>NC_133896.1:219612174-219981841 GCF_964199755.1 Larus michahellis
CTTTCCTGTAGGCCCCCTTTAAGTACTAGAAGGCTGCTATAAGGTTTCCCTAGAGCCTTCTCTTCTCCAGGCTGAACAACCCCAACTCTCTCAGCCTGTTGTTATAGCAAAGGTGCTCCAGACCTTGATCATCTTTGTGGCCCTCCTCTGGACTCGCTTCAGTCCAGGCCTATGTCTTTCCTGTGCTGGTGGCCCCAGAGCTGGACGCAGTACAGGAGCTGGAGTCTCATCAGTGTGGAGTAGAGGGGCAGAATCACCTCCCTTGACATGCTGGTCACACTTCTTCTGATACAGACCAGGATCTAATCTAACTCCCTTAGCCTCCCCTCACACACCTTTTCCCCTAACCATCTTCGTTGACGCTCCTGTGGATTCCCTCCAGTATGTCAGTGTTTCTCATACTGCTGAGTCCAAACCCAGACGTAATGCTTCCCATGTGTTAGTACAAGGGCCAAATAAAGGAAATAAACATTTCCCCCAACCTGCTGGCTATGATGCTACCAAGGCAGCCTGGCATGTGGTTAGCCTTCATTGCTGCAGAAGCACACTGCTGACTCACGTTCAACTTGTTCAGCATGAGAACCTCCAGGTCATTTTCCACAGAGCTGCTTTCTAGCCAGGCAGCCTCCAGACTGTGCTTTTGCATGGGCTTATTCTGCATCAGTTGTGGAAATTCACTCTTTTTTTGGCCATAATTCATGCAGTTTGTGGCAGCCCATTTCTTCAGCATGGTGAGATCCCTCTAAAAAGCAGCCCTGCCCTCCAGTAAATTGATCATTTCCCCCTAGTTTGAATTTGTCTTTGGTTCTCTCATCTCAAACTCCAAGTCATTACTTACAGGAAAAAGCATCAAAGCAGTACAGATCCCAGGGAAATGTCACTGATAACTGGCCATCAGATTTCAAACCACCGATCACTACTCTGTGAGCCTGCCAGTCCAGTCATTTTGCTACACTTTGTAGTCAACACATCTAGTATGTTGAGTAGATTTGACCATCTGACTACAATAAGTGTGGAAAATCAGGTTGAAATCCTTGCAAAATC
Organism: Larus michahellis; assembly: GCF_964199755.1. Lineage (NCBI taxonomy): Eukaryota > Metazoa > Chordata > Aves > Charadriiformes > Laridae > Larus > Larus michahellis. Next base: position 219,613,219 of record NC_133896.1, read on the forward strand.
AAGGTAAATGGCATCCACTGGTGTCCCGTTACCTGCACAGTCAGCTGTCTCACTGTAGAAGGCCCAATTTGCCATTGGTCAGTCCATGCTGACTGTTCACAATCACTTTACCATCCTTTACATGACTGGATGCAGCTTTCAGGAGGTTTTGCTCCACTACCTTTCCAGGGGCTACAGTGAGACGACTTCTTGACAAATGGCATTATAATTGCCTGTTTCCAATTGTCATAAATCTGACCTGACTTTTTTGACCATTCAAAGATGATAGAGAACGGCATTGCAATGGCATTGGTCAGCTCCCTCAGCAGTCTTGGATGTACCTCATCTGGTCCAATTATCTGGTTAATTTGAAGTCCTGACCTGGGATGCAGAGACCAATATCAGGTTGACATTCTCCTCAGTAGACCCGCATTTATAAATGTAGCATATGACCTCAGCCTTCACCACATTGCACTTCCTAAGCTATATCTATTCCATCCTGCTAACAAGTTTCAATTTCGTTTCTTCTATCTGTTTGCATTTCTTCAAATCTGCCATTACCTGATCTCTTGCGTAGAGGTAGTATTAACTTCCAGGCTTCAGAAATGTGTAACTCATCTGAAAATTTTATTGGAAAATTCTCCCTCTTCTACATCATAGAGAAGCTGCACACTTGAAAATCAGATAAACCACAGCTAAACCTTTTACTCCTCCCCAGTCATATGGCCATGTCCTTTCTTGTCCTCTGAGGCCCACAAACATCATCTCCTCTATAGTCCACTAAGCCATTAAACTCCACAATTAGTGGGGCTCTGATTCTTTCCTTCCTTTCTTTTTTTTTTTTAACTGTTAATGCCACACCACAAGTACACTTGCATTAGAGCAGTTTCTTCACTGAACTGAAAAATCGATGTGTTCACATCCAATTGACAAGCTTAATTTGAGCAGTTGCCTATATCTAGTAAGACCACTTTTCATAAAATGCTTTCCACACCTGAATCTCAGATTACTCCCAGAAGAAATCAGTATTGTTATCTTTAGCTTTCAGACAGCTATCATGAGCCACAGATGCTTACTGAAGTATACAGCAGGCCAGAAGCAGAGTGAGGATGGTAGCACAGCTTGACTAAATACTCAACCCAATGCCGTTTCCCTAGGGTGCCTTAAAGCAACCCTTCTTAAACGCTCGCCATGGCACATCAAAAATTTTAGCTTTGAATTTTCAACCTGGACACCGTAAAACGCATTGACTTCTGTCCCTCTATAGCGATGGCTAAAACTGCCATTTGAAAGTTATTTGGGGCAGAAAAACTCTCTTCCTACTGTTTCTGAAACACCTAGATTATCACTGGGCATTATACAATAATGTGGATGTGATAGAAATAATACATCAGCTTCCTGGACAAGATTTCTTCCATTACCAGTGCCAACCAGAATCAGAAAAAAGATAAACATGGAACAAAACATAAGCCAACAAATAAGTCTTGTTATTTTAACTACATTTACCAAAAAAAAAAGTCAACTATTTCTGTGACTGAAGGAAGGTTTCCTTTTTCTGTTAGTATAGGTAACATGTAAAATAGATGAACTTTAATTTAGACTACATTGCACACCAGGCTGCAGACAAATGTGCTGTGATTTCCACTGAGCTTACTCCACACTCGACTGTCAGCTCTGGAGGTAGGTAACCAACACACCAAGACAACTCCATGACTCTGAACATGAGCAGCAGCTCCATAAAATCCACACATTTCCTGCGATCAGCTGGTCACAAACCAGTAGCTGTAACACACAGGTGATCAATATAAAAATTCAAAACATTGTCTACATATAATTTTAGAACCAGATAAGAACAATGGAGAGCTCGGAGATAAGCCAAGGAAACATGACTAAAACCTGCTCAAGGCAACACTCTACGTGGAAGAGCTAGAGACCACACAATGTGTCAGGGGTTGTGTGCTGTTGAAAAGCCCGGGAGCAAAAATGGATTGAAGTCACCCATCAAAAAAAATAGAAAAAGAAGTAAAATACACAGAAAATGGAAGCTTTATGTTACATTATTAGTGGTATTACAGCAGAATCCATAATTATAAAACTTCAAGAGTAAAAGATAAAGTTCCTCCCACGCTGCCTTCTCGTGAGCTTGCACAACAATATAAATTGTCATTTTGCATATTTTGTTTTGTGACTCAGCTACCTCCTGTGGTACAAACATGCTCAAGATCACTGATTCTTTTTGTACATCTTAGATACTATCATGCCTTTTCTTATTTGAATTATTTCTAAGAAAAATGATCCAAACATTTTCAAACTAAACAGGATGGAATGGAGAAGTAAAAAAAATGTTCACTCTTATGTACAAAAACTGAGGACCTTTCTCAGTGCAACTAAATTTCTTCATCCTTACCTACTGCAAAATATAAAACTCCTGAAGACATGGAGAATTTTATGAGAGGGCTTTTTTTTTTTCCCCCCTTTTCTCCATTTTATTTGCTGGCTCATAAGCAGGAATTAGATAGCTATGAAAATATACTCTACAAATTAGAGATGTTAAAGGCCACTTACTGGCTGGCCAGCCTGTCTCTTTGTTTGAATGTTCATTCCCACTCATCTTACAATCACAAAGCACGTGAATTGCTTTTGGAAGAGTTTATTGTGGAAGGTAACGAGACTATAAATCTGCAAGCTGTTTGCTAAGGTTCCTGGACAGAAAGGACTCAAGCAACTGCCATTCTGACTGTGCCACAGAAAAAGGCCAAATCTTTGCCTTTTGGATTACATATCTGATTATGCCATAGCTATTTATGAGCCTGATCTTACTGGTTATAAATTTGCAAAGTTTATTTAAAATTTTAATGAGAAATCTTAATGAGAAATCATGTCTCATTCCTACTTAATTTATATGCAACTTACAAATTCTTTCTTCCCACTGCATACCATTAACGCATCTTTCAAATAAAAATGCCCTTGACTGGACTATTAGATTTTTATTTACACTAGGTTAAAATTGTTTATTCCCTAAGCCAAAATAATCATTTACAAAGAAAAGGAAACAGTCCACTGTGCACTCTTCTGACTTCTATTATATTTCTAGGAGTTTTATTTGCTCCACTGAAGGTGCAGCTGATTCAGGAAGAGAGATGCTTTTGTTGGAGTTCAGAGATTACAGCCCTCTTTTTAGATGTGTCAAGCTTTTCTTCCAGAGTACTTGTTCTCTGTGATCACATTTATTGGAGATCTTGTACACAATGAAGCCGTAATTGTTACTAGAAAGAAAAACATAGAAAGGAGATAAGTTTATTATGAAATCAGGTTAATAGAATACAGCCCTATACTGTAGGAAAACAGTGATGCAAGGACACATAACATAACTTCTGGGATGGAAAGTCCTCTGTTTCTTGCCAAATTAATATTTAGTTCAATTGTCAAGGTTTATGTAAGCATTAACGGTTGAGTACCTGTATAATCTTTCCCTATTCATTCCTGCAGTTGATATCTCAGGACCCTTAGTGGATTGTGTTTCAGCAATGGCAGTCTAGAAAAGGAAAACAGACTCAGAATAGTCCTGTAGTCTTTCAGCTCAGGCTATTTCTAGTTGGGGTGATTTTTTCACATGTCACAAAGATACCCCAGAAGTCACCAGCCCTCAGGGACCCAGTTCATTTAAGGAACCGAGTAAGGTTTCAATCTAAGGTGCTGTCACACACATGAAGGATCTTCTTAATTTCGCCTTCAAAAACACTTCAGCTCAAGTTCAAGCTGGGTCAGAGGGGAGGAAAGAATCTTATTTTTTTGTTCTGACCTCATTTGCCCTCCCTGTCTCTGGCCTGACAATAAAACCAGTTTTCCAGCAAGGGCGCAGTTCCATTTCACTGGAGAAGTCAAGGACTGAAAACAAAGACCAGACTAAATTCTCACCTTTTGTCATCCCTTCCAGATCTGTGCTGTGACACAGTGACTAGAAAGATGAAGAAGAACTTCTACCACCTTTGTTTGCATCTCTCTATGGACAAAGAAATAATCTTGTTTTCCTGTAATAGAGTACCAACTTAGCTTCAGAGTAGTGTAAGATAAACTTTTGGATACCACCTTTCTAACATCACTTAAATTCTCATAATCTATGTGCACATATAGTATTCTGAAAATTAAATATTTGATACTAAAGCAGAATATAAATATGTAACACAGAGCAGGTAAGGCATGATCCAATTAGAGGGAGCTAATCAGCTATGTATCCTTCATGGAACATAGCGTAACAGTCAGTGATAAAAGTGAGTTGGGAAGGAAGGAAGGGAAGAATCTTCCAGCTTCAGCAGACTTCAAACAGGGAAAAAAACACCTATGAGTCTTTCAAATCTGTAAAAACAGAGATCTGCTATTGTAGTCATCAATCAGATAGAACATTATTACTGAAACTTTTGCAACGTTTTTCCTCTACACATTTAACATCACGTCTTCACAACATAATCAGTTGGTACATTCTAACTCCATTAAACTGAGTTGCTTAAAAATAAATAAAATAAATCTGAACTTATTTGACAGGCTTTATCAGCACTGCAGGCAACATTCATATACCTGTTCAGGTCCTGTGTTCAGCCACACTATAGCATGATCCCATATAAGCACTTTTTCATTTTTGAAAAGAGATATGAAACATTTGAGCCAATATACTTTAAAAATGCCCACAGCTATCCAGTAAACATATTTAACAAGGCAAAGCCTGATGTTTTACTTCCTTACACTCTCAGCAATTCATGATGCAGTTCGCTCACTTTGAGGAATGAAAAAGTAGCAGGCATCCCCTGACTGCAGACTATTTAGTGGTTATGGCAATGCATGCAAATGGGAATAGCAATATCTGAGTGGAGAGTGGATAGACCTTTCTGTGTACTGGCCACCAGCGACACACAGGTACATGAGAGAAATAAACTGTTCCTGCAAGGAGGGCACAGCTTACCTGATCCGTCTTCTGCATCCCTTCCATACCGCAGGACTGCTCAGGTTGTAGCGTGAGGTGCAGCTTGAAGCACCCACACGGATCGTGAAGAGCTGCAGGAGACCAGCAAGTGTCAGGTGCTCTACAGCCTCAGTCTCAGGTATGTGAGTAATTCCCAACAAAAGCCTCTAAAAATTTTCTGAATATTAATCTTTAATGAAAAATCCCTTAATATTGATCAAAAATCAGAGGGGATGCAATAAGCAGAGAATGAGCATTTCAGGAAGGCCTACGATAGTAGAGGAAGGTGACCTTCTTCTCAGTTGCCTATTTCTGCAGAGTGAAGCATCCCTGCAATTCATGACTACTTCTTCATGCTTTTCATCCCTTGTTTTCATCTTCCTTATAGATTTCATGTGTAGCCATAACCCAAAAATTTATTCTTTATGCTCAACCACCTGTTCAGGAACACTTCAGCTACTCTGAAATTGTCACAGTTACGTATCCAGCTAACACAGAAAATGTGTTTGACAACCACTGCTTCGACCCCTTTCTGCTAATTAGGCCCTACTGGATTTCCAGCTGGATTCCCCAGCTGGTAAGAATCTAGGAAGCCAACAGAAAGAGAAAGAAAAAAACAAAGAAAAGCTAAAAAAGCAAACTTGGTAATAAAGGTCAAATTCATCATTAGTTGCATTTGTCTCATATTGTCATAGATTAATAGTGAAAATATATTTTAATTTTTACCCAAATACAATTAAGATATAATAACACTTGTGCTATACAGACGCTCATTCTTTGCTGTTACAGCAACTTTTGTGTAAACCTTTGGTAAAAAGAGTGAGGAAGCAACAGTAATCATAGTACACTTGGAAGTTGCTGTGGTGTTTATTTCCTCCTTGATGAACAGCTGCTATAGCACTTTGCACCATTAAAATTGTTTAGTTAGTTTCTTAAATACTAAAAGCAATTTCTGCAGGGAATTAATTGCCTCTCTAAAAGCTTTAATGATTTTTTTCTTATTTTCCATTTCAGAAATACTTTCACTACCTATAGATTGAAGACCAATTCTTATAGCGTCAAAATTATGCATAGACAATGACAGGCCACTAAAATTCTGCTTATCCAGCAGGCTGAATTTCACTGCAATAGTTCAAATTCCTGTTAAAGGCATGCCTCTCTCTGCAGGCAGGAGAGTGATCAAGGCAGGAGCAGGGGGAGAAATCCAACCTTGCCATCTGGTTGAAGAAATTTACCTTTCTGAAGAGGAAGAACAGGGTGATCAGCACAGCTTTTGCTATGAGATGAATCCATGAACAATTAATTAGCTGTGTGCTCTATGAGGAAGGATATCTCAAAATCTCTGCTGGGATATATCCTTAGACTAAAAATGCTAGGGTGTGCTTTTCTGGTCAAATGGAATCATAGCTTTGGCCAGCTTTATTTTAATGGAAACTTCTGTCTCATGCTCGAAAGAGTGTAATGATAAACACTCCTTCCTTTTAGCACAGTTCTTGGCAAGTTCACAGCAGTCCTCAAGGTCTTTTTTTTAATTATATGAGCTGCAGCTAACATTTCCCAAGGAACCAAGATGAAAGAAACACCTGAAAAAACTGTCAAAACCACAGATAAACTCAAACCAATGTTCATATTTGGTTCCATAGTTATTTGTATTATGGTAGTGTAGGACTTAGGAACTAACATCAGGTATTATGACCCCCTTCTGAAAGGTATTGTTCAAATATATTTCCAGTTCCTGAATGATTTAGAAATACATAATATGAATGATTTAGAAATACATAATAAAAAAAATAGGATGGAGGCAGACAGGAGGACACGTTGGAAGAAGGACCTCAGTGGCTGGTTCAGTAGATAGTGTCCTACAAGTGTCACTGTATGACTACAAAGTAGTCAGTGATTTTGTAGGCATACTACCAAAGAAATTCCTTTATAGAAGATTCAACAGAAGCAAATACCTAGCTTTGCAATGTCACCTCTGCCAAGCATAAACACCTTTTTTTTTTTTTTTTGAGAGATAATAAAGCAATGATGAGAAATAACGTGGAAAAACATTAAGACATGAATTCAAAGTTATAGAGCAAATAAGATCAACAGATAAGTATTGCCTATGAAGGGATCTATGCAAGGACAGGTCTGCAGTCTATTATTAGAATAAAGACTATAGTTCAAAGCACTCAAGCCTTTTGTAACAAAAGCTGTATGACACTGGTTTGTGGCACAGAAAATATGTTCTGTTAAATACTAAGAAAGGGTAGGTTCAAAAGGTATAGTTACAACAGCTGGGAGGGAAGAATTACATTCCAGCAGAAAATTCCTCTAAATTTAACATAGGGGAACGCTTGTTTTATAGTGTAAATTTTCCTACAATTTTCATATATTATTTTGCAGTTGGCTGCCTACTGTTATAAATGTTTTCAGGATTTCAGAATACTTATTACACTAACTAAATAAACTTCTTAACATTTCTTTGAAGAAAGGAAGAATTTGTATTCATCAGTACAGTCAGGCTGGACGGAGAGAGAGATGAGGACCAAAGCTTAACTTACTTTTAAGAGATCCGAACATAGCTGCTGCGATGTCTAAGACACCCCTAAATTCCCACTATTGTCTGTCTCAACAGCTGACCGTTAACTGGGACAGGACTCATTTTCTTATCTATAGGCACCTTAGGTAAGCTAGATCACCTTAGTCAGCCTAGATACCTTAGAGTATCTAAGATTCTTCAACAGGCTGGCAAATATGGCATAGGACTTTTGAGGGACCTATATTCTTTCTTATGCAGCAGCTGGATAACAGCTAAGAAGTCCCAGAGTAGACACCTATGTTTAAACAAATGAATCCTACTCCAGGTTTGCACTTCGGGGGTTGGATTGCTCTTAAGGGTCTGCTGATTGTATTAACAGGTAGAAGTCCAGTTGTTGAGCAGAATGGCACATCTGAGGTGTTTGCTTGAGTGAAATCAGAAGCTCTCAAAGTCAAACAGCAGGCTCATGGTAGTGACCCCACTGGAAGAAAAACCCTCCCTTAATTTTTTTTTTTCTCCTGTCCTTTCTTTTCACCTTCATCTGGACAAGGGTGACCATTTAGCAAATTCAAATTCCCAGTGTTAAAAGCAAAGCTATAGAATCAGTTCAGGAGAATTATTTCTGCACACTTACATGCTGTGCAGCCATTTGTGAAAGTGTAAAGTCAGCTTAAAGCAGAGAAATTGATATGTCACCATCTATTGATAGTGGTTCTAATAGAAGGCAAAGGACAAAAATCAGATTTATGTAAATGCTACTGTTATCCTCCCAGATAAAAAGTGAAACTGTCACAGCTCTGTTTCTTTATACTGGGCAAATACTTGCACCTCATATGCTATAGGTAGAAGTCCAGTTTAAGAATGACAAAAATGACAACTTCAGAAAGAATATCTATGGATTATTCAATTCATGCAATATTATAAATTGACAGAGCAATACATAAAATGGATACTTTCTTGCTATCTCATTGATTCAAAGCAATTACATTCCAGATTACTCTTTTTGTTAATTTCTTCAATGATGAAATGATTTACTTGTGCCTCCCAATTGATTTGGAGTTTGTCTCTCTGGGATTCTTTGACCTCTTTTCTCACCTTGAACAGTATATTAATTTGTAAGTAGTCCAGTGAAACAAAGAGAAATATATGTCAGAGTTAATGGTATACACATCATACCTTTGTCTATGATAAACGTGTACAGTATTCTGCAATTTCTTTTGGCAATCAGCACCCTGAAAGCATTGTTGTCCAGAGGGGTGATATCCCAGTATGATACAGCAGAACAAGTTCTGAAAGCCACTTAAGTTCCTATTTCATGACACTCACTTTCTCTGTTAGTCTTTCATACCAAGCAAATATTCTCTTTTATGTGAAGGATAAGAAAGGCATGAACAACAGCTACTAAAATTTCAGCACATTTGTCTGTAAAGTTAATGTAAAGCTGCCTTGAGGAAAATGGGTTATCTAGTTCTCCTCCACCCAAGCAAGATAAACTATAATGTTATTCTTAGCAGACGTTTGCCTAAATCATTCTTTAAATGATGCAGATTTTGCTACTTCTATTGACATTCGTTAGCTAGTCTACCAGAAATGTTTTCCTAATGCCCAATCTAAATCTCTCTTGCTGAATATTAAGCCTATTCTTGTCTTGGATGACAGAATAGGGAATACAGTTATTAAACATGAAAATGTCAATACAAAGCTTGAAGGGACTGTAAATGTTTTGGAACCCAGAGAACAGTTTACTAACTTCTATTTTGCAGCTTATCTGAAAATAGTTGTCATGTCTGCCTGCAGTCTCTCTTTTCCTAAACTAAATTCCATGTCTTTCTATATTTCCTCATTTTTCAAGGTGTCTGATCATGTTCTGTACTCTTGCTAGTTGGCACGCATCTGTTCTGAGGTTGGAGTGACTCAAGCTCCAAGTAAAGAGCTTAGTAGTACCAAGTAGAGCAGAATGATTAATTCATGTGTCTATTGCAAGATACCCTCTTACTTAATAAAATGTATGTCATTAACACTTGTTTCAGATTGAGAGACACTGTAGGAGAAGAAATTTTTCTTCAAAATGGCTGTCTAACCAGTTTTCCTCTTCTTTATTCTGTTCCACTAAAAATTTCTGCCTAAAAATTTGCAATTCTTCTTGAATTAGAAGTTTAATAAATGTATCCCCTTTACTGTTATCCAATTTGTAATAAAAGTGTTGAAAAAGAATGAAGAGAAAAAAATCCCTCAGAAACCACATAAAGTTCTATCCCAGTCAGTCTTTCCAACCACTTCTACTTGTTCACCTTAATAATTAAATCCATGCCATGTGGCTCTATCTTGCTGCTCAGAATAGTTTACAATAATTCTATGTATAGGTCTTGATTTGCTATTGCTACTTAATCTGAGACAGTCATTATCTACTAGCTGTCCATCAGCAGCTGGCCTATAGAATGAGAAAACTCTTCCATAAAGTCCAAAAAGATAATTTGTCTGTGTGCAGGCAATAAATATTCCTAAAAGCTATTAGATTTCTTTGGATTTGGATCAAGGAATAACAGATAAAGTCCATTTTAAATCTTTTAAACGACTTTAATTAACACTTCCCCTTACACACAAATCTGATATAGACATAATGATCATGAACTGGAATGTATATATGCAGAGGAAAGACAACTCATCATCACTAAAAGTGAGATTTGTGTGAGTTTTGCACAACTGCTACTGAACAGGTGGCACTAATTTTTTCAGGAACGTTTCAAATGTCCTTTTAAAAGCCAATCAAAGATTGGCTTGATAAGGCCATTTAATTAGGAGCTGAAAAATTTGGTCCTTATACTGTTGTCAGTAGCATATTGCATGCAGGGATTGAAATACATTTGATTGGCTCCTCAATGTGTAGCTTCACTTCAAGCAACAATTCTAGAGCACAGATAATTGGTGCCCTGCAGCTTTCCCCACTGAAAATCAATTGAATTTCCATTACGTTTCAATTGTCTTGCAGTGGGAAACCTACAGGGTTTCGTTGGCTGGTGTTTTTTTAATATTACCTTCTGCACTAGAGAATAAAAGTTTTTAATGCTTTTCCCTAGGTAAGCCACTAGCAACACAAGAAAATAATCAATTCAAACAATCTGCTCTCCACGAAACTCGCTTCACAAAAGGGCAAGTAATCTTCTCCTGTATTGTACTGATTTTCTCATACTTCCAACCTTGCCTCGGTCACCAAGGTCTGCAGCTATTTTTGCAATGTGTTCTTCACCTGATACTTCATCTGGAAATGTTTTTCTGTATGATTAGTTACATCAGCAAGGATCATACCCAGTAGCAACACATGTGTGGAGTAATGCAGCACTTCAAGTCTGCACATCTCGAAAGGCAAAGAAAAAAGATTTATTTTGGTGTTCATTAGTTTACACTCCTGTAAATAACAGAATGGTCTTTCCAGTTACTCCTTTATCCAGCCAAATCATGTGGCCATATAAAACTGAATGCAGGACAGGCAGAAGCAAGGTGAGGCATGGGCTTGTATCACCACTTCATATTTTCTTTCGCTATTTACAGCAACGACATTCACCTTATTAGACTGCACAAAGCATGATATCCATGATGACTCCTTACTCTTTTTCAACCCCAAATGGCCAGTACTGAAGAAAGTTCTTATAGTCTTCAGGATAAAGTTGGAAGAACGTAGCTCCGTATAATCAAACACAGATTTACCAAGCAAAGTGTACGTCCATGGCCTTTCTTATTTTAGTGACAGCTTTTGGAAACATAGCACAGTGATATTTAACTATCTTGTCAGAACAAACACAGACGGCATTTGGGAAATAAAGGGGTAAAGGAAAAACTAGTGCTTTATTAGATCAGAACAATTGAAAGGGATAGTTCTTTGAATGGAGGACTGTTTTATTAACAGCAGTCTCACATGCCCTATTCTGATATTGCTACATGACTTTAGAAGTCAGGGGAAAGGAAAGCATTATTTTAAGCCTTAATCAGGTACCAGAATAAAAGATTTCTAGAGAGATAAAAAAATGATGAATAATCTTGAAATGAAAGTTCCAATAATACGGTTCTGAAACTTTACCTTTAATTTTATATTTGATGTTTACATAAACTACACAGAGTTGATCTGTATCTTCCTTCAACTTACAGGAATTTCTTTTCTTTTGCTTTTTTATTTTTTTTAAAGTAATTTTTTAAACTTTTTCACTGATCAAATTTACTGTTTGAAATGCCAGTGAGTGTTGGTATTCTAGAAGAATACAGTTTCATTATTCCTGAATTCTAAACAATTTCTGACATTTTAAACAACATAGTTCAAAATTAAAAGGTCTTCCCAGCCCCACTATGAAATGCTTCTCAAAAGTACTTATGCACCAACAGCCATCAAATGTTTCCAATATAAACATCATCTGTGACTCCAATTTACAAGTTGTATTTTAAATGGATTCTCCCCATATGATGTTGAAGAGTTAGATCAAACGTTTGCTTCCACCAACTTCAAATATGTGCCAAATTCCAAATTTAATTCACAAAGTATAACCAATGACATACTAATGGTTGTTACATTAATATAGCTATAGAAACAACATTACATTAATTAGAACTTTGTAAATGCTGTAATTAAGATATTCAGTGACAGCTGCCTTTCGTGTCCCTTAGCTTCACCAAGAAATCTCTCAGCACTACTTATTTTGGAATCGTCAGCTGCACGGATGCAGGAAGAGCCATCTGTTGGCATTTTTTAAATGTTAACTGACAGAGGTTCCAAACAATTGCTCCTAATACTTTTTTAAAAAATCCCAAATAACATTAATTATTTTTAAAAATTCTGTATCTGACTTTGGCAGAATTTATGTCATTAGCGCTTAAAAATGCATGCATCTTTGGCTTCAAATCTGACTGATGTACTCTACCAACACAGGATCAGAATAATAACATTGCCTTACTTGCATAGGTAAAGCACTTTAATGTTTTATCCTTAGTCGTATTTATAAAGCTTTATTACCCAAAAGAGATGCGGTCATCTACCAAAGGTCTACAAAGTCACTCTGTGGATACTTCTTCTTCTCCTCCATTGTCAAATCAAGGTTTCGTTTTCCTCACATTTGGGACTCCCATGGGTTCATCACAGATCATTTTGATACCAGTCTACATCACCCTTCTTTCTTAATATCTTTTTAACCAGGCAATTCTTTACATATAGGAAATGCAGAAAGCTACTAACATTCTTCTATGTTAAAGTTTTTGCTTTCATGTTCTAATTTCTTACTTATCTCAATGGACTTTGGATCTTGCTTGTCAGCGCAGCCCACACCCCCTCAAATCTAGCATTCCTACTCTGTTCCTTTAATCCCACCATACGAAGCCGTTTCCTTGTGAATAACATTTCTCCCTCTTTGATGTTTACACCCTCCAAACAATCTGTTGCTGCTATCAGACCTGAAGGAATAATGAATTCAGTGAATTACACATTTTTTGCCTGTGTCAGCAAGCAGATGGCAAAATTCTCAAACTCATTCATCATTTGAAATTATATTGGAAGAGCCTTCAGTTTTGCTGTGTGGGAGCTCCATGAATGACAGACATTCTGCACATCCACATTATCAACTAAGTTTACTCCGTGGTTAACTCCTGTGTCCTAGTTTCTTGGTCATCAACACTACAAAAAAACTCATTTTGTCCTGAAATCTTTGGTAGAGTAAACTAGTTCTACCCTAAGAAAAAACTTTGCTGTAACTTTGGGATAGCCTATTTCAAGGACAATTTGCAACAGTCAGTATGGATAAGATTGCATCAGGTCTGATTTCCTACATCCTTCTACAGCACTACAAAAATAGGCTTTAGCTGCAAACTGTTTTAAGTACCTTGAAGTCCCATCCCAGCCATTCAACACGTATACTCAGTACTATACGAGAAAAACAATGTTGCGGTGAACTGCAGCTCAGCCGTCTTATTATTTCAGACACTGCGATGAAAACAAAAATGCCAAAAATAGTGTTTATACTCTAGGGCCACAGGGAGCTCCAAAAGAAATCTAAGAATGTTCAAGGTTGTGTTGTAAGAGGCATATATGGCTGCACTACTGCTAAGTTTACAGTGTTTTGAGCAGAATGGGCAGAATGGATACAACCCCTCTGCATCAATTGACCTCGAGTGACGATATTTACTACTGTAGATGTAGCCATTAAGCCTCGAACGCAAGAATCTTTTCACTTATCCAAGGAAATGTTCTGTTTAATTTGACAGTGTAGCTCCTCAAGTGGAACAAGTTCAACCTCCTCATTCTTCCAGGGACAGAAAGTGGTTGGGCCAGGACTAGGAGCATGCACAGATGCATATGTGGTGTTTTGGATTTTTACTCTTCCAGAAGCAAAAGTAGAGCAAGCCTGTACTTTGTAAGGTGACTTCTGAGTCAGTAACACTGCTAAAGGCTGTGCCCAAAGATGCAATGGAGTCTTTAAAGAGCTTCATTAATAAAATATCAATAAGCATAAATAAATCACTATGTCAAATAATCCTGTTGAAATGTAACAGCTACTTTGCATGTCTAAGCATATCACAAATTGCTTGTAAATCTAATGTTATGGTGTTTATAGCAACCTCTGATTTTTAGCAGCCTGGGGCACTCTAAGGAAAGAATTTTTTTAAAGGGTTTATTGGATAGAATGAAAAAGAGACTGATAATGTCAGAGCCTAAATTTTCAGTGCTGACTTCTGTAGTGGGATCTAAACCCATGAATGAAGGGGTAGAGGGATTCCCTAATAAGCATGGGAAGATTTGTTCATCATAGAACAGGACATGCAGGAGCCAGTCTTAGACTAAGGAACCAATGAACCTTTTGTTATAAAAGAATGTACCTCAGTTCCAAAACCAATCTGGGAGATGCATTATCTGGGATTAACCATCCTGAATCCCTTTCCAAAACGCAGCACCTAAGCTCTTTTCCTCGTGCAAGCACAGAAAGAGTTCATTCACTTATTTTAAACTGCCCTTCATGCTCTAGCTCATTATTTAAACAAGCCCTTATGAAGTGCAAAATCCAAAATTAGTTCTTTTCTTTTGCTGAGGAGTTTGAACCTGCTTCTCAAGATGTTAACTGCCTAACTCTATACCATGTATGAGGTCAACATTTCATCAGTATTTCCTTAGCCAGTGACTTTTTAGCGTAAAGTATAGAAACCTTGGTTAAAGAAAGAGCTAGATTGAGATATAAATGCTACTCTAACTACAGAGTTACAGAATTATGTTCATTCTCCATAATCCCTCTGCAAGTTGGGTGATATGGGTTCACAATTGAAACTGAGCTGCTGAGACAATTATTCTGATCCTTAGTCTAATGTGTTAAAAATGGGATACTGTGGGGTTTTTGGGGGTTTTTTTTGTTGTTGTTTTTTGCTGTTGTTGGTTTGGTTTGGGGTTTTTTGTTATTTCAAGCTAAATAAGAAGAGGAATGTCTTTTCTGTAAAGCTTGACAGAACTTAGACGTAAAAGAAATGTGGTTGCTCACACTTTCAACTCTGGGCCACTTCTGGTCATGGTGAAACAGAACTCTTGAGTTTCCGAGAAACTTGCTGAAAATGTTAGTGTCCATAGGCACCTACGGTAAGAGTAATCTAACTTCTACACCTGAGCTGGCTCTACATGATTAAGAATAATTTTTAATTACAGTCATCAGAGCTTGTGATTAAGGGTGAACACAGGAACTGTGAAGACTCCAGTCCTGCTCATAAGCAAATGGATTGGATTCTTCTATCTTCCATTAACCTGGAATGTATCGATAGCATTGAGCTTGAACTACACAGCAAAGCAAAAATATTCTAATTACTTCAGTGACTTCTTTCAAAGTTAGAGATTTCAAAATTCTTTTAATAAACCTAGGAAGAAATCCTGTAGCCTATGGTATGTACTTTTTATTAGCAGAGTTACAAGTACTCACAAACAAAGGGGCTTCATCAAATTACATGCCTTTGGATCAAACCTACTAAATCAATAAACCACTATGTTAAAAAATAGAAAATTCTTCCGTAAAATTTATGTGAAAGAGTCAGCATTGTTTCCATCAAAACAAGCAATCAAATGAACATAACAAACACACCGCAATCTTTATGAGCTTCCATTTACAACTGATTTATTCATGTTTAAAAATGGAGTTTTGTAATGTAACTCCATTATGCTGTGAAAGGCATTGGTAAATCAACAATTCACAGTAGTAATAAGAGCAAAACTTTTATCCATTTACAAAACTTTTCCCATAAGTTTAAAAATACTTTTTAAACTTTCATTTTTGAGACTTTCTGCCCTTTTAGAGCCTAAGTATTAGAAAATTAAAATCAATGTCATTAAGAAAAACTGGGTTTTGCTCGTCAATAGTATAAAGCGGAGTGAGAACTATACCTTATAGGGAAAATTCAGCACCCAATCAGTTAAGGACTTCAGGAAAGTCTGGGCGTAAGTGTGAACTCATTAATATTTCCACTAGCACAATCACAACATTAGAAGACGTCCAACTGTTTGAGTATTTTGATGCAGTGGTCTGGGACTTAAGTTTGAAAACCTTTGTAAGCAGCAGAAGAATGTAGAAAATGTCTTTTTCCTGAGAAGGTCATGCCTACATGAGTAAGGAATATTTACATGAGGAGGGTTTTAAGGGTTTATATTTTCACACATATTAATGACACTTTCACAGGACTAAAAATCCCCACCCCATTTCATAGCAGAAACTGATTATATGGGAACTGAACCTGAAGATAATTTTGTCTTCTAATTCTCCTCTCTTTCTTCCTCAGAGGAAACTTGAGGACACCAGAACTGATGAAAGAGATTAAATGGGTTTAGTCTGACTTTGCAGAGCAACTGTTAGGGATTCCAGATTTTACTGTTGGTATTAAATGTATTCCAATAAAACAAGAAGGTGACAGAACCCTGTCCTTGAGGGATTAATGAATAATTTCAGAATAGTTATCTTCCAATTCACACGGCTGAAGGGAAAGACACCTTTTAATCAAATAAGGAGAACTTTGTTAGTTATTTGACAGTGTTCTCTGTTGATTTAGGCTAGACTGCACCACAAAGAATCTTTAATAATATAAGATTGCAAAGTAAAACACACCCAGGATCAACATAATCCAGAATTCTGATTTTGACTGTAGCCAGAAGTAGATGCTAAGAAGAAGGTGCAAGAAATTAAAAACAGAAAGATGGGGAAAAAACTGCAGCATCTGCACTCAGCTGCTTCCTGGTTTCCAGCAAATAACAGTGGTTCTGCAGCACGGTCTGTTGTATTCTTTGCAATTCCTTCTGGCAATAATTAGAATAAGCCCAAACATTGTTTGATAAAGGTAGACATATCATTCCTTTTTTGAGGCTTGCTAAATTGTAAATTCAATAAAAAACAACAGGTTGTTATATTGCTGCAAAACCACCTAAAATAGTGAACTGTTTGGCCAAGAAAAATTGCACTTAAATGTCTCATTCCCCAGCTCACCGATACTTGCAAGTGGCTAAGCAGTGGGAGACACTGAGACATTCCTATCCATTCTCTGTCACATACATCCCCAGGAGAAGAGCTAAGAGAACATAGCCTTTATAACTATTCTGCTCCAACATACTCACCAAAGAGATATGAAGCACGACATCCTGCATCCCAGTTACACTGTAAAGTATGAGATTATAAAATCTTCAGGAAAATATATGTTTAGCAATATACAGTGCCTTGTAAAACAGTGCTGGAATAATACTAACAGGTGGATGACATTATAGTATGAATATGAACTATAAAGTAGATGTAACCAGCAAGAGTGCATAATACCTTGTTAAATAAGCTGTTGCAATCAAGGAAGCAGAATGATCACTTAAATCTAGTCAAAGATTAGAAGGAAAAAACAAAAAATTATTGAACTGTCAAGTCGTCTTATGAAAAAAAATGCTGAAAGTCATCAAAAACCATGTTATTCCAGGAACGTAAAAGTTTCATTACAATGGGGTTTATTTTATTGTTTCAGCATTTAATATAACTTACAAGAAAGTTTTTGTACTGCCTTCCCTTTAGGTAGTTCATGAGTCAAAAAGATCATAGAATCACAGAATTATGGAATGGTTTGTGGTTTGGGAGAGATGTTTAAAGATCATGTAGTCCAGCCTCCCTCCCATAGGCAGGGACATCTTTCACTAGATCAGGTTGCTCAAAACCCCATCCATCCTGATGTTGAGCACTTCCTATGATGGGACTTCCACAGCTTCTCTGGGCAACCTCTTCCATTGTCTCACCACCTTCACTGTGAAAAATTTCTTCCTAATGTCCAATCTATACCTACCCTCTTTCAGTTTAAAAAGGTTTCCCTTGTTCTGTCTTTACATTCCCTGGTAAAAAGTCTCTCTCCATCTTTCCTGTAAGTCCCCTTTGAAACACAACAATAAGGTCTTCCTGGAGCCTTCTCTTCCCCAGGCTGAACGACCCCAACTGCCTCAGTCTGGCCTCATAGGAGAGGTGCTCCAGCCCTCTGATCACTTTCATGGCCCTCCTCTGGACCAGCTCTGACAGGTCCATGTCTTTCTTTTACTGGGGACCTTAGAGCTGGACGCAGTACTCCAAGTGCTGTCTTAAAAGAGTGGAGCAGAGGAGCAGAACCACATTCCTTGACCACACTCCTCTTGATGCAGCCCAGGATACAGTTGGCTTTCTGGGCTGCAAGAGCACATTGCTGGCTCATGTTCAATTTGTCACCTACCAGTACTCCCAAGTCCTCCTCCACAGGGATGCTTTCAATCCATTCTTTCCCCAGTCTGTGTTGATATTGAGGATAGCCCTGACTGAGGTGCAGGACCTTGCACTTGGCCTTGTTGAACTTCACGGGGTTCACATGGGCCCACTCCCCAAGCCTATCTAGGTCCCTCTGGATGACATCCCTTCCCTCTAGTGTTATCAGCTGCACCACTTAGCTTGGTGTCATCTGCAAACTTGCTGCAAGTGCACTCACTCAGGCCCACTGTCTATGTTGTTGATGAAGATATTAAAGAGTATTTTTCCGAAGACAGACCCTTGAGGGACACCACTTTTTACTGGTTTACACTTGGACATTGAGCCATGGACTGTAACTCTTTGAATGCAGCCATCTAGCCAATTCCTTGACCATCTAAGAGTCTATCCATCAAAACTATATCTCTCCAATTTAGTGGACAAAATGTTGTGAGGAAACATGCCAAAAGCCTTACAGAAATCCATGTAGATGACATCTGTTAGCTGTTCCCTTGTCCACTGATGCAGTCGCTCCATTGACGAAGGCCACTAAATCAGTCAGACATGATTTTCCCTTGGTGAAACCATGTTGTCTCTAATCACCTTTTTCACCTTTCATATGCCTGACATATCTTCCAGGAAGGTATGTTCTGTGATCTTACTGGGCACGGAGGTGAGACTGACTCATCAGTAGCTCCCAGAGTCCTCCTTTTCATCCTTCTCATCCTGTTTAAAAGTGGGCATGATGTTTCCATTTTTCCACTCTATGAGGACCTTGCCTGACTGAAATGACTTTTGAAATATGATGGAGAGTGGCTTGTCAACAACATCCACCAGTTTCCTCAGGACCCTGGAGTGCATCTTGGGATGATAACTCCTGGGACCCATAACTCCTAATGCGTTCATCATTGTTTTTCAAAGAGAGTTCAGTGCAGTGAAATCAATTTTTTTTTTTTACATAGAGGGCAGACCATCCCCCCTTCTGCCCCACCTTTCTTGTTTGTCCCTTCTGAACAGTTTATAGCCATCAGTTGCAGCACTTTAGTCATATGATTCGTCCAACCACATTTCAGTGATAGAGATAAGATCACTGATTTCTAACTGCACAGCGGATTCCAGCTCCTCCTGTTTGTTCCCCATAGCATTCATTGGTATAGAGGCACTTCAGCTGGGCAATCAACTGTGTCACCTTTTTAGAGGAACACACTCTTTGAGGCATTTCACAGGTATTTCCCTGTTGGTTCCTAATACATCAACAGAGCTCTGTTGCTCAAAACTTCATTCCTGATAAATCTAGTTTAAAAGTCTCCTTATAAGCCTGGCCAGCTTGCTGCAAAAACCCTCTTACCCCACTTCATTAGGTGAATCCCATCAGCTCCCAACAGACCTGGCTTCCCAAAGGTAGATTCTTGAGCATAGAAGCCAAACCTTGAGCGTGGCACCTGCCATGCAGCCATGAATTCACCAGTTCAATTCAGCTTTTTGCTCTGGCTGTGAGGACAGAGGAGAACTATCTGTGCTCCAGATCCTTTTAACATTGCTCCGAGGGACATATAGTCTCCTTGATGGTTCTAAGTTACCTCATCACAGTATCCTTAGAGTCTACGTGGAACAGTAGGAGCAGATGATAATACGTAGGGCTCACCAGGCTTGGCAGCCTCTTGGTGACACTGTGAATGCAAGTTCCTAGGAGGTAGCAAACTTCTCTAGAGACATTGTCTGGATGCTTTTTTGCCTCTCAGTAAAGAATCTCCAATTACTAATACTTTATGTCCTTTTCTGGTGGCACTGGTTCTAATGCAGGCCGGTGGTTGGATCAATTTTACGTGGTCAGCTTCTGCTGGGTCTTGTCTGTTACTTATGTGTTCTGCATTCTTTACCTCCAGAGCACTGTATCTGTTACACGGGGACACTTTAGGGGAAGGTTCTTCCTTCTGCCCTGAGCAGAGACAAGGGACTAGTAACATCTTGCGAGTTACTTGTGTCAGTCAGCTCGAGGTTGAATTCAGACTTGCCTAATTCTTTAGATGTTCTTTAGTAATATTTCATCATATTTTTGTGAAATTAATGCTCTGATAAAATGTTTAGCTTTTGTTGCATCAGCCCTTACAATGGAAAACTCTTGCACTAGAAAATTTCATCAACACTACTTAATCTAGTTTAAGTAATTTATATAGAAATGTTTTGTACAGCTATGTTAGATTGAATTAGACCATAACTTGCTACACATTTTTAATATTTTTGTAGATTTTTTTTTTAACTCTGGGGATATAACTGGGGATATATATAAGAAAAATCGGCAGGCATATTTTAAACTGCTTTATACATTCACTAGTTTTGAAATCATTGACTCCTTACTATATTTTCATCCTTATGAGATTCAGTTCTAAACCAAAAGCACTAAGGAAAAAATAATGTACTTTTTAATAATTTCCTACATTTTCTCAAGGAAAATGTTATGTGCTTCTGAAAGTGTTTGAGTCAAAGACTTTGGGGAGATTTCAGCTAGTTGTGTCACAGGGTGAAAAAAATCAAACTGCTTGAGTTTTCTGTAGTAAATGAAACATTCACCTGAATACTCAAAATGGCGGCTGGTATTACAATTAAGATTCCATTTAATTATGACTTTACTCTTCCCCTGACCCATTTCCCTCAGGACTGCAAACTCTATCGGTGGATGATCCCTGTGGCCCAGGCTGCCTCCAACCTTGACATCACCAATTAGCTCACTTGGCATTGGTGACCAACGGGTCCAGTATTGCATCCCCCCTGTTAGAGCTACCTAATACCTGGCTTAAGAAGTTATCCTCAATGTATTTCAGGAGTCCAGACAGCTCCACACTCTATCCATTTCTTGATGTAGAGGGCAATGCCTCCACCCCTCCTTCCTCGCCTGTCCCTTCTGAACAGCCTGTAGCCATCAACAGCAGCACTCCAGTCATGGGATTTGTCCCACCAAGTTTCAGTAATGGCAACTAGGTCATAGCTTTCTAGCAGCACGGTGGCTTGCAGGTCCTTCTTTTTGTTTCCCATGGTGCTTGCATTGGTGTAGAGGCACTTCAGCTGGGCTGCTGGCTGTGTCACCTTCTTAGAGGAATGACCCTAAATACTTTGGAGTGTTTCACTGGCTCCTATGACCTCAGAAGCCCCTATCTCACCTCCATAAGACTTCTAGTGTGCTGCAGTGTAGCCAGGATGTCTAAGAGCAAGAGGCTGAGGGCCCTTGCTAGCACCCTGTCCCTCTAATCTTGGCGTGTCACCTCACAGCTTGTCACAGGCAAGCCTGTTGTTGTCCCTCCGCCCCCTTCAAGCCTAGTATAAAGCTCTGCCAATGAGCCCCACAAGCTTCTGAGCAAAGACCCTAATCCGCCTTTCAGAAAGGTGAATCCCTAAATTATGTCCATGACACCAGCCACGGAACCATATATTAACAGACTGGGTCTGCCTGTTTCTTCCAACGTTGCTGCCCAGAACTGGGAGGAGAGGAGAAAGTAACCTGTGCTCCAGATTCCCTTACCAACAGTCCCAAGGCCCTGAAATCTCTATTTTGAGCCCCCCTTGGACCATGCATTGCGGCTTCATTGCTACCCACATAGAGGAGCAGTAATGGGTAATAGTCTGAGGGGTCACAGTTGCTCTGGCAATGCTCAGGCCTCATCAGCATCTCCCCAGAGAGCTGCCAGCCCCTGGTGGGTTGCTCCACTGCCCTGGCATTTCCCCACCCCAGGAAAACCCCTTGTGTGCCGAGATCTGCCGCTCCACTGTGGGTTGGGCCGGCTCCAGAGCAGCTTCCCTCAGCGACATCAATCCTTGCTCCGGGCAATTCTAAATTCTACTAATATGCAAATTGCACTGTAAGCTAAAAATTTCTTTTATAATTCAGGAAAAGAATAGTATATAGGAAGCTATGTAACGTGTAAGATGCACTAGAGGAAGAGAAGGAGGCAGATTTACTTAACTTAAGGTAACATTGTCCTGGTTCTAAATCACTACCAACTTTTGGAAGAAGCAGAAAAATTACATACAGCTACTTTTTCTTCCCATTTGACTCATACACCAAGCTTAGCTAATGCCCAAAAGAGATAGAGTTTGTCCAATGAATTAGGTCACCAACCCAATGCAGGAGAGAGCAGAACTCCATCCGTCATCCTGCTGAAAGGTTCTGTGAGCTCACTGCTCGCTTCAGACACTAACACTTAGGAACATTTAAATCTCTTCATTTTCATTTCTTTAGAGCTCAATTACTATCCCTAAAGATGTGTTAAGTCTGATCTTAAATATATATTGGAATAAATGCATAATGATTGTGAAGTCTTCGGACACTATGATAATGAGATCCATGAAAATATGAAGTCTGCAGAAGTGCCTCTTTGCTATTTTCTCTCCTAACATTCTCCAGAACTTCATTAATAAATATTAATGCTATTTTAATACTTAAACATGTTCCACCATGTATTCCTTATACTTTCTACCTTGGAAACTAAGCTTCCCTTGAGAAATTATAATGAATTTCTGAAGACTTCCTTAGCACATCGTCGCAAAACAAACAAACTATCATTATTTTCCATTTTAATGTTTCTTCCTCTGTTTTAATAATATCCACAATATATCATCCAGAGTACAGGTAATTGATAGGTGGTTCATTCAATTAGAGTTGTGTAGTTTGCTGAATGTTTTCTTATAAATGTTATATACTTGAACAGAAAAAAGCAGCAAAATAGAAAAAAATTTTTTTATGCATTCACAATAAAATATACAACATATTCCTTAGAATTTATAAATAGTAATGATTTCTAGAACTGTTCTGCCACTAAGCGGCTTTTAGGACCTTTCACTCTATAGAATGACCTGAAAAGCTATTAATTTTCTTATCAATTGGTCAGTTTTTAAGAATTTTTAAGAAATAATTGCCTCTAGTTCTAGACATTAAAAATGCAGGGCCCTGTTTTCAGCTGGGTGTGAGGCTGTACATGAAAAACTTTTCAAGCTGTGTGGCTAAGAAATACTTTTTTTGCGCCCATATCGTTACAAAGATTTGTAACAAATGTTTATTTCATCAAATTAAGTAATTATGATAGCCCAGCTGTTCAAGAATTTAGCCAAGAGTTTAATGAAGCGTTAATTTTACAATACTTTCTTCTGAATATAAGCTATGAAAAACCCTACTGTAACTACCATTTGTTACTGAACACTTCTGAATATCTTTATTCAGAATTAATTCCTATTAACTCATCAAGTTTAATATAATTCAAATAAGAGAGCTAAATATTGTATGTATTTAGGAATTTTATATATATATATATATATATACACACACACACACACAGAGTATACTATACTATATATATATTTATTTTCATTTATATATACACACTGCCGAAGACTTCTGCATCATTTTCAGCCATCAGCTGGGCAACTTCCTGCACATCTACAGCTACATCTATATAGATAAATAACACAGGAACAACTTAGGCTGTGTCTCTATAGCTAAATATTTTAACTTTTCAGTTTCCAGCGCCAGAACAGGATGCTTTGAAGACTGCCTTCTGGTTTCTAAACCGGTCTTGGTCACTGTCTCAAACAGAGATGTTTTGGTCCAGATTATGCTAAACTATATGTTTACTATTAAAGGTATCAGTAATTGTGCTTAAATTAATTTGACCCAGATAAGTTTATTAATATAGACACACCAGAAGAATAATTTTAATGTTCTTATAGCTGTCCAGTGAAATTGAAAAATTCAGGAAACTGAAAAATACTTATGAATTGGATTTCATAATTAACTCAGAACCAACCCACAAATAAATACACTTCATCTCTGAATTGCTTTAACTCCAATTCATTGGCTTAGAAAGTGGACAATAAACTTAATTCTAGAGGATAGAGAACTTGCCAGGAAACATATCTATTGTGCAGCACGGGTACTGATGCTATGTGAAGTGCAGGCAGCAAAGGACAGATGCCTTCTTCCCTACCTCACTCACAGATGCTTCACAGAGCCACCTGTCTTACGGCAAGCCACGAGTCTTAATGCAACATACAAAGAAGTGAAAACTCACTGGGCTTCAGGGAGAGAAAGCTGGGGTTGTTCAGCCTGGAGAAGGGAAGGCTCTGGGGAGACCTTATAGAGGCCTTCCGGTACCTGAAGGGGGCCTACAAGAAAGCTGGGGAGGGGCTGTTTGCAGGGGCATGTAGTGGTAGAACAAGAGGCAATGGTTTTTAACTAGAGCAGGGCAGGTTTAGGTTAGTCATTAGGAAGAAGTTCTTTACACTGAGGGTGGTGAGACACTGGCCCAGGTTGCCCAGAGAGGTGGTGGAGGCCCCATCCCTGGAGACATTCAAGGCCAGGCTTGATGAGGCTCTGAGCAACCTGGTCTAGTTGAAGATGTCCCTGCTCACTGCAGGGGGGTTGGACTAGATGGCCTTTAAAGGTCCCTTCCAACCCAACACATTCTATGATTCTATGATTCTAAGATGTATTCAGAGATCTCGGTAATGCACAAAAGAAGGTAAAAAGGTAAAAAGCCTGGCATCCCATCTGATATAAGGAGGTATGGTCACAGGAGACACAGCCAGAAATTGCCCAATTAATACAAAGTGCAAGAAGCACAATGGCACAGAATTTCAGACAATTAGCAGCAATTAATAGACAATTAGTTGAGGAGGACCGGGTCAGAGACCACTTGGCCAAGCTGGACGTTCACAAATCCATGGGCCCTGACGGGATGCACCCGCGAGTGCTGAGAGAGCTGGCAGATGTTATTGCTAGACCACTCTCCATTGTCTTTGCAAGGTCATGGGGAACAGGAGAGGTGCCTGAGGACTGGAGGAAGGCTGACATCACTCCAATCTTCAAAAAAGGCAAGAAGGAGGACCCAGGGAACTACAGGCCGGTTAGTCTCACCTCTGTCCCTGGGAAGGTAATGGAGCGACTCATTCTGGATGTTGTCTCCAAACACATAGAGGAACAGGAAGTTATTGGAAGTGGTCAGCATGGATTTACCAAGGGCAAATCATGCCTGACCAATCTGATAGCTTTCTATGATGTTATAACGGGTTGGCTGGATGAGGGGAGAGCCGTAGATGTCATCTACCTTGACCTTAGCAAGGCTTTTGACACTGTCTCCCATAACCTCCTCATTAGGAAGCTGAGGAAGTATGGGCTAGATGAGGTGACAGTGAGGTGGATCGAGAGCTGGCTGAGTGACAGAACTCAGAGGGTTGTGATCAGTGGCACAGAGTCCAGTTGGAGGCCTGTAACAAGTGGTGTCCCTCAGGGGTCAATACTTGGACCAATTTTGTTCAATATATTCATTAATGACCTAGATGAGGGGACAGAGTGTATCCTCAGCAAGTTTGCTGATGATACCAAGCTGGGAGGGGTGGCCGACACTCCAGAGGGCCATGCTGCCATCAGTGTGACCTGGACAGGCTGGAGAGCTGGGCAGAGAAGAACCTAATGAGGTTCAACAAAAGCAAGTGTAGGGTCCTGCACCTGGGAAGGAAGAATGCCAAACACCAGTATATGTTAGGGGCGGACATGCTGGGAAGCAGCTCTGAGGAGAAGGACCTGGGGGTCCTGGTAGACAGCAAATTATCCATGAGCCAGCAGTGTGCCCTTGTCGCCAAGAAGGCCAATGGCATCCTGGGGTGCATAGGGAAGAGTGTGGCCAGTAGGTCGAGGGAGGTCATTCTCCCCCTCTACTCTGCACTGGTGAGGCCACAACTGGAGTACTGTGTCCAGTTTTGGGCTCCCCAGTTCAAGAGGGACAGGGAACTACTGGAGCGAGTCCAGCGAAGGGCAACCAAGATGATTATGGGACTGGAGCACCTCCCTCATGAGGAAAGGCTGAAAGAGCTGGGACTCTTTAGCCTGGAGAAGAGAAGGTTGAGGGGGGACCTGATTAATGTTTACAAGTACCTAAAGGGTGGGTTTAAGGAGGACGGAGCCAGGCTCTTTTCAATGGTTCCCAGCGACAGGACAAGGGGCAATGGGCACAAGCTAGAACATAGGAAGTTCCGTTCAAATACACGGAAAAACTTCTTTACGGTGAGGGTGACAGAGCACTGGAACAGGCTGCCCAGGGAGGGTGTGGAGTCCCCTTCTCTGGAGATTTTCAAGACCCGCCTGGATGCAGCCCTGAGGGATGTGCTTTAGGCAATCCTGCTCTAGCAGGGGAGTTGGACTAGATGATCTCTAGAGGTCCCTTCCAACTCTGAAGATTCCGTGATTCCGTGATTCTGTAATTCATCTGAACACAGAAGAAACCATTCCTCCTCTGACAGTTGATCATGGCATACCAGTTTTCAAGAGCTGAGGAGCCAGCAGTGAATGACAGCAAAATGATGCCGATGAGACATATGTCCTGCGATGAATTCATTTCAGGGAGTGGACCACAAACAGATCAAGATGCTTTGCAAAAAATTGTTGCCTCACACACTCCTGGTTATCTGTATTATCTGGTATCCAGTAAAGCTGCTGAATAAAGTTTAGCTGAACAGATGATAAGAATTGTTAAAATAGCTTTTATTTGATTTATTGAACTACCTAAACGTACTAATAGAATTAGGAATTTCAGCAAAATACACTAAAGCAACAATATCTCTATTTAGAAAAGCCTGCTTTTAAATTCCCAGACAAAATAAAAACATAGATGAGGGAGATGAGGACTGAAATTTTCCTTCTTATGGTAAAAATGTCAGAATAGTAGAACTCTTCACAAGAAAATCTCAGTGCCATGATGAAGTTTACAGACCCAGACAAATACCCCATACTGCATGTGATACAGAGAAATATGTGTGATACTACATATGATACAGACACATAGGATACAATATTCATGTCATGTAGAGATTTCTTCTGTTCTACTGGGGCGGAGCACATTATATGCATGTACAGTTAAATAGTCTGCTATCTTAAAAGTGACATAGGGTCTGACATAGTCACCCCAGTCTGGTTGTCTTGTCGTATATTACACGGTTCACCTTTGCTGCAAATGATCTGAAGGAAACCAATAGAAGCAGGAAGCACAACACTGAGCTGAGGCAGGACACATCATTCTCGAAACATTTCAAGTGCAGCTGAAAGCAGAGCTTATTGGATATCTCATGTGAAAGCACAGTTCACAGACTTCCAAATGAAAATAGTCTGTCTGCACTTCTAAAGAATCTCCAAGACTAAGGATACTTTTTCTTTTATCGCTGCTTACACAAAATGCCATTTAAAGGAGGCCCAAACAGAGGAATCAATGGTGATAAAGAATATACAAGTGAATAAGAGCTTGAACAAAATACACATAACCCTAGAACAGAGCTGGATGCATCCAGGGATTTCTGTGACTAACTGAGCCTGCTGAAAGAGACCATTACAGGTATCTGTTTGCCTAGGCACACCAGTGACAAATGCTTGAATAAACACAGAAAAACAGAGGCTGGGATTCTAGTAGCAGCTCTTTTGCATCTAAAACTAAAGCAGCATGGCCTGTTGCAGTAGTGCACATCTGAGAACAAAACAATATCAATTTCCTACCTTGCAGAAGGGCTGGGAGAAAAAATCAGGAAACCCACGGACCAAAACCATGAAATCACCTAAGTTTGTGGCTGTCCTCAGGACTGGTAGCAAAGTCCTAGGATTTAGCTTCCGGGGCAGATTTATGATGAGGAAAGGTAACTAATGGTCCGTAGCACTTCTGCCATTATAAATTCACATGTAGTACAGTGCGTAACTCCTAGCAGGCCACTCACCATGCAACCTTCCTGTCCTCATTACAGAGGCATCCTTCCCACGCACCCCAGAATGGTGAAATGACATCCATTTGCACGTGTCACCCTCGGAACTGTAATTAGTTCCTTTTGCAAGACACCAACAGGGTATAAGGAATCAGCGATTTCTTTAGGTCTAAATACAGCCAGGTAGAACCTTTCTCTGTATGTAGATTTCATTTTGTTTACATGACTCTTGTGGGCAAAACAGTCTCAACTCAGGGAGCTTTCACGTAATTGAACTATTTTTAGCAAAAATATCTAATCACTGATTTGGCTATTGAGAAAAAAAACCATAAGTAATTAAACAAATAATTAAGTAAACACCTTTTTTCCTCCTTCTCCAAGCTCAAAGTCTCAATTTCCCTCATTTTTGCTATGGGTTACACTCAGCCCATCTCAACCCCTTTGGTGAGGCAGCAACAGCGCAGGAAGTCAGGGTCATATGTGTAATGGTTTTCTTCTGCCTATCCCTGGTTCCTACTGGCTTTCCTCCACTTCTTCTGACTTTACAGTTTTCCTCTGCCACTTCTGCTTTTCAGTCTCCCTCCCCCAGCGTGGGTCACATGTCCCTCAGAGGTGTTCCTGCTCCAGGGTGGGTTGCCCATGGCTGCATTCCCTCAGGGATGTCCCTTCCCTAGTGTGGGTCACCCATGGCCACAATCCCACAAGAGTGTACCTGCCCCCGCATGGGTTGCCCACAGCTACAGTCCCTCGGGCATGTCCCTGCCACAGCATGGCTCTCCCACGGCTGCCATCCCATGGGATGTCCCCCACTCCAATGCAGATCCACTCACACCCACAGTCCCCTCAGAGGAGAACATCCTTTGGCGTGGAGCCCCACCTTCACAGATTGTCTCCTGACTGGCCTCAGCATCCTCCTCTGACTGCCACCAGCGGCTCCTGCCTGCATCAGGGAGCTGCAGACCTCTCTGACTGGCTGACATTTTTTCTCCCCATGGGCCGGAGCCTGTTTTGACCAATGCCAGGCATGGATTCTTCCATGACAAGAGCATTTAAACATAGTCAGTGAGATGTTAATGATACTGTAATCTGCAATCTAACCCCTGCTCCTCAAACCCACTCCCCTCCAAAAATGGGAGGCTAAGCACAAACAGGGTGGGAACTGAAGACTGAAGAACAACTTCACAAGTTAAAGGAAATCTTTTGTCTCCCAACTAACACCGGGGCCAGAAAGACCATAAACAAGAAGCTATTAATCTCATACATAACATACAGCATGTGGTTACTCTTTGTTTCATATAATCTGACAGTAAATCAACATATCCTGCATGACATGCCCACTCAAAAGGAACAACAAAAGGTCACCACTCCTTCCAGTCTCAATAAGGCTTTATGAAACTTAAAGATCTCAACTGTGGTACAGACACATTGCATAGCCTGAGGATGCTTTATTATTTGTATCCATGCACAGCAGAGCTATCACTATAGATTGGGCCACTCAGCTGTCATTTGGGCACTTTGACCCTAGTGCAATTCGCTGGGACCGACTGTATTTTCACTCAGTTTTTATTCATGCTGGTGAACCACATTGACTTCAGAAGCAATGTTGTCGACTCACATGGAAAAAGAAGAGATTCATGCCTGCAGGCTCCTGCACCATCTGATTTGCAGAAATAGAATAGTAGACAGAAATTTATGCTAGGAAAACTCCTGCGAAGCATCAAGATTGATCTCTACCATGTGGTTCTACCTATAAATCCAGAGCAGACCAGGGTTGGAAATAGGTAAGAAGCAGCAGTGATTTGTTAACTTCAGCTAACTGGAGGCTGGCTGAGCAGGTGTGTCACTGAGCATTGAGTCCATCATCCATGGGCTTTGAAATAGGGTGAAATTTCGAAGTACAACCATAGTTGAAAAATTTTTTAAACAGAAGCTGGATTCTCAGCAATCTCAAATTCTTCTGGGAATAGGACTGAGTCAATAAGATGCATTTATAATTCAGGTACCTTGAGCACTAGTCATATTTGCTCCTGCTTTACCAATTTTTTCTCAATTTTTTATAACTCATTGGACTTTGATCAATTTCAAGGTCATACCCCTGGAGACTTTGCCACCAGCTTTCCAGATGTCATTATAATCAAACTGAGAAAAAATTCTTAGCTAGCATGGGAAATGCTAAGTGTCTTTCAAATGTTCAGCACCTTGTGCATTCAGAATGATTTGTGTCAGCCCAAACTACTCTCCAAGAGAGAGGGCCATTAGAAATTGTCATGCTGCAGTTGCAATGACCCAGGTAAGGAATGTGACTTCGCTAACTCCTGGTGCTTTTGAGCTACTTTCACCTGTAGTTTAGGTGACACCGAGTGCCAGTCACAAAGGGAGAATCTGCAGGTTAACTTGGTGCAATACTACAAGACATCAAATATCACATTTCAACTGGCACCCACAACTGGGCAGTTTGAACTAAGTCGCAAATGACAGGCATCCAGCAAGGAGCAGATATGGGATGACCAGAGAGGTAGTTTTTCAGATCCTTAATCCTCCGCCTGCTGGAGAAGACCTTATAAAATGCTAAAAGTGACTTCAAGCGTAATCATAAGGGATGCTTTCACGCAGAGGTGAATCCCTTGCAAAAGTCAATGTTAGAAGGAAAAATAGGAACTCACAGCAGTGACTGAATCCAGTTTTCTGAATGGCTCGCAAATGCCACAAAGACTGTCAGAGAAGCCTAGCACTGTGGTTATGCCAAGGGTAGGGTGGGTAATGTTTCCGTGTGTGTCAAAACCCCTGGTACTCCCAATCCCTTGTCAGGACTGGATCTAAGAATAAGCTGCCTCCTCCCTCTCAGGCAGTCCTGCACAGAAAGCAAGCCAGGTCAGAAGGGGATTGTAGCGCGTCAGGGAGGCCTCAGACCTAGTTACCAAAGATCAGGGCCTGTAGGAGCTCTGCATCATGTACTTTTACCTCAGTCAGGATACGTCCCCTCCCTCAAACCATAGATACTGTATTTTTATTGACCCAGTAGCATAGATGATTGTGGGGACCAGATAGCCTGTAAAGGAAGGACAGATGAACAGCGAATTTGTATTCTATTTCCTTGCTGTTGACTCAGGTATTAAATAAGTGGCAAGAAAGAATTTACATAAACATCACACTCAGCTCAGGCAAGGAGTTGTTCACATTTCAGCAGGTTGGGCTGACCTGACTTCAGCCTGCAGATGTAAACCAGAATGGAAGAAAACTTGTTGGATGGATGCTGGAAGTGTTATGCTACCGAGAAGAAAAAAAGTACACACTATAATATCTATTTGAAACAGTTTTTCCAATAATTCTACTGACTGAGGTTTTAAAGCCTAAGCATGATCTTCTTTGCAACATGCAATGAATATACTAAAGGAGCATAGAGGAATGCAACCGGTAGAACTAGCTTTCTTCAGGATGAATTATCTGGAGCGAAATATTTAATACCTGTGTTCACCAGTTAATCTATCCAAGGTGCAATTGAATGGATGTGTCAAAGAACAAAAAGCAAACAAACGCTCTATCACTAAAAGCTGTCATAAGTGGACAAAAGTGTAAATGGGCAAAACTCAATAAATATATTGACATTATTTTTTCTAAAACACCTTCTACTCCAGCAGTGCCATTATAAAGGCACTTCTGTTCTCTACATATGTACAGTGGTAGATCCACAAATGGTGTTTAAAGATAACTAGTTGGAGTCTCCATATACTCCATAAGTCCATTTTATACATTTGAACTTTAAAAGATGAACTGTTTTCTACACTTTTAGTGAAAAAACATTCTTATTTAAAATTTATTTTAACTCTACCTAAAAACAATAAGCAAGAGAGAAAAGCAATTCTAGCAATGAGAGTAAGATCATATGAAAGTGAAAAAAAGGTTAATGGCCACAAACAATTTGGGAGCAGAGCAGAAACAGAAAAGAGACAGAAACTTGCAACACCAAATGGATTCTTCTGAGGTTTGATATAAACCGGTGACATATTTCACAGGATGAACACCAAATGTCAAAGTCCCTGAATTTTGGTTTTCTGATTATCTTTAGAGGATAAATACAAAATTTTCATTTTTACAGTCTTCTGCATAGTCTGACTCCATTCAGGACTACAAATGTATTTGATGCAATGTCCACGTTCTTCCGCCAACACATCTGGAATAACGTAGCAAGCTTTTCTTATTTTTCAGTTGACAGAGATACCACTGACTAGGAATCCGTTCTTTTTTGTGTGCTTATCCAGCATATACCCCATAGCCATGGCTACATTCTCATCAGCCTTCCTTTGCTGGGGACACCAAACTTTCTAGCTATGTTCATGTCTACTTTGACTTTTTCAGAGCTGTGCTTACAACAAGAACCAAGAAGATCTGATGCATTTCCCTGAGCTTGAAAGCTCAATGCTTTAGTAATTCAAAATGAAATGCCTCAGTGAACTGTGCCTACTTTTGTCTCAAGGATATGCATTATACATCAAAGATATAGATGTGTTAAATTAATGCACTACCATGATTTCCAGCATCTGCTTTGTCCATTAATTAGATTTGCTGACAAACTAAATACTTTAGCTAAGAAACATAGTACAAAGCCCTTTTTAAAATAAGTCTTGTTTTTCACTTGGTGATGCATTGCTTTATTGACTAAAATGTGTTACACTCCAAAGCCTTAATGTTTTCTGCAGGACACAAAGTTCTGGCAAACAGAAACAGCAAATTAATGCCATGTTCTGAATTTTTCTCACACTTAGTGGCTCATTTGCGCTTCAGAATTCTTATTACACATTTTGCTTTCCTTTCCCCCCAGTCAACCCCAGAAAAGTGAAATTAAGTTCAATGAACTAATAAATTGAACCTCACAAAATTCCATATAATTTTTAATTTTCCCTTTTGAGAGTATCAGATTTTATTCTTTATCTACAAATAGAGACCACTATCGTCAAAGCTGCAATATCTTCATAATTTCATTTTCTGACATTAATAAGAAATTGAAAGATCCAGGAAAGAATTTGGTTACTTAGTGTGGAACATAAACATCTGAATTTGGAATAAGGTCAAAATTTTAAGGCTGAAAATTCCTTCTGAAGCACCGTGTAAGCATAGATGCATCCAAACTCAGTAGGAACTTCCTTGTTTGTTTTCACATTTCTCTAAGTATTTAAAATTTTACTTATGTGCATACTCAGAAGTCCTTCAGTCTTGCTCATGTTGGCTTCACCACTTGTCTCTTCATACCTAAACTAAGGATTAGAAATGAAAAACTATTGTACTCATGCTTCATGAAAGGATCCATCTAAAAGATATGATCTATGAATCACTGCTAGGAACAGGCTCTTCATAAAATCCAGCAGTAGGTCTGCTTTCTTTTTTATAACTAATAACATGGCATGCTATTTTTCTCATTAAATAACATCTTATTTTTTGTAAGCAGACATGGAGGAAGTTAAATATATGTTTTTAAACTTATATGCTCTATTTATAGGACTACTTTGCAAATATTTGTCCGCAGATGGAAAAGGGAAAGACAGTCGTCCTATTCTTAGTTGTGTTTACGTATTTTTGTGCTAAGCATGAATGCCTCAAAGATCGTCAGGAGATAAGAACCCAAAACAGTCGTTCCAAAGTGAATGCCTTACTCACACCATTCATGAATCAAACTTGCCATGATGAAACCTTTAATGATGGCATTCCCTGCTTCCATCCTTAGCTGCTGGTATCTGCCTTCTGTTTAACGATATAATGTCGCCTTCTCGTAATTTTATCACCGTCTCCTGTACAATTACAAAAAATTTACCTTCTCATTTAGAACAGTAAACTTCAAATGTTACACGTTTCAGTACGTATTCATAATGCAAGTGGCATACTTTTTGATAATTTAAAAATAAAGAGGTGTTTCAGTTAGGAGGTGGGTGCATTTATGGAAGAAAACCACCATGTACCATAGGTTACTTAAAGTACTTTCTGGAAGTCTTAACAAGGACAAATAGCTCAAAGAGGAAACTGGTTAAATGCAAAGATGTGTAGTTTATTTCTAATTTAACAATAAAAGTAATTACTCATTAGAATAAACAGGAAGGGGGTACGGTGTCATCTCCATCGTTCTGTGTTTTCAGATCAAGACTATGGATGGTTGTATAAACTTAAGCAGGTAGAAATTTTTGGTCTCCATAGAGGATTAAACAAAATTAAATGCGACAACTGGAGTTATAGAGGAGGGCACACCAGGTACTCTATTTCTGCCCTCATAGTCCACAGAACTGTACATATAATGTTGACCTGTGTTGACACTGAGTGGAAGATTTGCTGTGAATTTTAATGTCAATATAATTGAATTCAATGTTTTAAGTTGAGTTAGAATGAGTGACAATCCTCAACAAAATCCATTTTTTTATTTCATTAAAGCTGCAAATAAATGATACCTGCACCAAGACTAGTTTCTTTATGTTTCAAACATATCAAAAATATTTTTAAAATAATTTTTAAATTAAAAAAAAAATTTAAACTCATAAATTACCAATATGTACAGTATCTTCTCTCACATTTACACTGTTGATAAGGATAATAAAAATTTGGGGCAATTTTCAACCAAAACACCATTTTACACATATGAAAGTCAAGGTAAGGTCTCTACAATAGTGACTCTAATAATTTTTTTCACAGAAATTGAAAATGTCCTAAAGAGGAGAAACAGAAAATCAGAATAGTGTAGTGTCAATGCTCTCAGAACCGAACTGTTTAAATATCTTTTAAAAAAGACAGAATTGAATCTGAGTTACCTGAACCTTGAGCAAGAACCCAAATCAGTTCTTAGCATGCAAAATTCTTTGTAATTAATTTTTTAAGAGTTATGGTCCGAGATAGAGGCCTAGCAATTACTGATAGAAAGGTTCAGTGACTTCTTTACTCTAGTTTTAAACTGCCTGAGACAATGGTTTTGATAAATGCACTACCTAATTATGTAAAAATCAATCACTTAAGTTATTGTGCTCACCATAATAGTATCTAAGTAATTAATTCTAAAATAGAATGTCACTGGAATCCGTAATACATTTCTGTATCATAATGTAAAAATAATAGGCAATAAATAAAATACTTAAATGGATATATTAATTTTTAGTATCAAAAGAATAATTATCTATGAAATTTTATTTATGTTATAAACCCAAGCTATATTTTAGTAGTAATAAATTTTAATAGTTATTGGCTTATCTATGGGAAAATAAAATGATACAGGGAAACTATCTTTCTGAAACTTACTATGGGTAATAAATATAATTTGTTGGAGAAAATTTGAGTATAGCTGGCTAAGAGGAAAGACAATACCACTGAAGGAACATTCAGAGAAAAGCAAGCCAGAAAGAATAGGTGATTTTTCAGTTAAACCAGAGAATCAGAATCCCAAGTGGACTGGGTATTGCTATTTGGAAAGTGTCTGGAAAAGAGAGGAGAGAAAGTTTTGTGGCCTAGAAGTCATGATCTGTCGTGAAAGATAAAAGGAGCTCTTTCTGGAAATGTAATAGACAGCCCATTTAAGATCTGCATCTGTAATGTAGGAAAGTTCTCTTTGACTGCAAATAGCTTTTTAATCTAGAAGATAAAAAGTCCAAATGAACTCAGAGGCTGAAAGGCAGAAAAACTCAAACTACAAAGAAGATGAAGTTTTTAAGCAACCAGTACAATTAACCATTAAAAAAAAAAAAAATTGTCATGAGGTATAAATGATTCTATACAGTTTGAAAGCTTTGAAAAAATAGGTTATACCTCAAGTTCCATGCAAGAATTATATGAGATTCTTCCTTTTGCTTCTAAAGGCTACAGACAAAAATAAATCTATCTTAATTTTTTTCACTTTTATTTTACAGAAATGCAAAATTTTTGTGTAAAAATCATCTTTTGAAAAGACCTACCTGATCAGTTTAATCTTTTAGGAGTGCCCTTTAAATCTTATTATTCCATCCATTTGCAAACATAAAATATTTTCAAAGATTTTTTTTTTTTTTTAAGATAAAGAGAGATTTCAGGTCCTTTAGACAAAAAGACTTAGTACCAATACAAATTTAAAATGTTAACCGTGACGCTGAAAAGTGAACGGACAAACCTCCATGTCAAACAGGAGAATGCTAACACTTATATTCAAGTTTAGATGCTAAAATGAGTGTTAAGGCCTCATTTGTTTTTCACAAATATCCAGACCTTTGTGGCACAAGTGAAACATACAAGATGTAATTTGGAATGGTTTTGGAAAGTCTTCACTCCAAAATGCAGTCTATGGATGTGGGTCTTTGGAAAACTGACCCAAAGGATCAGCAGGGGAAAACAGAGAAATCCAATGTCAATATGCACTTTCTGCTCCAGTCCTTGGGAACCGGGAGCACTTGGTGAACATTAATAATAAAAAGAACCAAGACTCAGAAAACAAAGCTCCTTTCCTTCATACACACAAATATGGACTGAAATCCTAAAATGTATATGCCTTTAAAAAGGATAAGTATATTTTCTTCTTTGTGTCCAACCTGTAAAAAAGGTGTGCCCATATTTATGTATAGAAATGTACTCATTCGTGTTTTTAAAATATTTAGGAATCTTTAGAATATTCTACACAAGGATGAATAAGTTAATTCCCTTTTAAAATTACCACTTCAGAGACAGTGTCTCATTACAAAAAAAAACCAAAAAGTCACTGTAACGCCACTGTAATGTCTTTAAGGGATATTTCTTAATCTTGCCCTGATCTTGCAAAATCAGCCATACATAAAAGGCACTCATGTAATAGCACCAATTAACAGAGAACATCTTTTCCAAAAGGGGAATGTTACCAGCTCATAATTCTTATGCTAATACAGACTTTATTTGAATTGTTCTAAGCTTGTATTACAATGTCTAAATTACAGGCCAGAATGTACTTTGATCTGGTATTTCTCCGAATGGTAGTGACTGCAATAAGCAATATGTTACCCATGCTGAGTACAATTTGATTGCATCCTATCACATCCTTAAACTGTACGATGCTACATGTTGGTGGTGTTTGCCATCACACACTGCACCCAACTAAATTTTAAACAGCATAGAGGAGGGAATTTCTCATGATGTAAGACTGCAGACACCAATAATCCACTTGGTGGTTTATTTTTTTTTGAAGAACTGCATTTGCTAGGGAGGTTTCCTTGATGGTAACAATAGAGAAACAGAACCCAGGTTCAATCACTTAAATTAAAGGAGCATTTAATTTAAACTTGTATTAGCTCACTGATACCTAAAATAACTTCTCCTCTCTTAAACAGAGGAGAACCTGCGAAGGTGCAGAAAAGACCTTGAAAAAATCTTTACAAGGTCTGTGTACACATGCAAGGTTTACTGCACCTGACTATATTTTTTAATGTCTTCAGTAATACACTAGTGCAGGCGAAGACGGTTCTCATAGACATCAGTGAGTAGCTTTAGCTTGACTTCATTAACATCTAGACAAGGTTCCCAGGCCAATA
Organism: Larus michahellis; assembly: GCF_964199755.1. NCBI lineage: Eukaryota > Metazoa > Chordata > Aves > Charadriiformes > Laridae > Larus > Larus michahellis. The sequence continues at coordinate 219,650,632 of NC_133896.1, forward strand.
TACATCAAAGATCTATAGGCACTAAGGTGCTCACTGCTGCAGTGACTGAGATGTTGGGAACTCAGCTCTGGCTGGCAGTAAAAATTTTAAGGTTGCAGGCCATGTTTAATGTACTTTGTCAGTATGCCTATCACATTTTGCAAGAACCAGTGCCTAGATGGTTGTAGGGGAGCCTTACGTATACCACAAATGAAAGCGGAAAGGAAGGACTCCGCTGTCAGAAACACGGATTTGAGGACTGGAAAGCTGCTGTTAACCACCCCAGTGAAACTGGGACGTGGAGCCTGCAGCCCTGTCTTGTCTTGGGATCTCTTTTTAACGATGTTGTCCTTTGTTCCATCCTGAAGGACTTCCCAGTGTAGGGTAAGAGGAAGTTACTACTTAGAAAAAGTATCCGTTTAGGAACTTTTCTATTTTATATTATTGCATTTAATTTCTTGTATCAATAAACATCTTTCAGTCTTGTCATCTTAGTAGCAGTCAGCTCCAAACAGAATACCCTAATGTACACAAAAATATGCTGCATTACGCTAACTCATGACATGAGTCAGTAGGTAGTAGTATGCTAATACAATATAACCATCGATTTTCCAAGCTATTTCAGCATAACACATTTAGTACACACACAAGTATTGTCAATATGTGCCAAATCGGCAACATTGCACCAATTTGATCAAGAAAAATGAACAAAATGATTAAATGAATAGAATATGTAATAGCAATATGCTTAGGCTTTTTAGAACTGAATTAAATGATTTCACAGCATCTTTCTATGACCATACCACAGACCTCAGTCATACACTTCTTAACAGCTTTTCTCTTCTTCCAAGAACTGATTAGCTTATACTTGAAGTCACATACCACTGCAGTTATAAGGCAAAGAACATCCACATTCTGGAATTAGTTTGTTCAGCAAAATTGGCTTAAACTTAAAACCGTTGGCAGAGACCTTTGGTGGTAATCACCTAGAGTTTCCTTGAAATATTCTCCTTTGCTACTGTGGTAGGTTGACCCTGGCTGGTGTCCAGCTGCCTACCAAGCTGCTCTATCACTCCCCCTTCTCAACAGGACAGGGGGAGAAAATACAAGCTCGTGGGTCAAGATAGGGACAGGGAGATCACTCACCAGTTACTGTTGCAGCTAAAGCAGACTCAAATTGGGGAAATTAATTTAATTTATTTCCAATCAAATCAGAGTAGGATAATGAGAAATAAAACCAAAATCTTGAAACTCCTTCCCCCCGCACCTCCCTTCTTCCCAGGCTCAACTTCACTCCCGTTTTCTCCACCACCTCCCCCCAGTGGTGCAGGGGGATGGGAAATGGAGGTTGAGGTCAGCTCATCACACGTTGTCTCTGACGCTCCTTGCTCCTCAGGGGGAGGACTCCTCACACTCTTCCCCTGCTCCAGCACGGTATCCCTCCCATGGGAGACAGTCCTCTATGAACTCTCCATGAGTCTACAGGTCATGCCAGGAGACTGCTCCAACGCGGGCTCTCCACAGGGTCACAGCCTCCCTTGGGCATCCACCTGCTCCGACATGGGGTTCTCCATGGACTGCAGGTGGATATCTGCTCCATGTTAACCTCCATGGGCTGTAGAGTGACACCTTGTGTCTCCATGGTCTTCTCCATGGGCTGCAAGGGAACCTCTGCTCCAGCCCTGGAGCACCTCCTCCCTCTCCTTCCTCACTGACCTTGGTGTCTGCAGGGCTGTTTCCTCCCACATTTTTTTCTCACTCCATGTCACTCAGCTTTTGTGCAGCATTTTTTTCCCTTCTTAACAGTGTTATCCTAGAGGTGCTACGACCATCACTGATAGGTTCGGCCTTGGCCAGCAGTGGGTCCGTCTTGGAGCTGGTTGGCATTGGCTCTATCAGACATGGGGGAAGCTTCTAGCAGTTTCTCACAGAAGCCACACCTGTAACTCCCTCGCTACCAAAACTTTGCCATGTAAACTCAATACAACTCCTTGTGGAAGCTAAAACCCTAAAGCCTGTCTAACATGCTCAGGGGACTGATTTCAACACAATACTACATAGGTATTTCATTCAAAATCAGTGTACAAGGGATGCCACCCCCTCAGATAAAACAAGTTAGTTATTGAAGTCCTCAGCCTGGAGTAAAAAGGCTTTGGTTCCATGTTCTTCTAAGTCTGAAGAGACTCAGAGATACGTGCTTCTCACACCTTTTTCAACTTAATGGTACCTCATCATCAAGGTGTTGCCTGAGCAGAGCAGAGTCCATGTCCGCTATTGAAGTGTAACTCCAAGAAACAAACAGCATAAGAATTGTGGGCAGAAGAGAGAGCATGAAGTGCGCAAGGGAACATAAGAACTCTTATACTGAGTCAGTCCAAAGGACAAGCTAACCCCATGGCCCAAGGTATACACTTAAAGAATAGTAGAATCATTCACATACAAGGTGATTCTAGATGATATCTTCCTGCTTATTCACCACCAGTACGGTCTGTTATCCCTTATTCAAGACTGTGCCCAGTTTTGGGAACTTCTTCAGATCAGTCGCACAATTCAGTTATTTTTTATCTCTGTGAAAAATAAAAAATAAAAAAAAACCACACAAAAAATGCTTCCTTTTTTTAGTTGCATGGCTTCTAGTATTGTGTACTATGAAACATACCTAACATACCTAAATTTATAAATCTCGAGACTGAAGAATTTCTAGGTTACTTTTCCAGCAGCTGTTCCTTAACTCAGATTATGCATTTTCTTCTTGACTACATTTTTTGGGGGGTCTACTTTACCCTTTTGGAGACAGAACAGCAAAAACAAGACACGGGGTTAATGACAGAGTGAATGTCAGAGTCAGTGCCTTTATTTAGCTCTTACCACTGTGACACAACTCAAAAAAGTAATATTAACTCAGAGATAACTGTTCCATAGGTAGACTTACGCTTAATTTTCCCATGTGCACTGAGGTACTTCCCAGACCAGAGGAAGGATCCTATGGTTTGATCCCTCTTTCTTAGATTATCTTTTTGCCCAGTGACTGTTGAATATATAAACATCTATAGATGTTTATATAGATAAATATCTAAACATATAGATGTTTATAGATGCCTTTAGATAAAGGCAGAGATCTGCCTTTATCTAAAGAAGGGAGGCTTCAAGATCCATCTGCTTTTAAACTGCTAAGTTCAGGTGTCTGAACAATATGGTGGCTATTGTGAATACCTCCTTGAAGTAATTAATCCTCTCCACACATTGCGTATACAAGTCAGGCGTCTCAGGAGACACAATTCCAATTTTTTTGAGCTGAGGAAAATAAGAATTATCACACCTACAACTAACTGTGTTTTTTTCCCTGAAGTCAAACGAGAAGTAGCAGAACAACAACTCAAGTGTTGAGAGAACTAAAGAGGAGATTATATGGGAACATGTAAAAAGCAGTGCAAAATACATCTCCGATCAGGTAGCACAGAATTGAACAGCCTTGCACCTTTGGCCATTTGCTGATTTAGCAATTTATGAAGTTAAACCCTATAGTAGAATTCATTAATTTCTATAATGTAAATTATTTCCTCAGAAGTGTATTTCCCATAAGTGAGATGGTTTTGCTGTGGCCATGAATAAATCAACAATGAAATAATCTTTATAAGCACTGCTAAAAAAAACCTGACTCAGGGGGGAAATCTGAACGCAAATAACAGAGAAAAGTTTACAGAAAAAAAACTACACAAACTCATTAAAAATACATTTATGTTATGGAAAAAAAGGACTACGTCTGCCTAAGCCTAGCATTGCAGATCTGACATTCATTGTATTGATCAAAACCCCGTTTTGTCAGGGAAATGTTTGATACTATTATTTTGACATAAATTCAGCAACCAACAGGACACGGAGAACTCTTTAAGGTCTAACATCCAGTTTTGAGGCTTTAATCAAGAAAAGAATGATGACCAACATTTTTTTCAGTGACTAATGATTTGAGAGATATTATTCCCTGTGTGCTTATCTAGAGATGCCTTGAAGGGAATCACTAGAGAAAAAGAAGCAGTCAGCATTTTCTGAAAATTCTCTTTTCAGGGTGCTACAAAAGTGACACCACAAATCAAGACACCTCGTCTCACTTTTCAAAATCTGTCTGTGCATTCTGTTATTTCTACAGTTATCTTTACATATACATTTATATACAAGAAGGCAAATAGATTGTGTTGCTGTTCTTTGCCTTAAACAAGCATTCAAGGATGCAAGCATGTTTCTGCAAAAATAAAAAACCAAATAAAAACCAAATAAAAAGAAGACAAAAAGCTTTTTTCTTCCTCAGAGATACTCAACTATACAATTCCTGTTAGTTACATGCCAAGAAGCTCTGGATCTCTGATGGCTCTCAAGGACACAACTGCTTCTTTGCACTCCTGTGGTTGCTCCACACATGCTGCAGTTCAAAGATTTCAGGTATTGTGTTTGTGGTAAGGGAAGCTCCTTGGACACGGAGCAGTAGATCTGACGTGCTGTTTGCCTTAGACAGCACTTCATTATTTGCAGCTCTCTCTTCCACAAACTGGTCTTATTTCTTCTTTCAGTCAAAAAGGGCAATAATTAACATGAAGTGCAAGTGTTTTGGAGCAGAGTTCACTTGATGGTGACCGTAAGCACCTTCCTTTGTCAACTAGAGTCATACTATAGATATTTTTGTTTATGCGTACCAAGACTTAATTTTTTTATAGTAAGTAATGTATTCTTACAGTATCTACAATGGTGGAACCTTAGTATCTGATCCTATAACTTGTATCTACACCTGTAGAAATAAAATATAAATAAATATAAAGGTATGTGGGGCAGAAATGACAGTACTCTCTTATTAAGACAGCCCAGCACTTCTTTTTGTGAGAAGCTGGTTTTAACAGTTTATAAATACCTTACATTTTAAGCGTTTGGCAAAGTCAAATTTGTTGGATATATTTTGGCTTGCTTTCTTCTGCATGCAAGGGTATTTTGTGAAGGTGCTTTTTTTTTTTTTCTTTGTTTTGAGGAAGCCAGAATGGTTGAGAAAATGTTTCAGGGAAAAATATGATTGCCAAATACTGCTTTGTCCGCTCTAACAAGCCTTTAGAGACATTTCCTCTGAAACGTCCTTTCACAGCTTCATCCTTTGAAATTTGCCAGGGGTGGTTTGATATCAAGAACGTGCCATTTTCTGGCCTTAGGAAAATACAGCCACATCAGAATCTTGTGGGACTTTCTCAAGCATCTGACACTACCTACCAATGACTGAACTATGTTTCGCTAGTGTACCCATAGAATGGCTGAACTCAAAACCACTTCCCTTATAACAGCTTCCTATTAGTCCTCTCCTTTGCCATTGCACATGATGTTCTCTTAATTAAGTGCAATATTTTAAATGAGTATTGTCTATTCCTGTGAACTGAATAAGGGATGAATCTTTAGCAGAAAAATATCATTGTTGTGCAAGTATGAATAGAGAAAAGAAGGAAGAATTAATTGGCCAGGCAACCTTATTCCTAAAATCTCCTAACTTCTGAGAGCTTGATTTGGCAATCTCAGTACTGGTACTAAGTACTACTTAGTACTCAGGAGAAGAGGTAACGGGCACAAACTTGAGCATAGGAAGTTCCACCTAAACATGAGGAGGAACTTCATTCCTTTGAGGGTGGCAGAGCCCTGGCACAGGCTGCCCAGAGAGGTGGTGGAGTCTCCGTCTCTGGAGACATTCCAAACCCGCCTGGACACGTTCCTGTGCCACCTGCTTTGGGTGACCCTGCTCTGGCAGGGGGTTGGACTGGGTGATCTCCAGAGGGCCCTTCCAACCCCTACCAGTCTGTGATTCTGTGATTCTGTGATTTTTGCAGAATTTGTGTCCAACCTATTTTATATATGTCTGATTCTGATTCAACTGTACCTCAAGCTATAAACTAAAGTGATGTGGAGGTCAATCAACTGCTTATATTTCATCTGAATCAAACCACACTATTTTCAATAACGGAGGATGAATACAAGATGTGGTTATGTTTTCACATCATGTTTATGTGTACTGAGCATATTTGACTTTGTAACACCTAAAGCAAAATAATATGAGTTGGGAAAGATTTTTATATTTCGTTTGGCTGTGAAAAAGTTCAGTTTATTTATGTTTGGTGTTAATTATGAAAAGGTACATAGTCATATTATCTTTAATTAGCAGTATTCCTGCAGTCATCAAGCTTTTCAGTCATTACTTTATTTTCACAGTAAAAATGCTGTTAAATGTGGTTGCTGATAGGCATACATAAAGAAACTATAAAGACTGTGGGAGACAAATCAATGAAATAAATATTTACAGAGGATTAAGGTCTGTAAATTATGTATCTTCCAAAGAACATAACTTTCCTGTCAAACATCCTATTGATCTTCTTAGGCTCTTTAACTCTTCTTCCTCTCTGGTGAATATATCCTAATGAGAAATAGAATATTGCAAAGTTTCAGAGATAACTGACACCTCAGACTAGAACCTTTGTTGATTCTGTATGGATCTCAGGGAGATCTGTATGGATATCAGGGAGAACTTGGAAACATGCAAAAAGGTTAGAACTGATGTACATCTCCTACTATCCTGAATACTTCAAGAGCAGCCAGTCTTACTGATTCTCCAATACAAGTATCAAACTCATTGTATAAACAAGAGGCAGAGGACGCATACTGCATCCTTTGGAGAAGGTGAGAAAGTAAGTTCTGGACAACATTTACAAAAACAAAAATCTTCCCAAGGGTTTCACCATTACATTGCAGAATATGTTTCAAATGGGTATGCTTCTAGGGTACAGAGAGCTCTGATAATGTCAACTTTCCTTATTGGCCTACTAATAAGAATATAATATAAGAACAGCTTCAATGGGTCTTGTCCTCAAATCCGGACAATAGCAGATGCTTAAGGAAGAGTAAGAATAAAGTGAGTGTGTATTGTACTTCTTAAAATTCTTCCCTCATCCTTAGGAACTTCTTCAGCTAATTTTCATATCCACAAATTTAGTAACACTCAAAGGATTTCTCCTTCATGAACTTGTGCAGTTTTCCCTAGAATCAACATAAATTTTTAGCACTCACAGTATCCCTGACAAGCAGTCAGGAAGGACTCTGGAAAAGAGAGTATGGAAAGATTTGTGGCCTGGAAGTCATGATCCATTGTGAAAGATAAAAGCTCTTATACTGTTTTTACAAAGAAACATCTCCTTCTGTTTGTGTTGAACTTGGTTCATTAAGATCATTGAGCTGCCCCTTTTGTTCAAAGAGAGAATGATCAATCCATAGTTATACTATTTTTGTTGGGTTTTTTTGTGATTCACAATTCTGTAGCTTCTTACCGCACCATCCCCTTCAGGTATTTCTGTTCCCAGCTGAGTCCTGGATAATTTCAATGGATTTTGTACATAGGTTATCTCATATCTCACTCATCATCCTCACTCAAAACCTTATACATTCTTCTATATTCAGATACTTTTTCAACAGTTCTGCAACTGGCAACATAATGCAACTTGTCATGGGAAATGCATTTGAGTGGCTGATTACCCATACGTACCTCAAGAGCCACATCCTGGTAGCCCCTCCAATATGTTCTCTTTAGCCATGAAGGTAGAAACAGTGTTAACATCATCTAATTTTAGTATACCTGCAATAGCTGAAGCTCCTGTTAACAATAAATCAACCCTCAATGTATCCTAACACTGGAGAAAGCAATCCCAGAAAAATACCGTGACAAACTTTGGACATGGATTTCCTCTCCTCGTTACTATCTCCTTCCCCTTTGGAGTCTCTTCGCTAGCCTACAGCTCTGCTTCCTGAAATTCATGGTAGCCTGAACAAAACATTTGGAAAAGTCAGCTAAAACACTTGGAATAGAGCCTTGGACTGCATAGATATGGAAGCTGGGTTTGCTCATTTTCAATTACTGTAAAATTTCCTTGTCTCTAGTGAGAAGTAGGACATGTCAGGGTAAATTCACAATCCCTAAGTGAGAAGTCTAGACTCCCTACAGTCAATGAACACAGCTGCATGTTTCCAAAGGGAGAGTCACAGCATCCAGTTCAGGCAGGGATTATACTCTACATGGTCTGTACAATGAGTTTCTGCGAGGTGCCAAAATCCATGCATGGGCATTTTGTGTTTCCATTCATGCCTTACTTTCTGCCAGTGAGATCCCAGAAGAGAATCAACAAATCCCTGTGACCAGTGAAGTCTAAACATATCTCTGGTATTCTTCGTTTTAAGTTCGGTTTGCTTAGCTTGTGTTCTGAGCTGTCAGGAAGCCACACCAGCAGGGTGCTAAGCCTGAGCTAAAAGCTCTATTTAGTATTGCTATCATAATTACCACAGTTTTGTAGTTCCTCCTTCAGAAAAGGTTTGTATTCCGCTTGCTTGATGTGAGCCAGTCACATCTGCTTGACAAAGACAACATCAGCCATCCCTAAAGTTGTTGTTCAATCTGATAATATAAACAGGAAACTCACCCCAGAGCAATTCACCAGCAACTAATCCATATATCTGCAGAAAAGCTGAGTGCTGGTTTATATTTTTTGCATCCTAAAGTGAGGAAAAAGTGGATAAGGAGCTGCAGCATTTTGTGCAAAGTCATATTTGGAGTTTTACTTCTTATTCTGTGACTGAAACCAGAATTGGAACTCTTCTTGTCCCCAGCCACTACATGTGCTCTATCAGTTTGAAGGTTGGTATGAGCTGCTTTTTATATCTCCTTGTAGAAGCAGCAGATCTAACTTCATTGGTCATATAAACATCCCTGGTAACCATAGGAAAGGTAGAAATCAGTTCTTCAAATTCAGAAGTATCTATGAAGTTATGAGTCCAACAGGGAGGCAAACCGGGCAATAGCGTGATTCCTTACCCATCAGATGCCCCATAGCACAACAAACTGCTTCTTAATTAGGCAATTCCAGTCCCCTAAGACTCTTTAGCACACCTTCAACCATTGAGACCACCCATGCTCAGGACCTCCAAAAAAGGTCACCTGTTTACCTGCAGTGAAGCACTGACATTTATGTTTCCATTTCTGAGAAAATCTGGGTCTAATCAACATGTTTTTCTCCAGCTCTGGAGCCATAAAAAAATCCTTTTCCTCTAACTGTAACAAACTACAGAATACGGGAGAGGAGAAAGTCCCCTCCTTTGTGAGAGCAGCCTCTCTCCATGACAAGGTTATTGATATCCGTTACTCAGTGAATCTGCATAGGCCCACTTTTCCCTTTGGCAATATACGATTCAGAAGGTCATGACTCCTGGGCAGAACTTTAATAGAGTTGTGAACATGTACTGAAGAAAGAATATAATCTGCTTTTCACTTAGGCTGAGAGCAAAAATGTGGTCCTTTTCAGGGCTTAGTAGCTAATTAATAGCAGAATATATTTAAATACACTAAGTTGTTGTACATGCTTTGGAATTCAATGAAACCTAATAAGCAAAATCAGGCTCTTTTATGTAAACTAATCACTTATGCTTAAGCTCTCTCTGTAACATCTTCACTGCATTATTCCACAGACAATAAATTGTTCCTTTCAGTGCAGGCAATATTTCTCAACTCTCACGCACCGTAAATCATATTTTCTTCTCAATCTGCCAGGTTTTTTTTTAAACAATTGTGCTGAAGTGTGCACCACAATTCACATGCCATATATTACCTCCTATCAATAGCTGCTTTAACCACCAAGATTCCTACTTTCCAGTTTCAATTTCATATTTATGTATCTTGTCAGCTGGGAAAACAAATACCTTGAAATCACTTCCACACCATAGCAAAAGAATGAGAAGAAGCATTGTGTAAGGCTATCAGTAGCACCTTGGGATTTTCAGCATGATTTTTATTGACCAACACCAGCACAGTTGTTAATGATTTTGATAACTAATAATAGATCATATTTCTGAGGCCTAAGGAAATGTCTTTACACATTATTACATGGTGTTTACTTTGAAGTACTGCAATCACTGCTAAGAACAACCTGTTAGATTCTGTTCTATCGGTTTATGATGGAACATTCTTGGTTTTTATTTGCACTTACCAGTTGATTACAATTCTGTATAGTTTGATGTCGACCCAAACAAAATCCAGAAAATTAACTAGATTTACAGAAAAGAAGTTCCACTTAGCAGACTTTAGGCATGACAAGGAAAAAAAAGTAAATAACCCCACCTCGTACTTGTTCAGAATTATATTTCAAAAGGCTGCAATTAGCTGTGACATGCATGAAAAAACGACTAGGCCCTCAAAACTAGGGAGCAGCCGTGCTCACAATACATTTGTAGATGAGAAGTCAAGAACTCACTTTTCTTCAACTAACGGTCCTCCAATAAAAAATGTTCTCCATGATGCAAAGAGGCAGTACTGTAGAGAGGTTTCACTATTTCTGTGTGTGCTGTACACGTGCCATCAGGCATAAGCACGATCATGAGGCAGATAGATAGATAGTCAGATAGATAGATAGATAGATAGATAGATAGATACCTATCTATCTACATACATACAAACATACATAGTTTTTTTATCATTAAATCAGTTTTGGGAAAAAATGGCCATTTATGCAGGGTGCAATTTATCCTGTGGTCCAAAAATTAGGCATCTAATTTGTTTATTTAAATCTCCTGTTGTCACTGAATAGATATAACCAACTCAGGAAAGCAGTTCAAGGAATTACAGAATTGGTTTCTTTAAACAGAATTTATTGTATTTTAATTTGTTCCCACTGCTTCTTGTCCTTCCACTGATACCTCTGAGAGGAGTATGGCTCCATCTTCTTTATTTTCTACTATCTATTATTTATACGCACTGATAAGATCCTCCCTGAGCCTTCTTTTCTCCAGGTTGAACAGTCCCAGCTCTCTCAGCTTCTTCGTGTACGAAAAATGCTGCAATCCTTTAATTGTCTTCATGGCCCTTCACGGGACTCATCCAGTCTCTCTTGCATAGGGGCACCCCAAAAAGGACACAGCACCCCAGGGCTGAGCATGGTGGAAGGATCCCATCTCTCCGCTTGCTGGCAACACTCTTCCTACTGCAGGCCAGGAGGGTCTCGGCTTTCTTTGCTGCAAGTGCAGATTGCTGTCTCATGGCAAGCTTGGCTGCCACCGGGCCCACCAAGGCCTTTCTCTACAAAGCTGCTTTCCATTGGTCAGTCCCCTTTGTTGAATACCATGAGGTTCCTGTTGGACTATTTTTCCAGCCTGTGTGGCAGTGCAACCATCTGGTCTATCAACCACTCCTCCCAGTTTCATATCTTACACAAAATTTCTAGGATGCTCTCCATCCTACAATCCGGGTCATTAAAGAATATGCTAAACAGTATCAGTTCCAGTGTCAGCTCCTGGGGTATACCACTAGTGGCTGGCCTCCAGCCAAATTTTGTGTTGCTGTTCAAAACCCTGTAGGCCTGGCAGTTCAGCCAGCTTTTGAGCCACTTCAGAGTTTACTTCTCTTGTCCATACTGCCTTAGTTTGTCAATGAGGATGTTGAGGGATACAAGGTGGAAAACTTTGCTAAAGTCAAGATAAAGAACATCCACTGCTCTCCCGTCGTCCACTGAGCTAATCATCTCATCATAGAAAGCTACCAGCTTGGTCAAGGATTTCCTTTTCATAAATTCATGCTGACTACTCCCAGACATCATCTTGTCCTTAATATGTTTGGAAATAGTTTCTAGTTCATACTTCTCTTCCTTTCGTGATGCATATTTTTTATATGGTCCCTCTCCACAGAAGTGCACCTGTGGCAGAATCAGTGGCTGGTTGATAAAAACTGATCTGGATGTGCAGGAAGATCCAGGTTTTGTGCAGATTTTCATCATAACATACTTTGATTTTGTTTTGAGTTTTTTGGGGGGTTGAAAGTTGAGCGATCATCTGAAAAAGACAAAAAACCTACAGATCTAGTCAGATTACAAGTCAGTAGCCTATTGACACCTTGTCTTCTACATTTTCAGTGTCTGTCTTTTGCTATACTGGATGCTTGCATTCTGCTTTTCGTGGGTCCATCACCTAGTAGAATAAGAGTTGAAACTATGAAGTTTAGTGCCAAACAGAAATAGTATCTGGCCATTCTGTTTCCATCAGTTACTGTTTGATGGAAATCAGAAATGCAAACAGGTAGATGCCATGGAAATATGATTGTGATTTAATTTGGACATAAATCTTAGCCTCACTTCAAACTTAGTTCTTAAAGAACATGACTTCTTGACATGAAAACGTAACTTGCATCTAACTGGGGATAAACTTCATGATCTCACCTATCACTGAAGTTCAGAGGGCGCTGTTTCTCGCTACTTCTGCTACTTTTAAGTGTCATCTCATAACTGGCTTAGTAAGCAATAGATCTCTCAAAGGTCTGCTAGAAGGGGATATTTAATGACCCGATAGGTCTTTAACACCTCTGTTTGAATAGAGATGAAAAATTGGTCTAAACAGCTGTAGATTAGAGGCACCTGAGATTGTACTGCTTTAGTTGAAGTGTTGCCTCTTTGAAGCTTGCATTTTTCTTCTTTTGACTATAAATCAAACACTGATTTATTGTTTACAAATTTACTGTTAAAACTCAGTATTTTCAGACATGAAAATGATGAGTGATAAAACACTGACGCGATTCTTCTGAAAGAACACATTTATTAAAAATGTAACGTGCAACATCACTAATGGAATTCACTGTCCTTGTAAATCCTCCTAGAAATATTAGACAGTTTAAGTCCAACAGAAACCAAATTTCTGCCTGATGGGGTATGAATATTCAAAGATTTTTTTTCTTTCATTTGTGTGAAAAGAAACCTAATCTCTATATATGCATTCAAAGCGATAATGAACGGACAGCTTCCTGTGATTACAACTTTCCATAATTATTTACTTTCACTTTTATGTTATATTTTATTTCCAGTGTGAATGTTTGTAGGTCTAGTTGCCAGTCATTGGAGTTGAGGGACTGCTCAGGTCACCTCTAAACTCTCATAAATAGCAATAGAATCGTAGAATATCCTCAGTTGGAAGGGATCAAAGAGGGTCATAGAGTCTAACTCCTGACTCTATACAGAGCAACCTAAAAGTTAAACCATATATCTAAGAGCATTATCCAAATGCTTCTTGAACACTGACAGGTTTGGGGCCATGATCACTTCCCTGGGAAGCTTGTTCCAGTACTTGACTACCCTCTCAGTGAAGAACTTTTTCCTAATATCCAATCTGAACACCACAGCGTAAAGAACCCCATGCCAGAACAGGTGGATATACCCTGAAGGAAGCTACAGCCTATGGAGACCCCATGCTGGATCAGGCTTCTAGAAAGAAATGTGTCCCATGGAGAGGAACCTACACAGGAGCATATTTTCTGGCAGGAACTGACCGTGTGGGAACCCATGCTGGAGCAGTCTGTTCCTGAAGAAATGTGTCTCATGGGAAGGACCCACGCTGGAGCAGTTCATAAAGAACTGCAGCCCATGGGAAAGACCCATGATGGAGAAGTTTGCGGAGAACTGTCTCCCATGGGTGAGACCCCTGGAGCAAGGGAAGAGAGCGAGAAGTGGCAGAGATAAAGAATCATGAAATGACCACAACCCCCATTCTGCATCCTCCCTGTGCTGCTTGAGGGGGAGGAAGTATAAGGGTCAGGAATGAACAAGTAAAGTTGAACCTGGGAAGAAAGGGTTGGGGGAAGATGTTTTTAGTTTTGTCTGTTTTTCTCACCATCCTACTCTTATTTTTAATTGTCAATAAATTAAATTAGTCTTCCCCAATTTGACCCTGTTTTGCCCATGATGGTATTCGCTGAGCAATCTTCCTGTCTTTATCCCAGCCCACAAGCTTTTCCATTTTATTTTATCCCCCTGTTATGTTGAAGAGAGGGCAATGAGAGAGTGGCTTGGCAGGCACCTGGCAGCCAGCCAAGGTTAAGCCGCCACAATGTCCCATATAGAAGCAATATTAACTTTCTATTACATGATGCTCCTGGTTCTACAACAGGGGTTCATTTTCTGCCAATCTTAAATCCCTGCTTTTCAGAATATCAGTTCCCTGTAAAATAAAGCAGGACTTGCAATTGAAAGATTTATCTCCCTGAAGCAGTGGGAAAGGCTGGAAACAATTCTGTCATTTTTTTTTTTTTTACATACTCTATATAAAAGTAGATGTTTAAGGAAGAAAGTTTAAGGGAGAATCAGAGAAAGAAAGAAGAAAAGAAAGAAGGAAGGAAAGAAGGAAAGAAGGAAAGAAGCAAAGAAAGAAGGAAAGAAAGAAGGAAAGAAGGAAAGAAGGAAAGAAGGAAAGAAAGAAGGAAAGAAGGAAAGAAAGAAAGAAAGAAAGAAAGAAAGAAAGAAAGAAAGAAAGAAAGAAAGAAAGAAAGAAAGAAAGAAAGAAAGAAAGAAAGAAAGAAAGAAAGAAAGAAAGAAAGAAAGAAAGAAAGAAAGAAAGAAAGAAAGAAAGAAAGAAAGAAAGAAAGAAAGAAAGAAAGAAAGAAAGAAAGAAAGAAAGAAAGAAAGAAAGAAAGAAAGAAAGAAAGAAAGAAAGAAGGAAAGAAAGAAGGAAAGAAAGAAGGAAAGAAAGAAAGAAAGAAAGAAAGAAAGAAAGAAAGAAAGAAAGAAAGAAAGAAAGAAAGAAAGAAAGAAAGAAAGAAAGAAAGAAAGAAAGAAAGAAAGAAAGAAAGAAAGAGAGAAAGAGAAAGAAAGAAAAAAATACAAAGGCAGTTGCTCACCATCTCCTACAAGTAATCTGATGCCCAGACAGTCTCCATGCAATGACTACCTGCTCAAACTACACCACCCTTGCACTCTGTTTCTATTGCTAAGACATTATATGGCACAGAATATCTCTTCGATGAGTTTGGATCAAGTGCACTGGTTGTATCCTCTCCCAGCTTCTTGAATACCCCCAGTCTTCTCACTGGGGGAGCAGAGTGAGAAACCGAGAAGACCTTAACGCTATCCAATAGCTAAAACCCAGTACAGAGAGGGTCTGAACTTCGAACACAAGCCTAGAGAGCCCACACCTAGGTGTTCAAGAAATGCTAATGTCTTTGGAAACTCACCTGGAGACCCATTTCCCAGGGGGCTGGGTTTGCATAAGTAAATTCTCAGTGCTTTCTGAAAAACAGTTCCCTTGAAGGTGCCTCAAATCTGATACGAGCATCTCTATTTCCTTCCAAGTGTCCTCAAAAAAAACAACCAATCCAAAATGACTAGCTGCTTTCAAAAATCTCATCCTTATTTCATCCCCTAGATTCTCAGCTATGCTGACAGACCTCAGCTATGCTGAAAGCCCTCAAACCCCTTCGTATCAAAATAAAATAATTAAATTTATTGTTAATTAAATTCTTCCTTAGCAGAGAAACATCAGAGGCTAATATCCCACATACATCTTATTGCCTCATGCTGCCATTCTGCACAAGATAAATTTCACCCATCAACGCAATTTTATCAATGACTCCTACTCTTAATAATCACATCACAACTTTACAGAATTACACATATGAGCCAAAAAATAAGAGCATTAATGCCAGATTTCCTGCAGTACCGAGCATGGTACAATGTTGTGCTGTCTTTGTGAAGGACTGAAAAGATCTTGATCATTAAAAGGCAATGATAGAAGGGTCCCCCAAAGAGCACATTTTGATACTCAAAGTATTATAAAACTCCTGAAAGATGATTAAGTTCAGCTAAGAGGGCCATAATCCAGGAATTCTCCTGCTAAATAACCAAGCCTGGGCATTCCGTCAAGTCAAAGACCTTAGAAAACTATATCCCTCCCTGGAGATACTAATACTACAAACATGGGCATTATGAAAAGAAAAATGAAAAGCAGATTCCTGGGTAAGTAGCCTTCTATGGAGACTCTCAAGTAGATCTGGTAGTGGTGGATGCTTATTTCATCTTCGCAGGAGTCTGTTTCACAGGTTATTATTCCTTAAGTGTGCCCGTATCACACATGTCCCTTCCTCACTCACACGCTTAGCCAGTGAGCTGCATTCTCTAATTTTCCTTTTACAGCCCTGCTCTCATTCACAAAGGAGTCATTTGCATAATCTTCCTGGAATTTGCTACTACCTAGTAAGTAGCACTTACTACTCTGTAAGATCAGCTACACAAAACCTTACTTTTACCAGCTTTTGAGAGTGAGGGAAACAACACCCTGCAAACTACCCAAATACAATATTAGATATCTTTTTCATTTTTTTCTTTTTTTTTGTTAAAATCTAAAATCCATACAGAAGTTTCACTAATGTGTGTGGTTTGACATACTCTGAAAAGCCCTATCAATTTGGGGGATATTTTATTAATCACTTTTTTCAGCCGTGATAGCAACAAATAAGATGAGCCACCCCAGCAAAAAGGGAACTTCCCCCCCTTTTTGATTATTTTTTGGGGGAGCTGACTTGTCTGGAGTCGAAGTTTGATTCTAGTCAGGGTAAATCCTCATATACCGTTATAAAATAGACTGTGAAGATAATGATAGCAATTATTCCTTTTCATCAAAAGGTGGCATATAGAGATGTTCTCCCTGCTGAAGCATTTAGGGAAGACAAAACAAACAATCAGTAGGTCATGTCCTTGTAGTATCTAGATGCTCTTTCTAGACAGAAGACTTTTCCAGATCTTCTCCCAAAGTTCTGTTCCGATAGATCGTGTCTAACATTCAAGATGCGCTGAGATTTCATCACAGTGTAAACCCAGACAAGACTCACAGTTCCTCTACCAGGAAGCGTTTTCATAGCTTACAGATAAATAACATTTTAAAACTTATTGTCAGGTTCAGAGTCTTTTTTGAAAACATTATTTCATTTCATTATGTTCAAAAATACTCATAAGGGAGTAGGAATTTTGCTTGTACCTTTTCTAATCAAATAATATGCACACTTTCTGACCTCTTCAGGTCACAGTTAATTTATTATCACTATGAATGCAGACAGCATTGCCTTCCTTCCACACACTCCTGAGATTTACCACATGAGGTGTTTTTAAGTATAAATCCCTTAACATCTGCCTTAATTTAGTAGATAAGATCATTAACAGCCATTATATCTAATCAACATCTAATCCTTGTAGAAGGGATTCATTAGTAGGATGAAATAGGAGCAGAAGCCCACTAATGATAAATGTTTATTTTCTTTGAATAAATTTCCACTAGGGAAGAACTGGCAACACTTTAAAAGATTCTTCCAGAACAACGTTGGACTGCATAGTGAAGGATCACCCTCAAGCAGTAGGTCGTTAAGAATGTGATGCTTCCTTTTATATCTATTTTAATAACAAAATTGATTCTTCAAAAAATAGGGAAAAGGGTCAGAGTTAAGAATGGTTAGGACAACATTTTGCTTGTAGTGTCAAGTATAATACTCCTCCCTGAATGAAGGTAATATCATTGTGCTTCTGGAAGCTTTTCATTGTATGTGTCCACGTCATAAGTCCAAGCCATATAAGGAGAGGCTGAGGGAGCTGGGCATGTTTCGCTTGGAGAAGAGGAGGCTGAGGGGAGACCTCATTGCCCTCTACAACTCCCTGAAAGGAGGGTGGAGAGAGGTGGCTGTTGGCCTCTTCTCCCAGGTGAATAATGACAGGACCAGAGGAAGTTGCAGCAGGGGAGGTTTAGATTAGATATCAGGAAGAATCACTTTACTGCAAGAGTGGTCAGGCACTGGAACAGCCTGCCCAGGGAGGTGGCTGAGTCACCATCCCTAGAGGTGTTTAAGAAACGTCTAGATGTGGCACTTCAGGGCATGCTCTAGTGGCAGAGATTGTAGGCGTTGGGTTTTTTTCAGGGTTTTTTTTTTTGTGTGTGTATGGTTGGACTCGATGATCTCAAAGGTCCTTTCCAACCATGAAGATTCTATGATTCTATGATTCTATGAGATACAGGACTACATACCATAGCAATGTAATTTCTGAGGTCTGTATGGAAGGAAGAGGAGAATATGACTGTACAGCTATGAGACTTCTGTGTCCTTTCAAGTCACCAAGTACACTTTCTGAAATGCCTGGCCTTGGGGTTCTACCTTTTCAAGTTAAATTACACAGGTCTCTGACTGTTATATAAGAATATATATCAGAGTAACTACATATTAATGGTTTATATGTCAGGATGGAGTGATTTGGGGTCACTTGATGGCCAAGGAGGAACAGCGATAAGACAAGTTTCTGCCTGCCAAGACCCCACATCTTTTTGGGGGGGTTATTATTTTTGATTAGCTGAAGAAAAAGGCAAGGCTTAAAACTAGTAGTCCTAAAAAATTATCTAAATAATTCAAGACTTGCTGAGGACTGGCTTATTTTAAGCTATTCTTCTCCCTCTCACCATTATTTTTTTTCAGGCAAATGGTTACAACAGTCATAAATTGCAAAGTAGCTCCAAATTATTTAAAAGTCTTTTACTGTAGCATAAGAATTTGCCTACTGTTACGATTCCAATGTAAGGATGTTCAAGCATTTATTTCTCATATATTGCACTTTTGTTTGCTTCTACAAGTGTCAAAATTACTCCTGCACTTTAGCCACTTCTATAAGCAGTCCTCTGCCAAATCTCCACCCATCCTTTTCCTGAATAGAGAGAATCTGAATGTTAAACACATCTTGATCCTCAGAGAATCTATGTATTCATTAGTTTTGCATGTTTAACCTCAAAGATGGACTTAAGAATTACTGCCTTTCTATTTCTTGGGTTTGGTTAATTTTTTAATTCAAGTTACACTGAATAGAACTACTATTGGACTGAACTACCACGTTGAATTGAACCAGACATCACTGGAGATTGGGTCTGAAATCCAGACCTAGCTCTGACCATTTCTCCAATAGTGTCTGTGTCTCTGGGACACACAGAATAGCTCTAACTCCCTCTTTACAACCCTATCAATGAATGATTTCTGTGCTGTTGTAGCAGCCTCAACAGAAAGTGTGTCAAATTGACCCATCCTGGCCTGACTACAAGTCAGTGGTCTCTGAGACGATGAATCCACAATTAACATTTCATAGCCTGGTATCATTACCATTAAGTTAGTGTACAAAAGCCAGGCTCTGATTAGAAATGAAGGTAGCTGTGACTGTTGTGTACTGTTCTGAATTTAAAACTTAGTATTTTCATATGCTCAAAGCAAGCTTACCAGAACAGGACTTTCAGACAACTTATGCACACATACAACTAGGCTGAGAAAACTAAATGGTCCTGGACAGGAAATAGTTGCTTCATGGACCTGTTGAAGTGGGTCCAGAGGAGTGCCACGAAGACGATCAAAGGGCTGGAGCACCTCTCCTATGAAGACAGGCTGAGAGAGTTGGGGGTGTTCAGCCTGGAGAAGAGAAGGCTCCGGGGAGACCTTATAGCGGCCTTCCAGTACCTAAACAGGGCCTACAAGAAAGCTGGGGAGGGGCTGTTTGCAAGGGCATGTAGCGATAGGACAAGGAACAATGGTTTAAACTAGAGCAGGGTAGGTTTAGATCAGACATTAGGAAGTTCTTTACACTGAGAGTGGTGAGACACTGGCCCAGGTTGCCCAGAGAGGTGGTGGAGGCTCCATCCCTGGAAACATCCAAGGCCTGGCTGGATGAGGGTCTGGGCAACCTGATCTAGTTAAAGATGTCCCTGCGTACTGCAAGGGGGTTGGACTAGATGACCTCTAAAGGTCCCTTCCAACCCAACACATTCTATGATTCTATGATGCATTCTTACAGCTCAGCAGCAAGAGATGCGTCTGGACATGTGCGGGACTGAAGAACGGAACCTGGAGTGTTGGCCAGTGTCAGGTTCCTCTAATGAATCAATCCTAAACTTATGTGGCAGTTGAGGGCTGAAGATGCCCAACCCAAGTCCATCAAAGTGGTTTAACCTTGAGAAATAATAGCGTTAAACTACTTCTAGAAAAATTTTTAATTGACGCTAAGCCCACAAAACTTCTACATTTCATATCAACGTGACCTCCAAACTGTGGCACTGGTGTACTACACCTACATAGCACCAGGTAGGATCGTTGGTTATGTTTTGAATTCAAGGGCAGTCCTACCATCTGGGATCTATATTTTCTCATGAAAGCAACCTACTCTATCTTAAAAGTTCAGACTACCTACAAATTCCATCTGTTTTCATTACAGGTTATGTCAAAATAAGATTTCTGATCACCTTCCCACCTGGGCTTGTCAATGAAAGGCCTTATGGGGCTGCTGGAGGCTTAGGGAAAATTGAGGCACTTTGTATTGAGAACAATCAACTGATCTTCCTAGGAGGATGAGCAACAAAGGCTCTTCTATGAATAGACAAAGAAGATAAGTGTTTATGATGTAGTAAAAAAGACCTTGGTGACACTCTGGATGTCGCTGGAGATACCAATTTGGGCTCATCTCCTGGTCAGATTTGTTCACTTAAAAAGAAGTGGTGTTCTGTGTTGTGACCTAATTCTTTTCACCTCAGGGTTTCAGAGCTCATCAAAAGTAAATTAATCTGAATCTTTTGAAAGCACTTCATAATTCTGTCATGAAATCTAAAATGGAGGCCTATTTAATATTTGTCCTTTATATTTGTCCTTTCACATCATGCTAATCTTCCTATACCCCTCATTTTGCATACTTATCTCTGTCTTGTTGTTGTTGTTTTGTTGTGGAAATCCAAAATCCATACAGAAGTTTCACTAATGTGGGGTTTGACATACTCTGAGAAGTCCTGTCAATTTGGGGGATGTTTTATTAATCCCTTTTTTCAGCTGTGATAACACTCAACAAACAAGATGAGCAGCTCCAGAGATAATTTTACAGTGATATATGCAGCTACGGATAGGACTTAACACCAAGGTCAGGAAAATTCACACAATCTGTTTGAGAACATAATGTTGCAAAACTGAACTCTTAAGTAGACTTTGAGAAAAAAAGTGAACAGAGATGAATAGTGAGAAGTGCATGCTCATTTGGCACTAAGTATCTATTCAATATTGACCCCTATGCAGGAAAACCCTTCTCAAGACATGAGATGAGTCTCCATCAAATTGTTCCTTTTGGCATTCAGTGTGTGTCTTTTCCCCAAGCTAGCAGTATTTCTCTATCCACACAAATCCCTGAAAACTGCCTTTAAAGCTGGTCAGTAAAGGGCTCTCTAGGTCTTTGACTCTCTTCCTTCAGGAGGCAAAATCTAAGAGCTGATGCACTAGGAAACCCCTGCTCAGTTCAAGGAAGAGGTGAACGGGAAGCAGAGGAAGGGGCCATGGGCAGAGAGCCAGCAAGGATCACTCCCTCCACCCCAGGGTGGAAGACTGTGGAGCACAGGGTTTGGACGGCCAGTAACCAATGCTTGCTTGAACATTATACCAGTGACTGTGTATCTGAGCATCATATTATCAAAACACCTACTGTCTCTCATGTAGTTTGCTAGTGGATTGGTAATGTAATTAATTATATGCTACTTTCCCAGCAAAAAAACTTACCTAGGGAAAAGGGATGAGGAGAGTCTTTCACCATAAGCATTACCCAGTATTTTTAAAAAGATCAGGTTAATGCCAATACAGACATATTTCTGGGATAAGGAAGGCCAGATTTTCAAGAAAGATGTGATTTAAATACACGTGTTGAAATTCCTGCTGGATTAAAGCATGCAGGTTGTGACTCATCACAAAGCGATCATCTCACCTACTTGAGGTGGCTATCCACCGTTGCAACACCTGACCAATGGGCACCTCACTCAGGCAGAAAGATTAACAAAGCCTAGACCAGGGTTCATTAAAAAGATATTTTGATATCTAAGTGCATTTCTATTAATTCAGCCTAATCCCTTTACTCCCATGCATCCCAAAGATTTTTTTAAAGAACTCTATGCCTCTCAAGAAAGTGCCTAAGCTAGATGCTCACCTTCCACAGTCCACAGACTGCACAGGGACCAACACACACATGTGTATGTTGATAGTTCTGCATAGAAAATGGGTAGGAGCCCAAAGCCAGCAAGGGGAAGAAATGAGCCCTTGGGTGATTCTGAATAGGTCCCTGTCTGATGTAACTCAGTATGTCATGTCTGCTTTGCAAAACCGAAATAAGTGGAGGGTGCAAGGATGCTTCAGACTGTTCTACTGATTTAATTCAACACATTAAGATTTTGTAACTTAAGCATGTGTGAAGAGACAGAGACAAATCCAACATATCTTGAAGCTGGTATCTGAAATCCAGAGTGTACCAGAGTCAAAAGCAAAACTCTTAAGTCTTCATCAGAGCAGGATTTCACTTTGGATGGAATCCATTCCTTGACTTACGAGACAGTGGACAGCATACTCACAACTGGTCATCAGCTTCACTCCTCCTGTGCATTGCACTCTGGGTTAGCTGGATGCTACCTCTTACTGTTCAGAGTGTCAAATACCGCAGAGACATCTATACCTGCAGGAAGGTACGGCTACGCTAGGGCAAAGCCAGTGGGGAAGCCACATGCTGCGATTTCTACTAAGCCATAGGAAACAGTACATTTCAAGGAAGTGCTAAAAACAGGCTGTGAAGTTAGGAAAAATAAGCATCAAGTCAGCATCATTTTGAGTATATTGAGAGCTGCGGTCCTCACTTTCAAGGAGCTTCCTACCACTGACCTGTTTTATTTCATTCATGTTACATGGACAACAGGCTAATCCACCGTATTGCTTTTCCACCTACTTCGCTGTTAGTGCCAAATCAATTTGTGTCAGTGAGGTTTGTTTCACTCGCATGCCTCCAGGTACTTACTTATACTTGGGATTTGTGCTTTTGTTGTTATTGTTGTTTCTGCCCTGAGCAAGTTATTTTGGTTGCTGAAGCAATGCACTGCTACACAGAGAGCGCTAAAACCCAGAATGCAGATAAAGGAATAGGTACACTGATTACTGCAATTCAACCTTTAACACAAGTTTTGCTGTTCATGCCTCTTGTTTTCAGGGGCGGGGGAGGAGAAGGGAGGTTAAATTGAGCAAAAGCACTATTTTCTGCATACAAACCCCACAGGACCAAATTATGCCAACTTTATTCTTTTGGAGCAAGTCTGATCAAGTGAACAGGGTTCACCAAAGGAAAGTTAGGTTATGCCTTTAGGCACAGCCCCGAGGAAAGAGTACAAGCAAGGGATCCAAAGGCTAAGAACTCCTCTCAGAAGGTTAATTATTTATTTCACTCCCTCACTTATTTCCTTCATTATTTTTACTTTGGAATTACAGGGGATAGAATACAACAGGCATGTATCTCCACTGCAGAAAGTGAACGAGTTGGGGTTGGAGCAAACCAACTCCCCAACTTGGGGAGAGATAGAGAGGCTTTAGTGGGCACCTGGTGTCCAGACAGGGTCAGCCCTCCATGGGAAGACTATATGAATTTATTGCCAGTTAAAAATAGAGTAGGGTGGTGACAAAAAAAAGACAAAACAAAAACCACCTTCCTGCTACCACCATTTCTTCCCAGACTCAGCGTCACTCTCAAACCTTGTACCTCTCCCTCCCCAGGTGGCACAGGGAGCATGGGGAATGGGGGTTGCAGTCATCATCATCATCATAGGATCATTATAGAATGGTTAGAGTTGGAAGGGTCCTTAAAGATCATCTAGTTCCAACTCCCCTGCCCTGGGCAGGGACACCTCCCACTAGACCAGGCTGCTCAAAGCCCCATCCAGCCTGGTCTTGAACCCCTCCAGGGAAGGGGCAGCCACAGCTTCTCTGGGCAACCTGGGCCAGTGCCTCACCACCCTCAGAGTAAAGAATTTATTCCTGATACCCAATCTAAATCTACCCTATTTCCGTTTGAAACCATCACCCCTTGTCCTATTGCTCCACTCCCTGATCAAGAGCCCCTCCCCATCTTTCCTGTAGCCGCTTTAGGTACTAGAAGGCTGCTACAAGGTATCCCTAGAGGCTTCTCTTCTCCAGGGAGAACAACTCCAACTCTCTCAGCCTGTCTTCATAGGAGAGTTGTTCCACTCCTCTGACTGTCTTCATGGCCCTCCTCTGGACTCACTCCAACAGGTCCATGTCCTTCTTATGTTGGGGGCCCCAGAGGTGGATGCAGTACTCCAGGTGGGGTCTCATCAGAGTGGAGTAGAGGGGCAGAATCACCTCCCTTGACCTGCTGACACTTCTTTTGATGCCGTCCAGGATGCAGTTAGTGCATTCTGGGCTGCGAGTGCACATTGCCAGCTCATGTTGCACTTATCCTCCCACACCCCCACAGTCCTTCTCCTCAGGGCTCCTCTCAATCCATTCTCCACCCAATTTGTATTTGTGCTTGGGATTGCCCTGATCCACATGCATGACCTTTTCATGATGCTTCACCTCTGCCACTCCTTCCTCCTCACGCTGTTCCTTTGGTCCAGCATCGGGTCCCTCCCATGGGATACAGTCCTTCTTGAAGTTTTTCAACAAAGATCCTTCCCACGAGCTACAGTTTGTCACGAACTGCTCCAGCTTTGGATCCTTTCCATGGGATGCAGTCTCCTTCAGGAATGGACTGTTCCAGCATGGGTCCCCCATGGGTCGCAGTTCCTGCCAGAAAACCTGCTCCTGTGTGGGCTCCTCTCCATGGACTGCAGCTTCCTTCAGGCCACATCCACCAGCGTGGGGTCCTCCACAGGCTGCATTGTGGGTATCTGCTTCACTGTGGTCCTCTATTGGGTGCAGGGGAACAACCTGCTACCTTATGGTCTTCTTCACAGGCCAAAGTGGAATCTCTGCTCTGGTGCCTGGAGCACCTCCTCCTCTTCCTCTTCACTGACCTTGGTGTCTGCAGGGTTGTTTCTCTCATGTTGTTTTCTCACTCCTTTCTCTCATAGATGCCGCAAAGTGTTTTCTACCCGTTCTTCAATATGTTATCACAGATGTGCCACAGGCTTGGCTGATGGGCTTAGCTTTGGACAGCGGTGAGTCCATCTTGGAGCTGGCTGAAAGTGGCTGTGTCCAACATGGGGACAGTCCCTAGTGTCTTCTCATAAAGGCCACTTCTGCAGTACACCCCCACTACAGAAACCTTGCCACATAAACCCAGTACATCTGGTTAAACAGACTGACTTGGATATGCAAGGTATACTGGGGGGAAAAAAAAAAAAAGAAGTCTATCTGCTTCTAAGCAAGAAACGGAAGGAAGAGACACATAATGACCTGTGAAGAGTCCGTTTTGGCTTGCAAATATAGTTTAGTACTCTGAGTTAGATCTGTGACTGCATATTTTAAACAGTGCAAGGAGTGATCTGAATCCAACTTGCTCTTGCCTTACACTCATGAAAGCATCCGTACCAAGAGGGTGAATGGCCCCAGCATGCATTTGGCCCAGCCAGCCAGCAGTCTGCCAAGCAATTCCTACCCACAGCTGGGGAGTTAGCCCGGGCCAAGACCCATTCCCAACAGACAGTTTAATTGGAAAGAGTTTTGGAGAAAAAGAATGTTTAGTAGTATAAATAAACCACGCCGTGCCAGTTGGGCTCAGTTCCAGAGACAAGTCCTGGGCAAATATAATTTATTCACATAAAACATAGCTAGTAAGAATGTGTGAAAGAAGATAATGAATGAGCATATCTCTTGGCTGACGGGCCATTCACACGCATTTCATCAACCAAGATTACCACACTTCATCCACCACTTTTTTCTCCTCCTACAAAGAACAGGAAACATGGAAACATGTGCTTCCTGCATTCAACCTACCCACAAAGATCGCTTGAGGAATCAAGGCTTTGCATTTGTTTACATCCCTGGATGCTCCCAAATGTGTGTTAGAAAGCCAGAGCTGAGTTTGGATACTTGTCATATGTCATCACACCTAGCACTACTTGCTTCAGTGTAACTAGAAAACTCAGCTGAGACCATCGTACAACTCAAGATTTGGGAGCTGTCTTCCCTGCACACAGCTTGCAGAGAAGTGACACGCTTGGGACTGAGGAGAAGTGGCAGCACTGGTTAAGAAAAGTCTCTGAGGTTGAACAGCTGCAAGGAGGCCACCTGGGACTAGAATAATCAGCATTTTTTTCTACAGGGCCTGGTGTGCTTAGCATACCTGAAATGTTCACAACAGCCCAATCCAAGAAAGATTAATTTTCAGCCTTGACATTACAGCATTTAACACTTTTTGGACAGGAGTAAATTCATTCTGCAGTAGAGCTTGCTCTCACTAGGATTTATGGGAATCCATGCTTAATTACTGCAGTACTGGCAGTCCTCCAGCTCACATCACACAGTCCTGCTTCCTACCTGAACAGATCCATGCTGCTATTAATGGCCATGTATGTATAAATATACAAAAAAGAACCAGGTGCCATACTCGGATGCGTTGGCCAACTGTTTCAGCACACCTCGCACCAAAACAGACGCACCTACTTACATTCCCAGCACAAAAAATCAAAGTCCAAGCTCTGTGTTGAAGTGGACCACAGCCCACGCTCACCCCTGAACTGTCCCTGAGCGCTGCTTGAGAGACCTGACCCTCAACAAAGCCATACCAGGCTAACGGGCCTTATGGATGCCATGCAAACCTTGTGTCCTGGAAATGTCATTACATTAATATAAATGTCACCTTTTAGTGCTTCATTGCTCCGGAGACGTGTAGCGACACATTAACTCTTTTCATATGCTGGCTATCCATTCTTTCCGAGGAAAACATACATATATATATATGCATACACATACTTTACTGTGTACAGCTTAACCTCCCTCCCTCAGGCTACTGAATTCTTAAAAAGAGTAAGAACATATTTCCCTCATTACAAGGTACATATAAGTTATTAATATACCTGTCAGAAGGACATGCCACTTCCCAATGCCACCACTTTGCTTATGCCAGTAGCTAATCCCAGTTGTACTTACACTGCATACAACCAGCTGATTGTCAATGCCACTTTCAAGTTCCATAAATAACCAAGAAAGAATTCTCAGAATTGAAGTATTTCACCCTATATTACCTCTTGATTTTGGAAAAATCCTATAGATACTGCTTAGTGGAGAAAGGTGCATCCATGGCTTTAAACAACTGCAACCAAACAAACTGCAAAGAAACATAACTATGGAGATAATGACAATGGTGTAGTTGAGAGTAAAGCAGTATACCCATTTATAATTTGGGCAATATAGAGTTTATTCACACATAACTTACAACAGACCAGCCATTAACCATACCCCAAAATGTTTATCCGCCTTTTTCTTAAAATTACTATACAGGGATTAACAATGAAAACCTGAGTATCATGACGGAAGGAAACTACCTAGAGCGAAAGCCATGATTTCTAAGGAAGTCTTTCTGAATTACAACCCTTATGTGCTTTATATAGACCCAAGATGTTCCCTTCTGGTCAGAAAATTATGCTTACTTTTAAAATTACTTTTTAGCTTGCCTTTTTTTTTTTTTAATCATCTTTCTTCCAGAAAGATCTGTGCCCCTTAGATTGCACATTTTCTGATACATCCAAGGACATTCTAAAAAAACATTTTCTCAGCATACTTAAATATGCTAAATGTTAATCAGATCCTCAATCTCAAGAAACGTACTTGAGTATTTTAATCCTGGAAGAATCTCCTAATTTTTATTGAGACAGAAGATTTTACTTCCAAGTAGATTTAAGTAACACATTGCTGTCCTGTGTTCTGCTCTCCTGCCTTTGATTTAAACCATCAGTGGAAAGCAAATAAGAGATACAGAACCCTAATTGAAGAAGTTTGTCTCCTAATACGTCCTTTGCTGTTCTAATTAAAAAAAATAAGGTTTTATTAAGTAACGACAAATGATTTAAGGCAGCAGCCCCTTTTTATCACAGTACAAAGCTGCAATTGCTTAGATAACTCTCGACTGCTCTACAAAATTGTACGTCTGGTAAAGATGCAAGGACTGAAGGCTGACATTTGTAAGCCCAGATCATTAGATGTTTTCTTTACTAGCATTTTACTTGACTGCTTTTAATTCTGCAAAGTTGATCTATGACAGTGAAGTCGAGCACACAATAAATTTCACCCTGAGTGGACAGAGGTGCTGTCAAGTCTTATCATCTTTAGAATGAAGGCAGAAGACCCTGGCACAATTCACTTCTAATTAAATTTTACTCTCCATTGAACACTCTGCTGAAGTTCACAGCTGCTGGCAGCAGAGGAGAGCCTAAGGCTGTGGTGCTACGCCTGATACATCTAGTGGTCCTTCCACATTCTGTAAACATCCCTGTATCGTATCACCTCATCAAAGCTCCAAGCTTCATGCATAACACCCTAAGGATAAAACAGGCATGTTGTAGGTTGCTTCTGGATCTAGCTAAATAGTGTCTGCAGAGCGAACTTTTCTAATTCCAAGACTTATTTGCTCTAAATTATGGATGATGACAGAAACCTCGAGGACAAGTACATAATATTAAAGATTTACACTGCTCCCCCAGCTGCTATAATTAGATGCTTAAAAACTATATTTTGTTCTACTTTTGAAAACTAAGAAAATATACATCCTGTTGAAAGAGGGTAATAAAACTGTAAATGTACTGCTTTTTTTATTATTATTATTATTATTTTAGTTACAAAACAAATAGTAATTTATGCAGGTTATAACATCACTTCTTCATACCTGAAAAGATGGGGCAAATGAACATTTACCAAGTCCTCTCAATCAACTGCTTCCTTAACCTTCTCCTCTGCTCTGGTGCTTGTGGTAACTAAATAGGGAGGTAATTGTGACTGTTATTAAGTTGTGTTCTTAATATCCTCACCATTACCGTGTGTTGCCACTGTCTCGTGTGCACTTACCTTCATATTTAGACTGTACTTTCTTAATGTCAGAAAAAGTTGAAGTTATCAAATTTTATGCAGCACCTTGCACAAAGCAACACCAAATTCTCAGGTTTATTGCAGCAAACAAGTCACCACAAAGAACTGTTACCCATGAGAAGGAAGCCGATGATGCAACCCTTATCCATGAACATGGAGGAGCACATCTAACAGTATGTCACAGCTTATAAATGAGTCACAGAACTGAAGTTGAAAGTACCTCTGGAGATCATCAGGTCAGCTAGAGCAGGTTGCTGAGGGCCATGTCCAGTCAAGTTTTGAATATCTCACTGATGGAGACTCCACAACCTCCCTGGGCAGCCTGTTCCAGTGTTTGACCACTCTCACTACAAAAGCTTTTTTTTCCCTATGCTTAAATGGTATTTCCTGTGTTTCAGTTTGTGCCCACTCTCTCTTGTCCCATCACTGGACAGATTCCTAGCTAGTCTGTGCTTGCTCCAGATTTTCCCATGAATCTCAAAGACAAAGGACTCCTGAAGGCAAATCATACTAGTAAACAGCAAGGCAAAGAAGGCATTGCTTTGTCCTTTGTCACAAGGTCTTCTGACCCATTCAGCAGCTGGCCCACACTTTACCCAAAGTCTTCTTTTGCTGCAGAAGTCCTTCTTGTTGTCCTTTATGGCCTTTGCCAGATTCCTCCAAGTTGGCTTTCCTAACCCCATCCCTGCACACTGCACACTTATCCCTGCTTCCACCTCTTGTATGCTTCCTTTTTGTATTCCTTGTTTTTTCAGGAGCTCCTTGTTTATCACAGGAGCTCCTGTCAGCTTTGCGTGACATCCTGCTCAAAGGCATGGCCCAGTCTTGAACTTGCAGGAGGCGATCCATAAAAATCAGCTGGCTTTTCTGATCTCCCTCTTCTCTCTAGAACAGTATCCCATGGTATTCTTCCAAACAGTTCTCTGAAATGTCCAAAGTCTGTTCTTCTGAAGTCCAGGGTTGTGATCCTACTATTTGCCCAATTCCCTCTTCTCAAGATCCTGAACTCCACCATTCCATGGTCACCGCAGCCCAGTCTTCAAATTCCAACCAGCTCTTCCTTGTCTGTAAACCCAGGAATCTTTTGTGATAAAAGCACAACAAATAAAAAAAAAGAACCTAATCTGCTATGGATGGAGGTAATAGCACCAAGCTGAGTCTGAAAAGATTCATGTTCTGTGTGAATCTGACACAGAGGATCTTCAATCCAGGCTGACCTCTGCAATACAAATGGACCTGACTTGGATTGTTGTACAAGGATAAGTTGCCATTTCCAACAGAAAAAAATATTGTTGAGTAGTATTTACTGAAATATGAACCATAGTGCTTTGGCATGCCTTATGGGATTAATCACTGAAATTAGCCATCAAGAAAACCCTGTAACATTGTTTAGTAACTCCTCTGAAATTATCTAGGAGAAAAGTATTCTTCCAATCTTTATCTTTCCTCATCTCTATTTGAGTAATTTGTCCCAGGTTTTGTGCAAGGAGATAGATAAAAACTCAAAATCTAACTCCAAGTTAGATTTCCATGCCCAGTCGATGGAATAATGAATAATACAAAAGCAGATTTTAGACCAACATTACGTTTAATTTTTTAAGAAATGTTTTCTACAATCTGAACTTGAGATACCATTTTTGATCATAGAAAGCTGTTTTTCTATAGCATCACTTTCAAACGAGTGGAATAAATTTTCCCTCTTTCTTTGCAGAGATTCTTAAGTAATTAGTCTTGGGAGAAAGCGTAGATGGTTCTGACTGAAAAACAGTTATTCATCACAAATAAAAGAAAATGTTTTCCACAGATAAAACTACAAATGTCTTTAAGAGAGAGATTTTATCAGTTGATGCTGAAAACATGATCATTTTGGCCTAACAGTAAAGAAAAACATATAGATTAGTTATATTTTCCCATATCATCATGATCAGCTTGTTCAGCAAAAGCAAACATTGGTCTCACTTTCTTGACAACTTCTCCCTTGTTGATAGTGGCTATATATTGTTACAAATGAAGATTCTCAGCAGAATGGCACACAAGGTAACAGGCTTGCATTTTTTTGTGAGAGAAAAGCAAAAGTGCAAACTGGCAAAGTGCTAGCAAAGACGGGTTATGACTGTCTGGACTTTTAATCCATCAAAATATAAAGAGTAAATTGGTAAAAGCAAACACTGGAAAGGTTGCAAAGCTCTGAATCTTACCTACCACTTTGTCCTTATTGTTCTTATGCCTACTGTGTGCCTTTCTTCATGTACAAGAACAAGTAAAGCAAACACTTTTCCTAAGATCCTACACAAGTTGATTGGGATCTTGAATCTGGGAATATTAGAGGAAGTAATGTAGCTGCTTTTCACCACTGTAAGTAACAAGCGGGGAAGGGACAGAATCCTAGTTCAGCCATCGCTGTTCTCTGGTATTGCAGATCTGGTGGTGAAAGCCGTCACAATTTGTGCTGTTGGAGGCCACCAAGAAGTTACTATCAGCAGAGGAAGAAGGGAAGACTGGAGGGATTTATTAGGACTTGGTCATCTCCACATCATTCTCTCTCAAAGCCATTTGTGTGAAGGAGAAGCTTATGCAAGAAAGCCTCTCATGAAAAATGTCTTGTTACTACAAAACCCTAGACAACCTTCATGTTTGAGATGTAAAAGCTGACATAAAATTCTGTTGTCAGTTTCCATAGCTGCCTCAACAGAATCTTTGACTACACGCTTTTCATAGGGATGCAGATCATTAATGGGCATAACAGTATTTAACAAACTTATAAAGCTTTGGAAGCTCATATTTTAAAGCAATTCCAGGTTCTTGGGTAAGACAGAATGTCTAGAATTACGTTTTTTCTTATAATTTTGATAATCATCCAACTCACATGAGTTTGTACCCCAAAAATATATACCTTGCCTTTTTAGATCATAACAGACAAAAAGACGGTCAGATAGATCATAAAAGCCAGATGACCTGAATGTTGATGTATTTACATTCCTTAGCCATGTAAAAGCATTGATCACAATTGTCCTCCTGTTTTCCTATTACTTGGTGGCATTTTTATTAAATATGAGAAGAGGTGAGTACTGAGGATTAATCTGGATACATCTGCCCTGGACAAGCTTAATTCTCAGAATACTTTACACTGTTTATCATTAGGTGTGTTTCCTCCTCACCTCTTGTACAGTCACATTTTTTCATGACTGTCTCCTGATTTTTACCATCAAAGCATATCATTAATCTCCATTACAAGTCTGCAACT
Organism: Larus michahellis; assembly: GCF_964199755.1. Lineage (NCBI taxonomy): Eukaryota > Metazoa > Chordata > Aves > Charadriiformes > Laridae > Larus > Larus michahellis. The sequence continues at coordinate 219,682,551 of NC_133896.1, forward strand.
TGCCTAACTAAGGAGAGCTGAGGCCTTGGGGCATGATATTAACACCAATCAACAAGACATTTTTACATCATAAGACTGACATTGTCCAGCATTCAAGTCTTATGACCACTGGTTTTGGAAAAGCTTTGTCCATCTCACTGAATGCAGAAGAATGAGGGAATACAGTTTTCCATTTGCCAGTAAACAGACATGTGCAGCATAAAACATGTAGTATTGGTCACAGGGAAAAGTGAACTAACACACAACAGATAAAGAGCTTTTTTGGGGGGAAAGTCACTTATTTGTTTTTCATGTCGGTGATATAAATTTATCACTGTAGGCCCATATAAATATGGGCTTTGGCCCATAGCTTCCTACTTTCTTGCTCCCAGCATTTGAAATGAAAGCACTGTGACCTCCATGGGTATGTTACTAATTTAAATTCACAGAAGAAACACACTACAACAAGCTTTATTCTGAGTTAAATCCTGCCAGATGTTGAGGATTCTTAATTTCCATTGATGTCAATGGGACTCAAGGACAACTCAATGTTTGGCAACAAGCATTCCATGCCAGACAGTCAACAGCGCCTCTGGCACTACATATTCAAATGCACTGTCTCCAAAGATATCATTAATGCTGACACACAGAGCCAACAGTTGGCCTGTGCACCTCCGAAGCTTCATTTTGGCTGTATCAATCAACATCTTGCCAGGCACTGAGGTCCTCTCGTAGGAAATGGTTCTGGAAATCAGCATACCCAACTAGTCATCCAAGGGGCATAAGTCACTGGCTGGGTATGTTAAGAATTAAACCACAAAGCCGACGGTCTTTTCTTAAAGTGCTCAGTGATGTGCATTCATCACACACCATCTGGTGTTCAAAGTTTGGGTGGTAGGATAGGCCAGAAATTTCCCTGAGAAAATGCCATTGGTCAAAAAATGTCTTACTATGTAGACACCAAGGGAGGCTGGACAAACAGAAATTATATGGTAAGGGTTTAAGATCAATAATGGATGAGGACATTTTCTCCCATCTACAGAATTAGGAGGATTAGGAGAATCCCCCTTCATTCTCCAAATACAGATCTTTTAAAATGTCATTAAAAAGCTGAGACGGATTCTTCAATTTATTTTAATAGCCTAGCAATTTAACACATCAGTTTCCACAATGTAGGAGAAGATATTAACTACAGAGCTATGGAGTTGGTCACTCTTTAGCCCAAGGACTATGTGATTTGCACAAAGTGAGATAACCCCTGTAGGCAAGCCTGGAAAGGGAACCTGACTGACATGCAGGGTTTGTATCTCTCACTTTCTTTGTAGGAGACCTAGCTTCAAATGTAGGCTATGCAACACTTTGTGATGAAAATCATTTTCATGGAAGTATTGCTTTAATCATCAGGGTCTTCTAAGTGTACAAGAAGAAAAAGGATGTTTCTAATAGAGGCTAAACAAAACACACCAACTCACATGTAGCTAAATCTGCTGTAGAGGAAGCAGGCTCTAGTTTTAACGTGAACTAGGTGGTTAGGGTGATGACTTGGCAGAGGTCTGGAGTTTACCTTTACTTGCTAACTTATTAAACTGTAAAATTTTCCATTAGGTCTAGGATAACAGAAGCAGTAACATGTTTTTTTTTTTTCCCTACTAAAGATTAAATCTTTTAAAGAGAAGACCTTTTAAAAACTTAGGACAAACGTGGGTGTTATCAACTGCCTAAGTTTCTTGTACATTGAACTGTCTTGCTGAATGCAGTATTTCTTCTAAACATTCTTAGTCCATTGTTTAAATCAAATTTACTTTCTTCACTTTTGTTTGGAATATTCAGACTATGTACTGAACAATGCTATTTTTGGAACATTTTGTTATTGCAGATAGTTGATTGCATAAAGAAATTGTCACATCTCAGACCCTAAACCAGTGTACAATTTTGCTTGTCACTGTTGCTAAATTTAACTTAGCTCTCCAGAGATTAAATACAGATTCATTAAGCTGCTGCACGCTTTTATCCATTCTCATGTTCCTGAAAGATTTCTCATTTATTACAAAGAAAACATAGCTAATTGTTAATTAGAAAGTGCATACGAATGTGATAAGATTTAATTAACTCAAACAAATACAACTCAAACCTTTAATAAAAAGCTTTAGTTGCTCTCTTTTTAATTTATTTTTTTTTCCTCTGGAAAAAAGTTCTAGTCTAGATTTGCAAAAGTTGTATTTAATGTCCCTGTTATCCTGCAGGGTTCGACCTTCAAATACATTCCTTCAAAACAGACCCCCCCCAAAAAAGTGAAAAAAAGATCTCACAATACGGTTGAAAAATTTGTGAAGTTTGTACTTTAAACTTTGCTGGAAAATCTTAATTGAAACAGTTTTCCATCAGAAAATGTTTTTTCAACAAGAGAAGAGTTTAATGAGAAAAGCAAGTCAATATTTATGAAATTCCTTGCAAAAAAAAATAATCCTTTGAATCCTGGAAAAGATGAAAATGTGCTTTTCATATAAAATGTTCGTTTTCAACTTGATTTTTCTTTAGATTAGTTTTCTTACATAGGTTATATTCTGACTTGGCAACAGCCACATTGCACTGAATCTCTGTCAAGTCAAGTTAATATCAAATTATGCGCTCTGCTCCCATTGACCGATGTATATTCAGGAATGGGAAGGATCAGGATGTAAGATAAAGCAGAGTAGGTAATAGGATTCTAACATTTGAGACTCAAAGTTTACATTTCTGGTAAATTCAGCTTGAAATGTGCAGTTACAACCTAATTAATAGACTAAAAAGGTAAATAAATTACCTTTTAAGTTAAGGGCTCAAAATTTACAGTTATAAATCAGTGTACAATTTAGGCTTACATAAACTTCTGTGAAACCTGAGAAACAGCAAAGAAGATATGAATTGCCCATAAAAGTAGAAGAGTTTGAAAGACTTCAGATTGATGGCTGCAGTAAAATGAAAACTTCCTTTATCCCACGCTTTTTATATAAAAATTACCAATTCTTCTTGGCAAGCCTTAAATGATACTCTAGGAGGAGGCATATATTTTCTCTGCAGCAACGCTCCTGAAAAATAATGACACATGAAGGATTTATTGAAAAGTCTCTCAGACTCTCACAAGTTTCTCTCTCTCATGGAAAGTTTTGTTGGTGAAACTTAATGTTGCGGTAAATTTGCCTGTGTCTACCACTTAATAATTACAAGGTGCATCCAAGTGCTCAGTTTTCAGCTAAAAACTGGAAATAATTACTCACTTAAAATGTGTTTGGATAGCTGCTATAACCCAAACATAATAAGTAAGTGACACTCCATGCCATCATCTTTTTTTTTTTTTTAAACAAAGGTATTGTAAACAACTATAGAAATAAATGTAAAATTAAGAACACAACAAGGACTCAAGACCCAATATATGCCAAGCAGTCCTATGAGAACAGAGGACATCTCCTGTTTTACAGTACGTGCTGGGGAAGAAAAGCAACAGGAAAGAGTTTAATCTCAGATAGCAGTAGAGACCAGACTCTCAAAAAAAAAACAGGCTTTGCAGAGTGGCATTTATTCCTCAGAGACAAACACTGATCCTACAAAAAGTTCTGAAATTGGTAGAATATGCCAATAATGCACCAAAAAGAGCAATTTTTTGCTGGTCAGTTCCACAGACAGAAAAGAGGTCTTTTGTGTATCAATAACAAAACATATCAAGCAGACACCTATGAAGAACGGCTGAGAGAGTTGGGCTTGTTCAGCCTGGAGAAGGCTCCAAGGAGACCTTATAGCCTTTTCCAGTACCTAAAAGGGGCCTACAAAAAGATGGAGAGGGACTCTTTATCAGGGAGTGTAGTGATAGCATGAGGCGTAATGATTTTAAACTGAAAGAGGACAGATTTAGATGAGATATTAGAATAAATTCTTTACTGTGAGGGTGGTGAGAAACTGGAACAGGTTGCCCAGGGAAGCTGTGGATGCCCCATCTCTGGACACATTCAAGACCAGGTTGGATGGGACTTTGAGCAGCCTGGTCTAGTGGCAGGGGGGTTGGTACTAGATCTTTAAGGTCCCTTCCAACCCAAACCATTCTATGATTCTATACTGTAATTGCAGCTCTACTGTGATTAATATTGTGTTTGCGCCTAGGATATTGTGTTTGTGTAAGAATACCAGATACAAAATTAGAAGAGATTGTAAAGCATCCAGTGAAACTCTCTCTCCTTATACTCTCTTAAAAAAATCATCTTGTAAATCTTCATAAACTGCAATAAAAAACAGAACTCAACTGCATGTAGCAGCACATTCCTCATTTACCGTTTCTCACATGTCTAGAAAAGCCATGCCACATTACTGCCCTAATAACCAGTGTGACTTTGAACACCATAATACAAAACATCTGTGTCCACTCCCACAGTGACCAATGAGAGCTAATTTTCTACAACCAGGACAAATTATCATCTTCAAGGATGACAGCATCTGTCTCTGTGATGTATAAACATGTCTTCCCCTTCGGCCTAAGAGAAGATTCATCTAAGCAAGGGAACAGAAACAGGGGCATTACAGCAAGTATACCCCTTGGGGGAAACCAGCTGTTAGCTATTTATCTTTGTATGGCCGAGGCGCCTTTATCCAAGATACAGCTGTTCTTTCCTTTCCTCCTTATTAGCTACACCTGCCTCAAGCAGATGAGGGTGATTGTTAAGTGCTTTTCTCGGTATTTAAAGTTTTATACCTGTTCTTAGTAATTCCCTTGTTCTCCCAGGTAGTAGTTTAAAGACACTGTCAATTTATCTTCATAGTAAAAAAGAGACAGGCTTGTTTTTATTTTCGTAGAGAAGAATGAATAAAATATTCCTTATTTTTTAAGGTTTTATAAATCCAGGGAAGACAGCTATTTTCTTCCATCCAACTATGAATTCTTAGTGCAGCTGTAACATTATGTGACCTCAAAATTTTTACTAGGACTGAAATTTCCCAAAGGAAACATGTGCTCCTAAGCATATGTCACACAATTCTTCCTCTTTACATAAGACTCAGATAAACATTTAGTGGCTGATTGCACCAATTACACCGCTATTTTTCCCTTCACATGACAGTATTGGGTTTTGGAAGCACAAAGGCATACACGGTATATTTTCTACCCAGCCATATGCAGTCATATACTGGATACATAAAGTCTTCACACTTGCTTCCCGTTCTACCCTTCCTCGTAAGTGTGCTTAAATCCATGCTCCTCTGCACTGAATACTCATATCATTTAGCAAGATTTCTTACAGCAGCACCTAACTTTAACTGCCTTTTCAAAGTATTGCATAAGTATGCAGCAAGAGATTACAAGGTATATCGGTAAAAGTTTGGAGCTGAGAATAGGCAGATCTGGGAATAGACCACAGGTGTCCCAAATTCTCACTTGGTGCCCTTTTTGCTGTTCTGTCTCATAAACGATTCGCAGTTGTAGTAACATTTGTATCTGAAGCCACCGAAGCACGTTCGGAATAACTGCCTGACAGACTCAGCCTCCTAATGGCACAACACACAGTGGCAGATACGTTTTGCTCAGGTTTTGACTTTGCCTCCTCACTCGATCGGCAGCCACACCATGTGTGAAATTCCATCCAACACGCGTAACGGCTGATGAGTACATTGAGAGGAAGCACTGAGATAGTCAAAATTCATGCAACACGGAAGCTTCTTTCAGCTTAACAAGCGGACGAGCAAAAGCGGTCCCTGAACATGGCTGCGGTTTCCATTGACTGTATGCCAGACATGTACATATCTAGCAAATTCACAGGTGGGGCTGCCTGTAGCCACAGGCACCCCAGGGCAACGGGAGACTGCATGATCTTGGCCTTGCATTGCGTCCTTGCACGTTTCGGTGGGAGCAGAGAAGACAGTCTGTCCTCTTCCATTTGCCCTACTCAAAGCAGCAGTAGTGCCCACCAAGTGCAGCTTCCCTCCTGACACCATTTCTTGCCCGACTCTATCCTTACCTGAGATCCCAAACCTGCAAGATTACCCCTGTCTCTCACTAACTTCATTCATCAACAGATGATTCCTGTTGTGCTCAGGAAAGGCATGGGATGATAATTGCAAATCATTCCAATAGATAAGCAGGCCAAATAAAGTAGTGTCTGGTTATTCATCTAACCCACTTCTTGGAATTAAAAGGGCTTTCTTGTAGATTGAGAATAAATTAATCATGAATCTATAAACCAGGGAACACTGGTAAACTCAAAGAGAATAACGAGTACATGACAGGAAGCAGAGCATACAATATGCAAGGATGTATTTGCTCATTAAGCACTACACATAAATATGCAACCTTCTTTTCTGAAGGACGTGAAGGATAGGCTGTAGGTGGAAAACGCTAAAGAGTAACAAACAAACATTTGCTCCTATTCAACCACCCACGTTCTTTCTTTTAAAAATAGATGCATGCAGACAGACAGAGAAACAAGCCAAAAATGGGGAAATGGGGGCAGAGGCACACACACAACATATTCACAAAAAATTAAATAAGGGATGTTTGGCTGTTTGGGAGATGAAGGTTGTCTGAACTTCTTCATCTAATTGGGAAAGGTTTTCAGCAGCAATTAAATTATTTAATACCATTTAAATCCATTTTTCTCTAACAATGGAAGGGGAAAGGAAGAGAAATTACTGTTTTTCTTCCCTCTACAGCTTGTCCTCCCCACAGTCACCTGGGTGCAGTGCAACAAGACTCCTGAGACTGCTTGTGCTCTTTGGTCACACACTAATATTGCTTTTATGTGCTTTATTATAAATTTTATTGGTTCTTTCTGGTCATCTCCTGTATATTGATTCTTAGTACTGGGCCTGCTGCAGCATGCTTTTACTTACAAACTTCTAAATGGCATAATCTGGGGAAACTCTGGCTTCTGTAATGAATTCCTCCTTATTCTCAAAAATACCTGTTCTGCCTCTTTATACAGCAACTGTGGAGGGCTGTGTGCTTGGCTGCTTGTACTCTGAAGCTGGTATCATTTCAGAATCTGATGTAGGATTGAGTGACAATCAGCTAATGAGGTTACTGCCTCTAGGGTCTTGCTCATCTCTCCAGAGCCACAGCAGTGTAATAGGTTGCAGAAGGTGGTTATGAAATCATTTATTGTTCTACCTTCCTCTTGTGCAAATGAAAAATTCGCTGTGCTGCAGCATACAATACTTACCAAAATACTATCCCTTTTTGAAGAGCCATGCAGCTTCTGGAAAATAAAATGGCCCTGGTATATGCCTCATTGTATACAGTAAGGCGTGTTTTCTTTCTTGTTACTAACATAAATTAAAAGCCTTATAAACTGTCTGGAATCAGTTTTCCCAGAGCGGCCATCTCTCAGAGTCCTTGAGACCAAAATATGATGGAAGGGTTATTATAACAGCCTGTATAAGATGTAGCTATTTCTTATTATTTCAATATACCACTCCACCTCCGTTTTTTCAATCTAGGGTTGCTTTAACATAAAATGTAGCTTTTTTAAGATGGAAAATTGTTATTGACATGGTGCATTTAAAACCAGCTTCAGTTTCTTGTCTTCTCCACAAGCTTTGAGGAGTAATGAACTCACCTCAGCAGGGCTCCTCAACTCCCCTCTATATTTTAGGCTTCTTCCTGGTATAATCAGGCCCCAAGCAAATCTACTTGGTTTGGATGCTGTTTTCAGTTTTTTAGGGTTTTTTTGAAAAAATGTTACATGAAGATTATAGAGGACCAACATCACAGTAAGCATAAACCTGCCTTTATTTCTTGATTACGTATTTCTTCTGCTTTGCTGTGTGTCCAACACTGTCCATGCACAATTAGCACTCTCATGCTCTGGTAATGTTCTTGCATTTAAAGCCCTCCTTTGATGGCTATTGCATAAGCTATTTCAGTCATCTGTCTGCCTTTTTCTCTCTCAAATTCTTGATCCTTGTTATGCCAGATCACATCTTAACCCTTCTCCAGGACTTAAGCCAGCTGCCTGTTAACCTTCTGGAAGCTGGACTAGTTCCATAATGACCAAGTAATAACCAGAAACATTATTCCACGTTAGCCAAATGCCCATTTCCATTCAGCACTATTTAGAAAAGGGGGGAAAAAAAAAAAATCCAAAAGCAAACAGTTGGCAGAGTATTTCTCCAGTCTCTGAGCTCTTTTAACTGAATACATGATGACTGCACCCTCTGGACCAACAAGACTGTACTAAAAGCCAAAGAACTGTTATGAAGAGGTTGAAAAATAAACCAAGAAGTATTTGTTCAAGTGGTCTGATTGTTTTCTTTCAATCTCTGAGAACCAGGCATGGTCTGAAAATCAATAGGGATTGTTTCCAACACATGGATGTTAGTCTTTTGTGTTTAATTATGATCAAATTGACATTTGATCATTTTAAGTGTACATTTGATATTTCATATCTATAATGTGTTAGGTACATTGCACCACAGAGAAACTGAACGTTTACGAGAACAATCAGGCAGTCTTTATCTAAAATTTTTCTTTCATTGTTTCAAGCCAGTAAAAACAACAATTTAACTCCTCTCAGTAGAGAAATTGCTTTCCAGTGATCATCGATAAGGCAGTGCTCAGTCCATTCGCTCTTAAAATGCTTTTTCACAACCACGAGGAAAAAAAGAGCAGTCATTAAAACCACCAGTGTCACTCAGGTTCAACTCCACTTGTTACAGAGCAGAAACATTTTAAAAAGGTAAAGTAGAAGTATCCTGAGTGAAATCCACCTTGACACGTTGTAAGGAAACCTACTCTTTTCTTATCTGTAGTGGACAACTCAGCTCGGTTATACAGAGCCAAGAAGGTCAAATAAAATCAGGGACATGGGGAAGGAAACCCACACTTATCGATTCTGTGGTTCGGGTTTGTTTCCCTCTCTTTGCATAGATGAAGTTGTTACAAGCATACAGCTAGGTCTCTAATAGGCACATCTACTAAGAATAAGCAAATATAAAAGGGTAAATTCTACACATGCCAGTTGGTTCTAGTGTTCTGTGTTTCTTTGCTTCAGAAAATAACAGAAAGAGCCATAGAAACCTCAAAATTATTGAAAGAAACCAAAGCCTTATTTTAACATCCACCAGTCACCCCTAAGCTCAGCAGACACAGTTCACTTTCCATGTCCCTTAGAAAGCAGTAATGATATGAAAGTCAAGAGAAACAAACACATGCACAAAGGTTTCTTCAAGTGCATCAACAGCAAGGGCAACTGGAACAAAGAAGGCAGCAGATGGAGCACATGGAGGTGACATAAGGATGGGGATCTAAGACACCTTGAAAGGTCCTTTAACGCCCTTCACAGAAAGGATGGCTATCCCACAAAATGCCTCTATGAGGCTTCTGGTACCAAAGGAACTGCGTAACAGTGCAGGCATCTTGTTCACCTTCCACTTCCCCAGGTCAATGGACCCAGGTGGCCAGAAGTACTGAGAGGTTCTTTGCAGCACAGGCTGGATTTCCTTCACAGTGCTTGGGAAAATTTTTCTGAGTATAGTTTTAAAACCCTTCAGTGGATACTTTGACTAACTATGTATATTTATATTTGCAATTCTCTTTATTATACACACCAGAAGATCTAGAAGATCGTGTTGCTCATGGTTGATTTAATTAATACTTGGGGAATTGGGTCTGGCAGGTTACATGGCTGCTTGCAGGGTGGAAATTCTCAATTAGCAGTATGCTAATGAATGCACAGAAGCCATGTTTTCTCATTTTCGCCTTTTACCCTTTGCCCAATTTCAGGGGATAAAACAGGCCAGTTATAATTTTTGTTGAGACAGGATTAATAGCTTCAGTTCACACATCCAATGTAGGGTTGCTTTTGTCATCTCACAGAACAGCAGTAAGTACAAACCATTTAGATGCTCTCATTTCTAGCATTTCATATGTTTTCAGTATTTGAAACGTTAAGGGGTTTTTTATGGATCATTGCATTTCCACATTGTAGTAAATTCATTTTTGCTGTTTCCCTCTACAAGAGTCATCACTCGTTACCAAGCTAATGGATTCTGTTTACAATCAAAGTTTGTCTTTCAACTCTGCAAAACTAGCATATACTTCTGTGCTAGTCATCTTGCAAGTCATATGAGGAAATCTTTTTTTTAGTCTTTTTTCTATTTGTATTTCTTTCCTGTATAAATTTTTATAGCGTCAATATAATGTTGGTAGGAAACCCAAAGCAACTCATACAGCTGGCTTCAATGTTACCATTGATAAAACTCCGATGGATTTAATGGTGGCTGCAGTGGACATGAGGAAGTGGTGTGTGTATCCTGCATAAAATAATATATTCAGCAATAAATAGTCAGAAAACTGTGTAGTAGGCAGATTCTCAAGGTTTCTCTGAAAGAGAATTCTGTTAGGGAAGCCTGACTGGTTTTGCTGGTTTGCTTTTTTTTAATCTGGTATCTATTATTACTCAGTCTTTTTCTATGATCTTGTTGCTAGGGTCATTCACAGTACAAACATTATTTCCACTTAAATGACACAAAGCTTATGAATATATTGGAAGGGAAGAGGGAAGATTCTTTTCCTTCTCTATAGATGTGGAAGCTCGCTCAGCAATAGAAGTGATGAGATTACAACTGATTTATTTCTCCATTATGGAGATACCAAGATTATTTAAAAAAACATAAAATTGGATTGTGGTCAAATATTATTTTTATGTAGGTGGTATTTCAAGAAACCCCATTTATGCCCATTTCAGTAGGTAATTGTTATCCAAGACTATTACTATAAAATTAATTGGAAAGAGGAAAAAAAAAAGATTAGAAAAACGATCATCCTTAGCTGAGTGGCTAGAAAGCGATGACTTCCTTTTTTTAACACAAAAAAATGTTTTTCTTTGATGAGCAATGAGAAAAGAAGCTGATGAACAGTGTTTCTTTTCTCTGATTCATCTTCCAAATAAGTTTCTCAAAGAAGCTTCCTGCTGTTTTAAAATAATGCAGAACATCATACTAAATAATTACTAATAAAAAGGTATTTGTTCCTGCAACTACAGCATAAGCTAGTTGTTTCACTGTAAAGAAATATTATAAAGAAACCTGGATAAAAAAAAAATATGGAACACTTGGATTAGTGAAAATGTTCAAAACAAACCAAACTTTTCGCAGCTACATCCTGAGCATTTGTCTTCTGTGACTGTATCATATGTCTATTAAAATAGAGATATCTAAAAGTTAGGAACAATTAGATGAAAAGAAAAATGGAAAATTTTACTGATAGCTTTCTGCATATAAGAGTTGCAAAATTTTCGTTGTTTTGAAATTTGGCATGAGTTTTTGATTCACCTTTAGAGTTATTCATGCATTCTCACCTTTCCATTAAAAGGCATACATTATGCACATTTCAATTGAACTATATTTTTCAGAGGAGGAAAATAAAATAGCTACTCTTCACGTCTGACACAGTCAGGATTCACCTGAGAGTCATAGCCAAAGAAGAAATATTGTAGTTAGAGATTTGTCTACATCTGGCCATATAAAATAAATACCTCCTTAGAATGAAATAAATATTGTCGGAGAGTATAACCAAAATAGCAAATGGAGCAGCCTGCAGGAAAAAAAAGATCAGACTCAAGTGTTTTCAAAACTGGATGTTTGAGGTTAAGTACTGAAGGTCTTAATTTAGGCTATGGGAAATGAGCATTTCAGGTAATAGATGACTGAGTGCTCATGGACCAGTGGCACTATCAAGTGATCTTTACAGATGCAGCATGACCTGAGGCCAGAAGACACAAAAGCCCTGAGCCCTGAAGCTGGGCAAGGTTAAAGACTGAATTAGGGGGACCATTTCATTCTTTGCATCACATTCCTGGCCTGTCACCCTGGGCCGTTTGTTCCAGATAAAGAGAGTAACCTCTACATATTCTTTACACTTCTGAAATTCTCCTGGAATATCTCTGCTGGAGTCCCTGCTTTGCTTGTCCCAAACTCCAGGCACGAGTCGGCAGCTTTCTTTGAGCTTCACTTTTCTTCTGCAAGCCAAAACGCAGCTGAGTTGGGAGGTACTTGCTCTACTCTTCTCAAAAGAATTAGTTTCAGTCTCAACAGTTAGCAAGTACTTTATGTTTTGTTAGCATTACCTAATCAGTACTGTGCTCTGCCTCTTTTCATCCTTGCAGGATATCAGCAACTCGGGATGGGTGCAGGATTTAGGAGTCAGAAGCACAGGTATAATTGGGATTCAGCAGTTTGGGCTGACAGCCTTCTTCAATCCACTAGAACGAGCTGTTTCTCTTCACTATAAATGGGGAGGTTTTGTGCCATCTGCTAATGACTGCTCTGTGCTGAGCCAGGGACCACCTGCTGAAGCCAGTGGCAAAGCCCTTCTGGTTGCATCAGGACCCGTATGAAGAAATAACGCAAAAGCACGGACAGCATGGCCTATCTGCACGTGCTCATCCTCCCCAGCATAGTTCAGTTTTAACTTAACAGACCTTTCAAAGCTTTACAGATCAGGGGTGTTTTTACAGCCTCCATATTTGGTGGCATCTGGTTTTAATTTACAAGTGGATGGACTTGCGTCAAGTCATCCGAAGTCTGTTCTTCATATTCGGGTTTCATTTTCTGCCCCTTTCCTTTAATGATGTTGGAAGCTCATAAAATTTTACAAGCGCTACTACTTTTCTGACATAGCATAGAAATCTCAACAAGACATAGCAAGGAGACATCTTTGTATTTTGACTAAAATAACTATTCAGAATCAGTATTTGTCTTCCTTACTGCTGTCTAATTACTGTGATTAGGTCTAGTGTGTGGCTTCGCTGCTCATTATAAATTTTCTGTTTACATATTCTGTTCATTATAAATTTTGATCTGGTTTTATAACATAGATGTCTTCCTTATACTTTTCTTTCAAAACTAAATTCTGAACATTTAACACCCAACTGACAGCCCCCTGCTGCTTTCAGTAAGTAAAATTTCATCAATACCCTCATTGATCCGCGTGAATACTTACTCACCAGAGGGAGTAAGAGGACTCTTGCATACTAATGATTTTTCAAAGTGATTCATTGCTTAAGCAACAAGGGGACACTTTCACATATCCTGACACTGGTGGCAGTGTCCTTAGTGCCTCCACTGAGACTTAGCTCTGTGGTCACAAAATATTTAAGTGTTGGTGTCAGAACATGCCCTTTGGCATGTAAAGGGCTCCAAAATGCACCCATCCCTGCATTAATGTAAAAGGGATGTGGGAGTGGATAAACCACTCCAGCACAGAGAGGGAGCCCTTTCCTACCAGTTGCTTACAGGAAAGACTGCCCTGAGGGCAAGAAGAAACAAAGATGTTTTGTGCTATCATCAGTTCAGAGTTTCTACAGGTCCAGAAGGAAAAAATCACAAATGAAGGAGCAGTTTTCCAGGTCCCATGGAGTAGAAAGCCTGAGTGGACTCTCAGCACGTGTGATGTATCATCAGGCTGTACTAACAGGTCTGACTGTCTTGTACTGCACCTATTGTCTTCCCATGCAGAGCATCTGCTTTTCCAGACACCTGGAATATCCTCCAGAAAAGCAGCTGGTTGCTCTGAGAAAAGCTGTGCCTACTGTATTCTCTTCAAAACAGACCGGGATTTTGACAACTGCTAGAGAAAAGCTCATACAAAGAGTTTCTGAAATCTCTGTTCTCCACTGGTGAGTCAAAGTCTTATCAGCTGGCACCCAGGGCTCAGGATCCATGGGCTCGTGCCTTGAAACAGAACTGCTTACAGACACATGCACCTCCATAAATAAATAGCTGGTAAATCAGGTGCCCATGTGCATGGTCCAGATGTTTTTTTGGGGAGGTAACTTGTAGGTATACTTGGGATTTATGCTGGAGCTAATGTCATACTACCATCTGCAGCAAAAAGCAACAGCTACAGTTCCACTTTCGTCCATTTCAGTGACCGGTCCATAACTGGACAGCCCAACCCATAACTTCACAACATCTGTCTGCCGATTTAATCTTCCTGCAACTTGATCTTCCCAGAGCTTTCTCTCTGTGCTGAGGTTTGGGCTCAGCACTGCAACATGACATTTTCCTTAGTCTGTGTAATGAGGTACAATATATCCCTCTTTCGCTGACTCCTGTAAGGATGAACAAAGGGAAATTCACTCATCAGGGCAGACAGGTACCAGGCACAAGTGGGAGCAGGCACAGGAAGCCAGTCTCAAAAGTTCCACAGATATGGAGAAAGATTAACAACATCAGCAGGCTAATGCATTTCAAGCACCACTTAGTAGAAACCCATAACCATTACTGAACATACTGAATGAGATTTTTACAGGAAGCGTTTCACCGGTTTCCTAGTTTTTGGTCTTTCTGAAGAACAGAAAAGGGGTTATGAAAGTTGCTATGTAGGAGTGTGCACCTTCAGTATAAAATACCCACACCTCCCTCCTCTTTCCATCAAACAATTCATACCAACGCCACTGCATTTTGCCGAAGTACCTTGTAAGTGAGATGGGCCTTTCAGAGACAACATTTGAGACTGATAAAAAAAATATAAACGAAAAACACCCTGATGGAATGATGTGTTTGTCCATTTTAAATCGTCCTCTCAGGAGACATACTAGACTTGTGGAAAGCACACTCAAAGCTACAGTCAATGCACAAGGGGTGGCTGAAATGACACCAGAGGTCCATATATCTAGGAGGAATTAAAGGCTATTAAGGGACAGCCTGACTGCACAGAGGAAGATCAGGAGTACCCCACATAAATCAATTAAATAAAACTAGTTTAAGAAAGACTTAATCAATGCTAGAATTTAAAATGAAATTTCCCAGAAGTTCTTGCTTTGTTTTGTGTGAAAGACAAGTTGAATCTGAGCAGAATAACTAATTTAAATGTTTTGGTATAACAAAGTACTTATATATCAGAACCACGTTTGTAGAGTAGAACAGAAACAATATCAGTGGACTTGGAGACTTCTTATTTAAAAGAAAAATCAATCTATGGGTCTGTTTACACATATTTGAATTGCTCAAACATTTAAGCTTTTAAAAAATTAAGATAACAGAACTAAGATGCATAGCTGGGATATGCACACCTCAGCAGAGTCTGTCTGGGGAAGCCACTTTCAAAAGGTGTCACACAGATTATGGAAGACAAAAGCTAGCACAAATGGAAAAAGCTAGGTATGGTTTACATTGAACAGATGTGGATTTTTACTTGCAGTATATTGTAACTGTACGCTGTTTCTGCAGTAGATTTGGAATCATCTTTAATTCTCTGGAGCTCTGGAGCAGGTCCAGAGTTCCAAATATTTCCCAAAAAACCCAGAAGCTTCTGCTACTGGAATGAATTTATAACCCAACAAACCAACCACTCAAGCTTTGCTGTGAATTTCGCCCATGCTACAAGCAGCAATGAAGCAGAGAGAATAATTACACATATCTAATTCTTGGCTGCATAATGTAGCCTCTATCTCTATGGTATAGTATAAACTACAAAGCAGATCCACTTGTTGTCTAATATAGTGCAGAGTCCTTGATTTAAAATTAAATGTAAATTTAAGCATGTGCCTAATTGTTCCAAAGAAAATAGTGAAATCAGCAGAAGAACTCGAAATAGAAATGATGAGTATAGTTATTTCATGTGACTTTTTACTTCTGTTTTCCTCAGACTGCAAAATTCCCTGTGAACGGTATGCATTTTTCTACTGCTAATAATTAAATAAATAAATCCATGAATAATCATCCTGTCATTCTTAGATAACCATATGCAGATGATTAGGGTTAGCCATCCGCAGCCACATTAGGGTTTTCCAATTGTCCAAGCCTGTTGCAAGTTTGGGAAACACAGACTAACATCATTGCTGACTTCACAGCCATGCCTGGGAGAGGAAGGTGCCATTGGTCGCGAGTCAATGGCCACCCTTGAGATGGTGAGCCACCGGCAATCCCCACACTTGAACTGAGTGTCTCAAAATAGTGCCACGATTCTCATCTGCCTTGCTTCATTCTGTGCCCTTAAAGCCGTGTAAAGTGTAAGCATAATGAGTTGCGGTGTCTTTTTAAAACAAAAAAAAAAAAGAAAATTGGTTGTGCCCAATCTGCGTGCAGCCTTTCCATGGAAGCAGTTGTCACAGCAGATGGTGTCCTTTGCATAATCCAGGTTGCAGAAATGGCAGTGAAGCAGTATGAATATTGTGTAAAGGTTGTAAATGTCACAGCCTGTTACTGCCTGGGCACCTGTATAGAGCAGGTGTCAGCGCTATAAAAAATGTCCATCCTGAGAGGCCACTTCTCTGGAGCTGGGAGGTGTGCGCTGGAAACTGACTGCTGCTGCTTTTGGTCACCTGGCTTGAGCTCACGTTGGGTAATGGAGCGGTCAGGAAGGGTTAAACCATTCATCAAATCCAATCGAATGACAAATAAATTTCTCTTTAGCAAGAGACAGGAAAGAAATAAAATAACAAAACGTGCTGCAGGTGAGCACAAACAATGCCTCCAGCTGAGCCGACTCCAGGCTGACCACCCTGCGAATGGTGCTGCGCTCTGGTGCAGAATTGAACCAGGAGCGTTTGGCAAAGGACTTTCTTAACTGTGGAGAGAGTGAGATGGGGTATAACTATTATTCTTTATTTCTTTGAGACATATTCAAACCCTGCAGGGATGAAAGCTCTGTAGGTATCTTGATATACCACGCTATAAAACTCAAGGTGCTGAGCATTTAATTCTAAAGATCACGAACTGCCTGTAACTCAAACTCAGGCAACTAAACCCCTGCTTGAGGAGAAATATATTTCTAAGTCTCAAATTAATTTAACTCCCAGATGATAGTTTATGTGCTTTTCCTAAATGTTTTCATGTTTGTATTATGATAGCAGATATATCAGTGAAGACAGTTGAATACTGTTAAGACTTCCTTTATTTCATGTATGGAAGAGGCAAGAGGGCTAAACTCAGGTCTGATTTAAAATGGCACAGGTCTGTCAAAGTCAATAAAACCACACAGATACACATGAAGGGGAAGCCATCACCTGAGTTTTCTTCAGTGTTGCTACTGGGTTGTTTTCAGTAACAACAATGATGTTTAGTAATGTTAATGCTTTTCTAATTTTTGTAGTTAGTCTTTGTAAGTTTTTCAGATATTCGTATTTGAGCAAAAATTGCCCAAGATGTAGTTTATTTTCAGGACAGTGTGCATTTTTAGGAAGCTTGAAGGAGAATAAATACCGAATGAGCCCTGCTTGCAAATCAGCCAGCACGCTGTTGACAAGACAGAGGGAAGCTTTCTCTGAATTTTGGGTGCTGCGTAACACAGGGATCAAAAGTTGATCAACTAAGGACTACGCAGGACTGTGATCATGCATTTAAAGAAAATTCATGTCTCGGAGGATATGAACTGTACTAAAACACTTATTTTTACCATATTTACAGCCACTAGGTGCCACTCTGTGCTGTGGGAAGATGCCGGCAGCATCCCTGGTAAACAAAAGAGACAATGTCTGGTTTCAAACTATGTGGAAGTCTGTCCTTTTTTCCTGTAGATACAGATCTTCTGTGTGCTCTCTGAGACACTTCACTATATCATGATGTGTTCAGACAAGCAGAATTAACTCTCAAAAGTTAAATTTTGCTTCTTGATTTTTGAACAGTTAGTTCTGCAACCTTCAAGCCCCATTACTTTGGAGGAATAAAATGGGGAGAGGCATAAAATATATAAATGTAGCTTGCTTGCTAAGCATAGCGTTATAAAGTCAATACAATTATTTTTCAGCTAAGCAGCTGAAAGGGATATGTAGGAACACTAAAAGTTAAATCAACATCGTATTGATATATAAAAGTGCTGATGGTGCAAGGGGAATACAAACCAATCAACAGACTAATTGTTATCAAGAAAAATACTAATAGCTTCTCATTATCACAACTACAACATATCTATTAGAGAGGACTGTATCTCTGTCTTCACCTGCTCATTAGAATGGTGCATCTCTTATTAACACTCAATTAGAAGAAAACCTATTCTGAGTTTACTTTTGTGTATAGTCTCCCGAGAGCTGATTGCTGTTTCCAAACAGGGAACTCATTTTGTAATAACATCCTGTTCTTCCACCCTGAAAAAACAGAAGCAAAAAACATGAGCAAATCAATGCTCAAACCCTTGTTCATAATCCATCCTTTACTTTGCATTCAGCTCAACTGATGCTGAGTTCACTCGTTGCTACAAGATGATCACCCTTACCTTCGGTTCAAGAATGCCATCTAAACAAAGCACACTCAGTTTATTCTTACAGCCCCATTGAGTCTTTGTTTTTGAAGGTGTCTTGACAAGGTATTTCCATTCCCCATGCCCTTCACAATTAGTGCCAGGCAGAATATAGATATCCACAGAAACAGAGGTAGACTGGCCTTGACTCTCCTCCTCATACTCCTCTGGATGTAAAGAGGTTGTACAGTACGTTAGATCAAACAGCACCATATTCCTCAAGAGTTTATTTCTAGTGTGAAAAATCATTCTCTAACTGTGTTCTGCAACTGGCCAGGCTGATCCTTCTGCAACTGCCCGGACTCCAAAGCTCTTTCTGAAAACAACATAGACTCCAAGGTTAAAAGAGGAACAGAGCCTCTACCTGATACTTTAGGCTGTCTTCTAGGAGACTTTTAGCTAGGTTATGCACCAATATTAGCTCTGGACACTGTCGCAGTCTTATCTGAAGACTGTGATATTTTCTGATTATTTCTTGTATTTCAGGTCTTTGTAGTCCAACTGTCATCATCAACTAAAACAAGTGGTTGCTTGGAGACCCTACTTTGGTAGTGAATAATCCCACTGACTCTCTTATAACCAAATTGCTCCCTTTCAGTGTCTAGCTGCAAGTGCTAATGAGGATCTAACTCTGAGAAACATTCTCACAAAACCCTGACAGATATCAGACTCTGGTATGTTCCACTCCAGCACGCTTGATTTCACTGGTGTTCCTCGTTTGTGCATTTATTTTTTTTTTTTGTGTATTAGAAGCTCTGCCAATCACCTTACAGAGGTAGAGTATCAAATATAAATCTTCATCCATCCGGAATTAAAATGTAGTTCAACCTTGAAAAAAAAAATGCATTAAGGTTACAAGTACCCAACAGCAATTTTCCCCATCTCCTCCTTTTTCTCTAGTAGCCTTCCCTAGAAACTAATGAAGCCTCTAAGAACTACCTTGATTCCTTTTGTCTCTACCACACATTCAACAATAAAAGCTCTGCAAGCCAAATGACATCCCTCCTGCTGCCGTCATTGTCCCTAGGAAGAGGGTTTGTATGGCTATAGCTGAATGCAAGCACGTAACAGATGTGAATTTCTTTCATGCAGGAGCTACTACCAGGAGCAGGGGTGAAAAAAAAAGAGTAACTATTTTCAAGGGAAAGAGAACTCCATTCCAGCCATGATCTTACAACTTTCATACCAGCTACCGGCTAAAGAGCCCTTTTGAGGTCTCAGACATGGCTAAGTATGTTGTCTTTTCCCTCCACTGCCCTTGCAAAACAAGAGGATGCCATGACAACCAAGAGGGATGGTAGTGTCCATACTGACTGGTGCTTGTTGCAGAGCTTAGCAAGAGCTTGCTACATACCGTTATGCCTGCAGTATACTCACTGGCATTCCAGTAACCCATTATTCTAGCTCTGCCCACTCCTCAGACTCAGTAAATGTACAAAACCAGCAATTGAACTGGCCTTCTCATGGCATCTGGGTTGGACATTAGATCCTCTAGTCAAAGTCTTCAGTAGCCCTATTCCTTCCTCACCTAACACAGCTCAGTTTGAAGTAAATGAATATAAGAAACTTGGTTACAGGCATCTACCATCTGTCCTCTGTATAAGACCACAGCTTGCATCCAAAACAGATACATACAAAGCTGTAGGTTATAGATGGAAGAAGAGCTGCTACAAAAATCAGGACCTCAGCAGCAATGAAGCCGTGAGTATAGTCTTCACCACTAACACCTCACCAGAGCAAAGTCTGAATTATTTTCTCCCATCTACTTGCAGCTTGTGAGGTTGTCACACAGTAAGAAAATTCTTCAGATACAGAGTGGAAAAGTGTCCTAGCCAAGAACATATTGTTCAATTTCAGATAGTCCATTTATTAAAACTAAGACTGATACTTTCCCTATTTGTAGATTGCTTATGATTAATGACACATTAAAAAGCCCACTGATGTCTTTTTCATCATCATGGTGATGACATACTCCTGTCACACAGGTTTGCTTAAATAGAACTGTCATCTACTTCTCGTGGCCCAGCCTTCACAGCTGGCCAGCCTGGTCTTCAGTTTAGATGCCACACATGAGGACATCATAAAATACTCACTGTCTTGAACACCAGCAGGAGACCTCCCAGTTTCTGGGTGATAAATTATTCTGATTCAGTGGAAATGGATTCCAGCAACATATGAAAAGTTAATACTGTTCTCACTACAGGACAATAAATCATTATCTTCACATAACATTGGTTATCAAACAAGCCCCTTATTGGCATCGAATATTTTTCTGAAGTCCTTCGCTTAAGGAACAGAAATGTTAGCCACACTACTTGAAATCAGATTAAATGTAATACATTCTTTAAAGCTGCAATGGTAAGGCTCTGTTACTGGCCTGCAACCTTCCTGTCAGCCTCTGGTGAAGCTGCCAAATGAGTCTCCAAGGAGCCATCTAGGGTGTTAAACTGCTTCATCAATCCTGAGTGCCTACAACCCTCTGCAGAGCACAGTAGAGCTCCTGCAGTGAATTATGATCCTTCACTTAAAAGAGTGTGCGCATTTGGAAACCTTTCTACACAGCATGGCTTTGCTTATGGACATTGCTTATGTCTATTAGCCCACAACACATCTCCATTCCCATTCTTTGGTACAGCCAGGAACCTTGAACACCCAGAAGGACTGGTAAAATGAACTCTACCTTAATGTTTCATGCTTAACAAAAGAACTATGAACAATTAATGCCAACCTCAACTGAAACAGTTAAGGCAGCATTTGAAGACAAGAAACATCTTAAAACATAAAAGAATCCAAGCAACTCAAGACATCCAACCTTGATATATTTATTCATAGCCATAGCCGTAGCCAATTTACATTCAGTTCCAAGCTTGATATAATTTGGATTCAAACTAGGACTAGGAACTAAAGCCACAGATGGAAGATTTTATAATTTCTATACATAAATGCATTTCCCTTGGCACCTCTGGAACCTTCGATACTTCAGACTCGACTGAAAAAGGTGATAGGCAAAAATCTGTTAAAATTCCTAAAAATATTCACAATCTTCCTGTCACCTCTGATCAGGCCTTTTCCTGCAAGAGCTGAGTCCTTCATTGGTGGAGTTACACAAGGTTCAGTTTTCTCTTTTGTACTTTTTAATGTGCACATGGAAGCACCAAGTTAATTGCTGAAGAAATTTGAGCTAAAGTGACATTCATTTCCCACCATTGGACACTTTTAAGATTCAGCTGGACAGGGTGCTGGGCCATCTCACCTAGACAATGCTTTTGCGAAGAAAGGTTGGGCCAGATGATCCTTGAGGTCCCTTCCAACCTGGTATTCTATGATTCTATATGATTCTGTGTTTTATGTATAGTTGAAGTACAGGAGCTATGTATAAAAGCCTAGCTCCTGTACTTCACAGATGCAGGTTATACAATCATTCCTGGAAAAGGCCACTGGTTGGATGAGATCAGCTAATGGGAATGTGCATTTGGCTGAAGCCAAATCACAGCAAGAGGTTTGATACAGCTGAGCATCTATGGCCATAACACAGCCTGCGATATTGAAAATAGACACCTGAAAATCATCAAATTTGTTGATAGGCTCATAGCACTCCTGGATTCTTAATTGGTACTACCAGTGCTATAAAGCTGCATGTACATATTTTTATCTGATTTGTTTACCTACGAGATTCTGGCTGATCCTGCTGTATGACAAGACAATCATTATTAATGCCCATTTTTTTCTTGGCGGTACCACAGTGGTGTGATATAACTGGGCATGAAACTTTCAGCATTTCTAGAACTCCAGTTAGCAATTCAACTTCTCATTAGTATATGTCTGGTCAAAGTAGTTAGTGCATCATTTAGGTTAGATACCTTCCTTTCCCTTCTTCTGTAATAATCTTATCTGCATCATGGATATACTCATTACAACTAGCCGATTCCATGTAAAACCTGGTGTAATCTGGATTCATACTCGGAAAAGGATCTGACAGATGATCACCACCTCTACCAATAGATTAAACCTATCTTTGCTCTCCCAGAGTCTCCAAAATTCTCAAAAGTCTCAAATTTTATTTCTTAAGTACCCTCCATGATAGAGACTGTAGAGACACAGAGAGGCTAAGAAATTTACAGTTACCACCAAGAGCACAATAGAGCTTTGCTGGCTCAGCTGAGTTCTGCAAAGAGGAAGATGACACTTTCTGAGGCCTATATTTAAGCATCCAAAACTAAGACCATCACAGACATTGCAACCATCTGTTCCAGGAACAAGAAACTTATCTTCAATATTATCTATATTTCAAACGGAAAAATAAATACATCTTCAAAAATAAAAGTATCTCACCAGTCCTCATATTTCTGCCACCGGAGAAGGACTGACAGACAAACACTGTGACAGAAGGCACAGTCACATCTTTGATGGACACTGATTGGAAGACACTCCAGAATTGAAAAAATAGGATGTCTATACAAGATGCTATCTTAAGTGACCATCTTTGCATGAGGCCTGCAGAACTTAGATGCACAGATAGGAAGTAAAAATTTAAAGTAGTCATTTTACTAACAGATGTGACTGCAAACACAATGAACAAACTTACCGAGGTGATGAGACTGTCACACAGCAGTCCTCAGAATAAATATCATGTGTAAGGTCACTGCAGTGGCACCACTTTTGACAGCAAGGTAGCAATATCCAACTTAGATATTCAAGTAAGTACATATATTAATGAACTCCTTATATTAACGAACTTCTTATATTAACTGTTGTGCATCCACTTTAGAGAGTTTCATTATTTGTCATACCTGATTGTTAAGAGTGTTTAAGTAGGAGCTAACTACTAGCCATCAAGCTAAACAGAGAAGGAAAAAAATAAGATACCAGTGTCAGTAAGCTTTGTAAACTCTAGTAGTAGGGTGTAACCTTTATTCCCTGTTTTGATTTCTGTAGTTCTGTCATTAATCTAGCATCCTGGATCCTCATGTAAGATCTGCCAGTTCATCCATACACATATAGCCACATTTCTAATTCATTTACTTTGTTGATTTAAAGTTTACCAAAAACGTGAATTCCTTGGAATTTAGATGATATATGTACAGTTTATTACTGTTGTTTCAATTTATTCTGTTACAGGCAAATTTTACCATAAGCAAAAGCTCATAAGCCTTGATTCAAAGGTATAACAACCGCATGATATTGTAAACGCAGGAAAATTTGAGGCTGTGCAGCAGCCCTCACTTTAGTTAAAAGTATTTTTAATGACTTCATCCTTCATGGTTGCCCAGAGCACCCTGTGAAATAAACCTTTAACTCTTACACCGTTTCTGTCTTAAGGGTAATGAGCCATATGCGAAGACATCTGCAATGCCTGAAAAGAATGATCATTAATTAGGGAGAAGACAGGACACTTTCTGATTGCTGATATGGGAAAAAAATAAAATAATAAAAAAAAAAGCCTTTCAAAAAGTCATTGGAATTAAGAAAGAAAATTTGTCCTTTAGTTTGCAAGATGTGAATACTGTAGGTATGATTTTTATTTTTTGCATGAACTGGGGATTAAAATTACTATGCTGTGAGAGTGAGACACCAGAGAGGAGACAGAGAGCCAAGAGAAGGGAATTCTGTGAAAAAGGCTAAGACAACAGCATATGGTGTTTGTATAGAAACCACTTTCTCTGGAAAGTCTGAAGGAAGACCCAAAAGCAGGGCACAGATTGTAGGCTTAACTTCTTCTTTTCCCTGCTCTAATTGGCCTTAGTTTACAAATTACAAGGTCAGGCTCTCTAATCTTGCAGCTTTCTCTGGAACTAGGTGAAGCCTTGGCATCTCCTCCTGACTGAACATCCACTTTGAGTCACCTTCATTTACACCTTTGTGTGGCACCATCTGGTGTCAGGCACACCATCCTGCAGGGACAGCCCTATCCGCCTTCTCAATGAAGCATGTGAAGCTGTACCTGCAGTATAAATTTGTGATTTCTTCATTGGTAGCAATCCCTGGCTATTTCCAGGCTTGGAGAAAAACGGTTGGAAGTGTTTTGCAATTGAAAGAACAGAATACACGCATAGGACAGAGAAAATAATTCACAGGGAGAAGTGGAAAGAATGATTCATGCCAGCCCGAGATAAGAGGAATGAATCATCACCTTGCTGATCTCTCCCCATTGATCATAAAGGGAAATGAGACAGCTAGTTCAGAACGGATGCCTGACTTTTAGACTCCTGAAGTCAGACGACCGTAATCCCTGTCAAACTTGAGAGATGAGTGGTTTAGGGCCCCAAATTCTACGTGTTCTCAGAGGTAGCTCCAGGCCTGTCTTACACCCAGGTTTAGTGCTGGTTGGACTCCGTTTCTTGGTTTTTATCAAAAGACCTACTTGGCTGTTATATGCTCTGAGGAGGGGTATATTTGCCAGGAAACTTGTACTTTTTATATACTTGCAAGTACAGTCTTCTGTCCTTTTTAACAGCTACATACATAAATACCACCGACTTCACAGGATTTCTGCTCTACTGCTCTGTCTGGTTTATATTTCCTAACCGATATGAAAACAAACAAATTCAGCTTATGCATATAGCATTTACATATTTGGTGTGTTTAATCATCAGTAAATGCCATGCTCCCTCCTAATGGGAGAAATGTCAGTATACAAGGTACAGACTATCTAGCACATGCACAACAGACTTGGTACGCAGGAACAGGAGCGAATAGGCACAAATTGAACATAAATAATATTGTTTAGTATGGCTCTGAGTTTGAATTAATAAACTCTGTTGTTACATCACGTCTAAACGAGAGTTGCTTGATGTCACATCACTTTGTAACATGGATCATAAGTGCTCTAGTCTGTCTTCACTCATTTCCAGACAGACAGACGACTGAAGCATATCTTTTCTCATCTGAAACAAACCCTCAAGATCATCATTTCTTCCTGTTTTGTTGCCATTATACTGTTGTTATGTACAGTTTCTTGTGGTTTCCTTTCAGTGACCCAACAAATCATAATTCAGTGATTTCCACGTGCTATTGAAGACTTCACAGGAAAGGAATGAATAGAAATTTATGAAAATTTCTTTCATGTTTTATACTAAAGAAGCATTTGTTGATAGGGAGTTCCAGTCCATCAGTGATTTTCAGGAAATACAACTTGTCCTTAACTCCCAGTTTTTCGATACCTATTTAAATGGAAGCTGCGGGCTTGATGAAGAAGTACTCTGATTTTTCTCAGAGTCTGATCAGATGAGGAATCTGGCCCCTTGCACTTACCCTGTTCCCCAGGTAAGCCTACCCCTGGAAGCATGACAATCACTAAATGAGGACTGAGATGCATTCTGGGAGTTTCTGGAGTGTAAGCCCTTGGCAGATGGAGACAGCATCTGAACAGTTCTGCCAGATTTGAGCCAGCATTATGATTAATGTATATACATGACCCGTGGAAGTTAGAAAGAATATTTGAAACAAAAAGAAATAAGCAGTGCCAACAGAAACCTCCAAGAGGATCATCCTCCTCCTGATGCTGCTGCTAACTCCAGTTAACTAGATAGTTCCTGTTAGATTCTTCAGAAACTGAGTGGTCTGCTGAATAATCACTACATTTTTTCCAACAGAGGAGGATAATGGCAACTCAAGAGATTATCAGGTACAATATTTTCACTGTTTAGGATATTGGATCTATTGAGTGCTTCTTTCTTGAAAGGAAGAGACACAGCAGCGCCACGTATAACACAGCAGCTCCTCAAAGGAGTTCCGTATGGAATAAAGGGGGTTCAAGTCTGTGCTGCTATTTTGTAAGTCATCAGTCATCCAAAGCAGTAAATAAACTCTTTGTGGCATATTAAAAAAAAATTTCATGTGCTTAGACAATGCTAAAGTTTATACTCTAGGAAAGAAAATTAATATGATCATACTAGTCAGTATTGACATCCTAGTGACTAACATGGAGGAAATCACAGCTATCAGACAAAGAGATAGACCTCAGGTGACACTTGGAATTAAGAAAAACAGACAGGAAATAAATACTTCTCCTGAACCGTTAGGAGAAGATTGCTTTAAATGCTCCAAACAACAGCTTGGCAATTTCTGAGTTTTAGAAGAAAATCTGTTTCCTTTTACTTGAAACACTTATGGATCATAGCCCAGCCCTCAGTGACAGATGTTGATAACGCAAAAACTACAGCTGACAGAAATTCTCGTCATAAAAAAAATATTATGACTAAGCTATCCATCCTGCCAACACTTATTTGTACCCTTAACTTGTAGCAGACAAACATTTAGATGTTTGCAGCACCAGGGCCCAAGTTTATCTGGATTTTTTTTTCTTATTTTTTTTCTTTCAATAGCACAGCCTGTTTGGCATTTCCCCACGTGTGTTACTAGGGTCAGCTGAAGCTGAGTTCTTAGTTGCAGGGACAAGAGATAAGCAGTCAGTGATTTTCAGGCTTGAGGTTGCAAGCCTGGAAACATCAATAGAAGCAGGACTATAATCCTGAAAACAGCCAAAAGCAGAAAAAAAAAAAAGGGGGGGGGGGGAGGTTTCTAAAATAAGCTTTGAATTCTGCTTCAAAAGGGATGTGATAAAACTCCCTAGGTATTTATACCTTCCAAATACCTTTGTAACGGAAATTAATGTATTTATCATTGCACATCTGGGGAAACAGCCTCCTGAAGGTAAACGGCCCCAGCTGACCATATGCAGAATTGCACTCTTGGATTTCGAATACGGCTACTCTTGATATACCTCACTGGGAGAGCAGGGCTGAACTCAATGGGGAGATTCACCTTGCCTATCCAAGCAAGGAGACAAATCCTCTTTAGTTCCCTTTCAGCTCAGTGAGGAGAATCAGGGACTCATAAGATACAATACATCTGACCTCTTTTAGGTGGTCCTTCAGACCCCAGAGAGCTGGAAGGCATCCTTCTCTCATGCCTGTAAGGGGAACCATGGCAGGTTGAACACGACCATCTAAAGTAAAGTGAGATGTATCCCCCCTGCCAAATCATTGGGTTGAGGAAACATACATAATTTGGTGTCCCAAAAGGGTTCAGGAATCAGGACTTCACTGACGCAGTCTTGTCTAGGCATTGAGAGAAGGTGATCCAGATTTGGCACCTGTAAAAGCTAGATTTGGACCTTGGTTCTCCTGCTGCTGGAGATCGCACAGACAGACACCTATACTTGCACGTTAGTACCTTCCAGCCAAGTAGCAGCATTTTATCCTCATGCAAGCATCTGCTTTTCTTGCCCTCCACCTCCTCTGCAGAAACATCCCTCCTCACGCATGAGCCATCACTTCCCCTTCCTTCTGCCTTAATATGATCCACCAGATTCAGCCTTTTCTATGCAGCTAAGAGACCATTTATTGATGGAAATTTTAAGAAGTCTATTTTAGCAGACTAGTTAATTTTAAAAATGTTGAAAAATTACTTCAATTTGAAATGGATACCTGCCCTCCTGACAATGGGGTATCAAAGACAGGCAAACATGAGGCTAACAGCATCCTATCCTTTCTGTGCGCCATTGGTGTGTCTTCACAGTTCTTGCCCTGTGGACACCCTAGGGCTTTCACAGATCTTTTATACAAGTATTTTAAAAGACCTCTGGGAATATGGGG
The DNA here is from genome assembly GCF_964199755.1 of Larus michahellis. Lineage (NCBI taxonomy): Eukaryota > Metazoa > Chordata > Aves > Charadriiformes > Laridae > Larus > Larus michahellis. The sequence continues at coordinate 219,710,322 of NC_133896.1, forward strand.
GAGAAAGCTCCACTTCCCTTTTCCTAAAATATTGGGAATTTCTTATTAAACCCTTGTTGCTCTAAGGGTGATAAAGTTGCCAAATGTACGTGCTTCACATGATATTTTTTTTCTCAGAGTCTCATCAGCAGGAGCAATGTGGTCCAATTTCCTCCCTATCCCCAGCAGCTAAATAAATGGGCAAGCTCACCAAATGAGGGAACATAAGTGTAATTGCACTTAATTGACAGGGCATCACACATAGCAAACTACAAGTTCAAGGGCGGAAACATTAATGACAGCAGCATGTATATATAGCGACAGTCATTTTTGATCAGGAATAGGATGCGGAGATGTTTTAATTGCCATACTTAATGTTATACATGCCGTGCTACATTTAACCTGTTTGAAAGCTGGTGTGCAGGTTGCACAGCGTTAGAACATTAATAAACTGCTGCTGCGTGTGGTTCCAATCGAGGAGAGAATGTGATTCTCAGCTCCGGCTGCACTTTACGAATACCTATCATTTGCTTAACCAAGGAAACAATACTTCCCTTATTAACTTTTCTTACGCTTCAGCAAAGGTTATGCAATTATTTTTTTTTTTTCAAGGTGAGACAACTCAAACCCTGGTAATGTTTTCATGTTTTCTGTTAATTGCAGAGAAACCAGAGCAGGCAGCAGTTTGCATAACCTTCAGGACACAGTAATGTCTATCTAGACCATGTCTTCCTCGCGGCTCAGAGATCACACATTCTGTTAGTTCATCTCTAATGGGCGGCTGTCACTGACTGTACCTTTAATGTTCTTATCCTAATGGAAAGCAATTAAGGGCAATATTTTTTAAGAGGACCAGCCAAAGGGCTGGATTATAACTTTAAAGGGGATTAATTTTCAGCCAGTGCTTGCAAAATGCTTAAAATTGGCAGGGGAAAAAAAAAAATAAAAAAAAAAATAAAACCCAGGAGTGATCAACATGATTTGAGAAATCTTGCCCACAAAAAATAAGTGCAGAATTTGATGGGCTTTGATATCACAAAGATCCGTATAACTACTGTTCACTATAGGTACATTTTAAACAAACAGCTAAGCTTTATGTCCATGTTCTGATCCTAAATCTCTTATTGCCATCAGATAAAACGCACAGTCTGTGTTTATAAGCAGGTTCTTCCCATCAGAAGATCACAATATTGTTAATATTCAGGGGCAGAAGAGTGTCCCCAGAGTTATGTGTTTATTCACTATGCCATTTTCTGAAGACATAAAAATCTCTGGTCCCACTCTTTATATAGCTGGTTCCGCTTGCATGCACATACCACCTAATCTGAGGAGTCATTTAGTACACGAATGTTCAAGTCACAGCTTCGATTTTTACTCTCTTGCCTTTATGTTAGCTGTTATCAAACGTGCCTTTATACAAATTAACAGGGGCCAATTAGCAGGAGCTTCAGATAAGCCTTTATGTGTTTGATGGTATAGCAAAGAAATTAAATGACTGATGTTTTTATCTTAAAGTTACAAAACCAAAATAGCTAACTGGTATAATACAAGCACAGACCTATCCTCACAGAACTGACACATTCAGAATATCATTGTAATTAATGTTTAAAAGGGTGGAAGTTAAGGCAAAGAATTTACATAGCAGTGGGCTTGTTCTGCAGGAGTCTGATAGATACATTATGAATACAAAACAATAGGTGCACATAAATGAAGAAATAATATTATAGAAACTGTTACAAGATTTTCCCTTGTTTCCTTGATTTTCCACACATTAGCTTGGAAATGGTATATTATTTAAGACCTACATTTGTTTAACTATTTTGACAGTGGTAAAGACAGGACGCCCACAGAAGCAGACTAAAATCAGGAGCCTGTGAAGAAACATGTTCACCATGCATAAATTTACTTTTAAAGTTATACTTGCATCTTGTTTTCTTCTGTCTCCGGTTGTGCTGATTTGTCTTGTTACTTTCTATACTTGATTCAAAGACCCATACATCCCATGGAATATGCATCATGCAAGTGGCAACACTTACAGCTGCCTTTCAGGACAATTTAATTCACTTGATTTTTCCACTCACCCACTGCTGTGCATCTCAGAGTTTACAGAGGAGGTCTCTGGCCTCTTGAAAACCACATTAGTTTTGCCATTGATTTCCTGATCCCAACTCAGTTATACAGAAAGGGAAGAAGGCACGGCGTTACAGAAACATCCATCTCCATAATTCATGTTATGGAGAGCTATGTCCCATTTGATCTCTGTGGACAGTTTCATGAAGGTGGATAACAAAGGTTCAGCACATTTTCAAGCAGACATGACTGACACTACAAGAAGAGCGATGGGAATAACCAGGGGTCTGGAATAGCCCATGAGGAGATACAGTAAGTATTAGGGCTGTGATGAGAAGACAGAAAGCGACAGCTTTAAACTACCAGAGAGATCCAGGCCAGACCTGCAAAAAGGCAGTTGAAGGTGAAGTTCATGGAGCCTGGGAAAGACTTGTCTGGGGAGGCTGTGAAACCCCCATCAAAAACACCCTAGACAAATATCCGTCAAGAAGAACAAAGGCATTGCTGAGACTGCCTTCAAGGTCTTACAGGCTTTTTCCAGGCTGATTTATAAGATTTTTATACAGTAATTCATTTCTTAATGCAAACACATGCATACTCATCTAAACAGTACAGAAAACAATAATAGCAAGCTAGAAGTACAAAAAGAACAAACATGGCTTAAGAATAGATAAAAATTAATTTCATAGTAATTACTAGGTAGATGGAGGTATTAAAAATGTAAGCATGAATCTTAATAAATTAAATTATCTTTAGAAAATAATAAATCTACCAAGTAATTATCTGTTCTGATGAATACACTTTTTTTTTTTTTTAACAAAATACAGATAATTAAAAATAATAATTTGGAGAAAACTGGGTTGGGAAAAAAAAATGAAAAAGAGCTAATAAATGAAAGACACCTGGTGCTGAACTCCCCTGGCACACAATGGTCCATGCCCATCTTCTCACCCTGCAAAACTGGACATTTCCCTGAGGGCTCCCTCTTGAAAATGGTCTTTGCAAGCAGGTTTTTTCCAAACAAGGCCCCTAACCTTGAGTAAGTGCAGGCCAAAAATGTACTGAGCATGATCACAGTGTTTTAACTGTGAGGACACTGAAGTTCCAGTGCCCAGAAATGTTTTCTGTCAAAGTTTAATTTACTGGTATAAACATAAGGAATGATAGTAGTGCTATAGCAGAGTAACACTCAAGCTGCTCTGGATTTATAGTACCGTACAAGGATAAAACCCTGGTACCAGGACCCAGAAAGCACTACCATGGTGACTGTTTGGGATCATAGTGGTAAGATTACAGTCCCTGAAGAGCATGCAGCCAAAGGGAAATGCAATTTGGATCTTGCCTTTGCAACCTGAGATTAAAAAGAATTTAGTGAATTCTGTCTCCTGAGCTACAAAAGGAAGGAAAGAGATTTGTGAAGGATGCACTCAACCCCTTAACCAAACTAGCAGTAGTTTGCAACAGGCTCCAAAGGAGGTAAAGGGAGTCGGTCTCTTCTCCTAAGTAACAGGCGATCGGACAAGAGGAAATGGCCTCAAGTTGCATCAAGGGAGGTTTAGATTGGATATTAGGAAGAATTTCTTCACTGAAAAGGTTGTCAAGCATTGGAACAGGCTGCCCAGGGAAGTGGTTGAGTCACCATCCCCGGAGGTACTTAAAAGACGTATAGGTGTGGTGCTGAGGGACATGGTTTAGAGGTAACTTGTCAGTGCTGGTTAATGATTGGATTAGGTGATTTTAAAGGTCTTTTCCAAACATAACAATTTTATAATTCTTTGATTCTAAAGGCCTGAGCCATAGCCTGAGCAGAGTGACTATCATGTTTTCAGCTAAGAGTTGGCCTTCTTACTAGCAGCTGGTGTAGTGCTATGTTTTGGGTTTGGTATGAAAATAACGTTGGTAAGACATTGATGGTTTTGGTTGTTGCTAAGCAGTCAAGGCCATTTCTGCTCCTCACACTGCCCCGCCAGCAAGTAGGCTAGTAATGCACAAAAAGTTTGGAGGATACATAGCAGGGACAGCTGACCTTAGATGACCAAAGGGATATCCCACGTCATACGACGTCATGCTTGGTATATAAAGCAGGGGGAAGAAAAATGAAGGTGGGGGAGGGTTGGGGTTTTTTTCCCTTTCCTTTCCACTCTTTTTCTCCCTCTTCTCCCTACCCTTCTGAACGGAGAAGGGGGAGAACTTCATAAGCGGCTATGTGGTCCTGGCTGCCAGCTGGGGTTAAATCACGACAGTGACACAGTGAGCATCGATGCATATGAGCTTGCAACACCATGTGATTAACGCATGAATAGCCAGTGGCTTTTCCAAGACCCATTTATCAAGGAACAAAGGATGTCGTGGGTACAAGGAGTCTAATGCATACCTTTTCCATCGCATCTAATTTGACTATAAGCCAACCACTTTATCCCATAAATATGACAGCTTAAGCAAGCCTTCTTTGAGCTCTCCCTGCTAGGTAGCATGGCTGCATGGTAATGATCTCCCATTGAGCTGGGACACCTCTCAGGGTTGCTCCTCAAGGCAGAGAGACATTTTATCGATGGCAGATCTTTGGTAAGTGACTCATATCTTAGAATCATAGGATCATAGATTTATAGAATGGTTAGAGTTGGAAGGGACCTTAAAGATCATTTTGTTCCAACCCCCTGCCCTGGGCAGGGACACCTCCCACCAGCCCAGGCTGCTCAAAGCCCCATCCAGCCTGGGCTTGAACACCTCCAGGGATGGGGCATCCACAACTTCCCTGGGCACCCTGTTCAAGTATCTCACCACCCTGATCATAAAGAATTTCTTCCTAATATCTAATCTAAATTGCGTGTAACCCTGTAGTATGATAACTTTGATTTTGCCTTGGTAACTTTGATTGCATGCTGAATTGATACTAATAAAACATTACATAAACTTTGCATATATAATCCTTTAAACTTTGTGCATATAATCCTATAAACCATCGACGAAGTCTGGGACTAAGTCTGGATCCAGCTGCACCGAGACTCCTCTCTGAGAAGTTTAGAAAGCAAGGGTGTCCATTTGGAACCTTGTGACTCAATGGGAGAGACTACCTTACCCTTTGCGGCCCCAGCCTCTCTGTGAATCATTCTAACTCGAGTGTAACTCAAATTTCCTTTGTATGTTTTTCCATGCAGTAATTAATAGAGTGAATCTTGCCATCAAACTTTGTTAAGTCACACTTCTACAACACCGTAGTAAAACAATTTTGCTAACATTTTTGACGGTGATTTTTTAAGCAACATAAATCACCTGTTTGGGACAAGTTGACGTAGTCAGCAGGTTCCTAAATCAGGATTCGCAACAGGTTTATATGCAGTCTATGAATGAATCCAAGACTTCAAGTCTTAAGGATAAAAAAATAGAACAAAAATAGTATGTAGGCTCATGTCATTGGTGTTACCAGGTTTTCCCCGCTGTTTCCCTTTGGCTAGTCCCAGCTCGACTAAGAAAATTAAGACTATGGAAAGTAATTAATATGTGAACATGACTGAACTTTAGTTTGTGTGGACTTGGGTTAGTATGTTTTGGGTCTAGACTACTATGGTATCGCAAATATTACCAAGTAGTAGCCATCCGTCTAGAAAGCAGAAGCACTGATTAGTGTCTAATCCCACATCCCAGGGATTGTCTTTAACAAAGACAGTCTTTAATTTTATTGATAGGTGAGTGAATTGGATTGAAAGCTGAGGTTTTGGTCTCCTTTCCTTCAGCACACAGCATCCATAATGAGTTTCCTTTATTCAAAACCAGGGTAGAGAAGCCAGCAGATACAAAGGCAAAGGAACGAGCCCTCTTAGCCTCCAGCTCCCTGGTCCTGCCTTTCAGGATTGAAGCTCTTAGGGCTTCTCTCTTCAGTAGCATTAGTCTCACTGTCTTTCTGAAGCAGTGGAAAGTATCCTGCTTTACATTCAAGCAGTCGGAAGTTCAAATCCTGGTAAAACTGTCATGCAGTTCGTGTATATTTTCTTCCCATACCTTGCAGGAGTGCTAAACTCAGAAAGAAAATTACAAGGGAAAAATATCATAGTAAGTGAAGCCATGCTGCAATATCTAATGAGAACACAGCCTTTATTCTGATAAAAGTTCTTTGTGTTACTCTTTTATTAAGAGGGACCATGCCAATTTCTCTGTACACATGGCAGATCAGAAGGGACTTTTATGATGCAAAGCCTTAGAGTACCTTCTGAATGTACCTGGCATTGCTCTGAATTTGCACTACCTACTGTTCCTCTTCATCTCAATCAAAGAGAATAGCTCTGAACAAAGATTAATGAAAATCATTATTACGGTGATTATTCGCAGAGATTATTTTTGCTGTTAGTGTCTGAGGCATTCATAATGCTGTGTTTATGGGTAAGACCCATTTTCATTAAAACTCACAGACACACAATTTTTCTTTTTTAAGATTAGGAACCAGCCTTAAATTAAAGAGACAAACGCTGGCATCCTGCGTACAACTGTTGTTCTGTTCCCTCAGCTCAAAGGAAAAAGATAATATCGACTAAAATTATTTCCTAATCCCAGGCAGAAATGAGTCACAGATCAGTACAGATCTCTCTGCAGTTTATTTAATCATATTTATTGAAATCAGAAGCATTCATATCCCACTTTATGGTGAAGGGCCTGGGAGGTCCTTATACCAAACTTTCCTTCAATCTCAAATTTGACAGCGTTACACACCAGAGATGGTACAGTTTAGACCCAGAGAAAGCTTTGCCATTTATGGCCCATTTAATTGCACACTTGCTAGCCATTTGGTGAAAAAAAGATTTGAAAGACCTTTCTTTTTGCTGGGATCAGCAATTTTTATTCCCAAATAATACAACAAGCACACTGAACCGCCACTCATACCTAATTTTAAGTCCACAACCGTCACTGATGTAATTATGGATGAGACACATCTTGGTTGATTTTAGGTATTATCCTGTACATCTGCGCTAGTCACCCTAGGCTCCTTTTCACGAGGAAAGTGTGAATCATCTAATTTACCTCAGATATCTATTTCAGGATGAATCATGCCCAGAAGTTTCTCTTTAATTCCTCTGAGACACTACAGAAGTCTAAAATTTGGAAGGATGAATTGTGCCCTGTGAAGACACATAGCCAGAGCCTTTCTGGCTTTCTGGATGACCACTGCACAAGAGGTGAAAGGCTGTAAGACCTTGGTGCAGAAGATACATCACGAAGCCTCCTACGACATAACATACACCATTCCCAATAAGAGTACTTACTTATGCGAGCTAACTTAAGCGTCCTTGCTGCCTTCTCTCAAGCCCTCATTCCTCTCCCTGCTGGAATGTGGATGACTAACTCTTCTAAATAGTCCAAATACTTCAAAAAAAACCCACATGACCCATAGCAAAAACCATTGCAATTAGTGGAAAGTAGGTGCTGTCTTCTAGCAGGTATGTTATTAACCTTTTATAAAACCTGATTACTTTCATTTGGACGGAGCCAGAAAATAAAGATTAGGATTATGATGGCCTGCAGGCTATTGTAATAATTAAATGTGGCTGAAACAGAAATGAAGCCCTAATCAGTCCCAGTAGAAAGCAAGTGTGTAGCGCAAAAAAAATATTGTTGACCCAAAGTCACATCCTTACTGCTACTGGTCTTCTAAGCCTACATTGACTTGTAAGGCATCTCAGCAGCTTAATTTATTTCTTCCCCAAGAATAAGGAGCAAGACAGGGCAAAAGCTCTTGACAAGAATCAAGTTTGCTAGTGCTGCTGCTGAGGGGTGGGCTTTTCAGGATAGCTATTGCTGCTGCAGGGGGTGACCACGCATCCACACGCTCTGTAGCCACCCAACACACCCTGTCTTCTCCCTCAGCCTCTGCCACTGGCCTTTGACACAGCACAAAGCAGGCAGCAGACAATTTGGCTGCCTTCAGCAGTTTCTTGCCCAAGGCAAATGCTTTCTCCAGTGTAGAGCTAGCCCTGCACCGAGTCTGCCCACAGAAGGTTGGCACAAAGGATTGCACCAATGGTAATGGAAAATCCTATGTGGGATGTAAATAGTGAAATATCAAGTACTCCCGTTTGATGCTGTTAAGGAACAGAGGCTGGAAGGCAGCTGATTTTTGTGACCAAAGTATACTTTGAAGTTAATGATTAAGAAATTGAAACAATGGCCTTTCACGTAGCTTGAGAGTATGGTTTCCATTGACTGTAGTGTGCTGCTGGTATCTGCTAAAAAAGCTAGTCTTGACCCTGTAAGTCCTGTGCAGTGCCTGGGGAGCAACTCCAGAATCTCAGTGCACTTTCTGATTACTTCTTGCCCATCATATAGCAATGAATCAACTGTAAAAACTAATGGGAGCATTTTGAAAATCGTGAGCATTCAGTGGAATTCATTGCAAGTTAAATGTATCATTGGATATATACGTAAGACACTAAGTGCTAACAAAGTCTCTCCAGTTCTGATCTCTGAAATGTTAGTCTTATATAATTTTACAATGTTACTGTAAATTTCTTAAAGACAGCCAGATGATTGATATATTGTAAATTGCAATACCTATAAAAGATGGGTCAACTGAACAAGATTTGGGTTTATCTCTCCAGTGAAGCCATGAATTATCTGAGCAAATATGACAAGCAATTCATCAAAATATAAACCACACAGTTAAGCAAGAGTATATATTCCTTTAAAGCTTAAGCCAAAGCCCATCAGAATTCAACAGCAAGCTTTCTACTGACTTCACGAGGCTCTCGATGCAGACCTAAAGGAAAATTCGTGGCTAAACTGGAAGGCTGGGTACAAAGTCGTATAAAGTTGTAAGTTGGAATAATACACATGTTCATCCCTTATGAATAAAATACTTTCCTGTGTGCAACTTATATGTGTTACTATGTTATGTTTCAGCTCAATGCCTTAATCTTTTCTAGCCTGAAGAGGAAATGAAAGATTTTTCTTTTAAAATAGGGAAATACTGGGCGCATTAAATACTAGTCATGTAAATTTTGGAGTAGGAGATCCCTATTCTTCCTCGCAGCACATTTGCCTCATCATCCGTGGATTTCTTTTTTTTTTTTTTGTATCACTGTGACATTCTCATATATAAAAATACAATTCTTTCTACAAAGTGAGCATACATGGCTTTATTGTGGAAGGTTGTGAACACTCAAGAATTGTGGCATTTCCAATCAGAGGCTGAAAAAAACACAGTTATGTTTCTATACCAACCCTGTCATCTGCACAATTCTTTGAATTTTCTTTTATGTCACTCTATTATGTCTCCATACACATTTGCAAAAACCTTGATGACCCTCCCTGCTTCCTCAGCAAGAAGTGATCATCTGGAGATGCAGAAGTGGCCAAGAATTTTTTCCTACATCAGTAGCCAAGGCAGGGGGAAAACAAAATCTCCAGCCTGTCCCAGAGAAGAAAACTCAGAAGTGCCATCTGGTTGTCAGCCATGTTAAGTCTTTCAAGAAAATGAGTACTGCATTTTTTATTAGCAAAACCAGACTCCTGCGCTCTGGAGCTTAGACATAACTTGACTTTAAATCCTGACTGATGTGTTGTGTTCCGCACTGCTTATTTATTTGGAACTTGCACAGTTTCAGACCACATCTGCTGGTAAAACAAAAGATATTAATTCTCACTGCAGTATGTAGTGCAGAGCTTTGTGAAGTGCTTTTTACCGAAAGGCTGCTGAACCGAAATCCTTCTGTTATGCACAGAACACAGCAGAGACAGCTGTAGCATCAACTCGCCTGCCCTGCCTTAGCCCAAGAGATCCCAGCGCTGTTTGCTTGGTCAGTCTTCCCTCCCTCTGCTGATTCTACCTCCTGCATTAACGGTTGTCAGTAATAGCATGCTCTGAGATGGGGTTGCTTTTCCAGCACAGAGGATATTACTTGAATCATTTCCTATCCCCCCCTAAAAAATGACGAGTAAGAGCAGAGACCAAAACTAACGTTGATTTCAAATTAGCACCCTGTGTGAGAGAGCACAGCCTTTCCCCAGGGTCCAGAGCCACCCAGTCTTCAAAGCCCTTCAGGAAAAGCCTTTTTATTTAAGTTTTGCCAGACTGCACAAACAATGACAGTCTCAGACAAACAATAGCAAACATCAGATGAGAATTGTTCTGAGATACGCTGGAAAGCCAATTGAAAGCATTGCAAATGTGTATGCACACGTATTAAGAAACTGTCTGAGTACTTGAAGGAAGAGTTTGCTGTACAAACACTTCTTTTGTTATTCAGTCTAAAGAAACTTGACAAAAGTATTCGGAAAGGGGCTTTGTCTAGTAAGAGTCACAAAGAAGGTGATATATCGTAAAACAGCATAAATTTATCCAAGCTGAGAGTCCCAAACCACAGAGCCTTGCAGTAGCAGCAGCGTGAAAGTCAAAGCACTACATCGACATAGTACCATGGCCAAGCTTAGGTGACCAGAGAAGCTAAACCAGCTACTTACCTAGTCCCAGCTTTGGGGCAAGCTCATTCAGAAATAGGACAAGAACCTACATTTCACTGTGCTCCTAAATCCTTAGGCCCTAAATCCCACTTTTTAAGTGATTTGGATTTAAGTGATTTAAGATCATAGGAACTATTTAACCTTTACTACTGGAGATTTCCTTCATGGGGACAAATGGTATTTTATACACTCAGTTTTTACAGAAATGATTTCTAAGCTCTGGACATTTGAATAAATGCCATAGATGGTGGGGGAGAAACAAACTCTCCTGCAGGGATATACAGAACTTGCTTTATAGGCTGTTTCTTGCACTTGTGAGGATAAAAGTCCCATCTTCTGAATGTTGCTGAGATGTTAGCATCAAGGGCCTGATGAGTGGTTTTCACTGGAAAACCTGGAAAACCAGGTTTTCACCTGGTTCAAGATGTCAAAATCTCCAGCCATCTCATCTTCCTGAAGCAAACTCCTCAGTACTATATCTCCCTGACCCCCCAGGGGAATCTAGACTTGCCATTGACAGCAGCACAGGCAGGACTTTCCAGGCCAGGAACCCGAGGTGTTGCACTTAAGACAGACCAATGACACACTGTCTCTTCCACCCTTGCCTCCTGCACAAGCAGAGTTGGCCATCCTGGGTTCCCCAGACACAGCAAGATGGTGAAGCAGCAGATGCTCCGTGGCCGGTGGCACTGGGGTTGAGCAGAACACAGCTCCTCATTGGATTAGCAAAGTGGTATACATTTGATATTACACTTCCTTTACATATCATAGTCTCTGTTGCTGTTGGTAAGGCAGGTTTGTCCATCCCTTTCAGTGGACTGTTTGTAACTTGGTGGACACCTTCAGTAACATTTTCACTGTTGGGGCTTGGTATGACCTACCTTACCAGACCTTCTTCCCTCTGCTGGGATCAGTTCCTTGCTCACAGTCTGTGAAGCTCCCCAGTAAACAAGAGAAGCTATCATCAGAACTGGAAGAAGCAGATGCTTTAGAAGAGCTGTCTTAATCCTTTTTTATCTTTGCTAAAACGCTTGAGAAGCCAGTTGACCTCGCTGAGTGTTTTCAGAAACTTGGCATTTTTGACTAGCAGATCATTTAGTTCTATGCCAAAGTAGATACCTTTGAATGTCTTGAATTATTTAATTTTTGTTTGCCCATTGTTATTTTGAATATACAGGTGGATATATATGTGTGATTAAAGTTTATTCTGAATTCTCAGTTTGAATACACATTTAGAGAACAAAGAGAGAGAAAAGGAAACAGAGATTGCAAAGAAATTGATGAGCATCATCAGAAACATATGGAAAAATTCCTCTTGCATTTCAGGACAGGGTTGAGTGAATGTTTTTATTATGATAATATTGTACAAAACTAAGGAGTATTTGAGTGAGCTCTGAATGCTTTGACAGTTTTTGCAAATTAAAGTAACAGGAAAATATTTAGTATGAAACAGAGCATATTTTCACTGATTTCATTCTTTGCTAGCACTGAGGGATGTGTTAAATGATCATACAGGAACAGGTTCATAATATCAGGAATCAAATCAACAATCTTTTCATTAAAGTCCAAGAAATTGATGCCCATATATGTGGCTTTAGATACATAATATAAACTACATTCTGCACAACATGAATAGCCAATTTGGCTTAGACATAAAGGCTTGACATCATGCTCATAGAAAGACACCATCCTTTGATTTTATTGCATGCTAACGTATTTCCATGTATCAACAGGTTATTATTGAATCATAGCGTTCATTCTTGTTGTTGTCAAGCTGTTGCCTAATCAGTCAGGATCAGGATCCAGCCATGTCAGGTACTAAGCAAAGACAAGACAGTGCATAGTCACCACCCTAAACGATGTCAACAGTCAGATGATGAATAGAGAATGAGATAGTTATCTAATCAGAGAGAGTAATGTGAAGCCCAGCAAATAACGTGGTGTTGCAGGAAGGGTTTTGTTTGTTTTCAGGTAAGTACAAGAGCTACAAATGAAAGGAGTAAACTAAATGGAAGGACTAGGGAGTGCAGTGGATAAAATCGTTGAGAATAAACCATTGAGGAGAGATGGTAGTAGAAACCTGGAGCATACAAAAGTGGAAGGAGAATGGACTGCCAAAATTAAAGGAAATACCCTGAAAATGTTGGCCTTTGTTTTTACAACTGTCCTTGCTAGGTGCAGCTAATAATAGTAGCAACAATAATGGTAAAATTCTGATGACATAAGAATTTTTATTTAGCTTTGCAAGCTTCCCTTACAAAGAATAAATAGGTAAAATAGATTGGATTTTCTCTAGGTGTGATACTTCCTTATAGAAGGCTTGTATTCATGATGCTAAAGCAAGCCCTCATCTCAATATTGGGGAGCTGTACATCGTGAGGCATCCTAGGAAAGACAGAGGTACTCTTTTCAGTTTTGTCGGTTGTCAGAGCTCTGTATGGGAGACTGTTGCATCTCACATCAGAGTGTAATTTATTTACCTATGACCCAGACAGGCAAGGTGAAAACTCAGCCCATTTCTCATGCTGTCCCTTCCAAGATCCTTAAATGTTAGAAAGATTGTGCTTGCAATGCTGACTAGTCTCAGAGGTTTAAGAAATTATCCCTCTTGTGCCACGGAATGTCAACAATAATCTGGTTAAGACTTGCCACCAGAAGACGCTTTTCCTAAACAGACAGCTACAACATCACTCCTCAGACAAGCTTTTGCAACTTACTGGAGGATCATCCACAATTTTGACGTGAAGCCATTGGTGCTGTGTTGGGACTATAGGCATGGTGAGGCACAGTCTGTTCCCTTGGATGTGCCTATTCTCAGAAGGACAGGACATCTTTAATTTCTTCCATCTGTCAAAATTACTCTAGAAGTAGACAACCCATTAAAGGAAAGCAACACTTATTTTATTAAGGCAAAAACCTTAAAAAATTAATAACTGCATTTGAAAATGGATATATAGATGTGAATGAAGTCATGATGAGTGGCTTGCTACTCCTGGTTACACTCCACAGGGTTTTCATTCAGCTAGGAAACTCTCTAAGTAATTCACAGCTCTGCAAGATGGGTTGTTATCTGTACTCAAGATGCTGACTACTGCTTCTTCCAAATGTATTAATCTGGAAACTAGATTACTGGAGATTCACTTGGAACGTACGTGTCAGCATCTCCTGCAACATGTAAATGTGGTACTTGTGATGCATCAATATGGTGGGCCCATATAAAGTGCAAGTTCCTGCATATGGACCAGAGCAACCCCCAGTATCAATACAGGCTTGGGGATGAAGCGATTGAGAGCAGCTCTGCCGAGAAGGATTTGGGGGTGGTGGTTGATGAAAAGCTCAACATGATCTGGCAATACACGCTTGCAGCCCAGAAAGCCAACAGCATCCTGGGCTGCGTCAAAAACAGTGTGGCCAGCAGGGTAAGGAAGGGGATTCTGCCCCTCTGCTCTGCTCTCATGAGACCCCACCTGCAGTGCTGCCTCCAGCTCTGGGGCCCCCAACATAAGGACAAGGACCTGTTAGGAGTGCCATGGAGATGATCAGAGGGCTGGAGCACCTCTGCTGTGAGGACAGGCTGAGAGAGTTGGGGTTGCTCAGCCTGGAGAAGAGAAGGCTCTGAGAAGACCTTATAGCGGCCTTCCAGTACTTAAAGGGGGCTTATAAGAAAGATGGGGACAGACCTTTTAGAAGGGCCTGTAGTGACAGGACAAAATCTAATGGTTTTAAACTAAAAGAGGGTAGGTTCAGAGTAGATATAAGGAAGAGATTTTTTACAATGAGGGTGATGAAACACTGACACAGGTTTCCCAGAGAGGTGGTAGTTGTGCCATCCCTGGAAGCATTGAAGATCAGGTTGGATTGGGCTCTGAGCAACCTGATGTAGTTGAAGATGTCATTGCTCATTGCAGGGGGGTTGGAACGAGATGGCCTTTAAAGGTCCTTTCCAACACAAACTATTCTATGATTCTATAATGCTATTCTAACTTTAACACTTCACGCAGAAACCTGTTGACTATATTTTTCTTAGCATGTGAAGATTTTTGAGGAATGCTGATGTTCCTTAGGAATCCTTCTGTACTTGATGCTTATATCAGCACTTATAAATACTTACAGGGTGGGTGTCAGGAGGATGGGGCCAGGATCTTTTCAGTGGTGCCCAGAGACAGGACAAGAGGTAACAGGCACAAACTTGAGCATAGGAAGTTCCACCTAAACATGAGGAGGAATTTCTTTCCTTTGAGGGTGGCAGAGCCCTGGCACAGGCTGCCCAGAGAGGTGGTGGAGTCTCCGTCTCTGGAGACATTCCAAACCCGCCTGGAGGCGTTCCTGTGCCACCTGCTCTGGGTGACCCTGCTCTGGCAGGGGGTTGGACTGGGTGATCTCCAGAGGTCCCTTCCAACCCCGGTCATTCTGTGATTCTGTGAACCACAGGACATTCACTGAAACTGGTAGGAGGTGATTTTAGAATAAAGGATGTTCTTTACATACTTCTAGAATCTTTGGGGGAGGCAGGTAATATCAGCAGGTTCAAAAAAGGTTTAGGCAAATTCATGGACGGCAGGTCCATAAACAGAAGTAGGAAATAGCAAGGGACTTACTAAGACTCCCATCGAATGATTACAGTTGTTGCAGGGACTATGAGGGAAAAGGACTGCCGAAGGTGGCCAGGCCCACAGGCTATCCCTCAATGTCGTCTCTGCTACTGCTACTGCTTCTGCTACTGCTGGGGACAGAGTACCAGGCCGGACAGACTCATTGGCTGAGTATATCCTCTGTTATTATAAGTAGCTGGATATTTTCTGATGATGAAAGCAAGGCCTACAAATATAATTGACATTTAACTTGACTGTAAAGTGTTTATTTACTCATTAAAGATTAAATCATCCCTGAAACCAGTAATTCTGGGTTTAAGCTTTAGTATATAAATCTTTGCAGCATGCATTTTGGAAACTGTATTTTATACAAATGTAGCAAAAGCAACAAAAAAAGCATCTCATTACTCCCCTTACTCTTGAAAGAGACTGTCCCAAGTTCCAGGTGAGCCTAGCAAGTAAGTGGGAAGACATCTCATTACTTCTTACTGCCCTGCTAGACTGAATAAAACAACACACAATTTAGCCTTCAGTCATCTTTAAGGTGGCAAGGGTGAATTCAAAGAAATTCTGGAGGGAGAGAAGAATTTTAGCTGATAAACAGAGAGAAACTTTCAGACAGTATGCTTCAGGAGAAACAGAAATTTAAACTCAATGCAAAACTCTGCTGCTGGGAGTTTCATTTTAATCAGTCATTTTCTTCGTGTTGTTTTTATTTGCACAGCAGTTCTGAACAAATTGAAAAGTGTTTTTTTTTTCTCCTTTGGTGCAGGCTGGGTTTCTACCACTTCCATTGTAAAGAACAATTCAATTTTTCAGTGATAAGTTCAAGAATACACAGATAAGGCACTTGTAGGAAGTGGGAGGGGGGGCAGAAAGACTACCAGGCATGGATGGAAAGTACTGAGAAAATACAGAAAAAGGAGTAATTGTCAGCTGCATTTTACATACCAAAACCAGACATTTTTCTCCAATCTACTGTCTTCAGCCAGACAGAAAGTAGTGAGCTTTGCTGATGCTAATTTCTTCTCTTCATTGTTTTGGAAAGAAGCATTTACATTTTCTGTGTGGATAAGCAGGACTAGATGGCTTATGGAGAGAGATAACACAAGCGCTGAGCTCTGTTGGACCGTGGCATCTTTCTGGTTTTAATCTCAATGTATTGTCCAAACTCTGTCTCTCTAATGGCTAGACTAAATCCAGATTTAGATAAAAAAAATGTATGGGCTCAATTCAGACTCTTGATTGAGGCCGGATGCCATGTTTGAGGTGGAAACAGCCTTAACAGGGAGATGGGGGAAGTTTTAAGCTCTGCAGCCATCATTGCCACAAGCGTGCAACATGAGATATCGGCGACTGAGTATGGATGGCTTACGACACAGAATAAGCACAGATAAAAGGACAGCCATGCCTGGTCATCGGAAGTGGCCAACAGCAGATGCCTGGGGAGGAGGATAGAGACACAGAGACTGTACAGCAGTACAACGCCAGAATACTCCTCTGCTCCTCAAAAATTTGCAGCTTCGGGACACACGAAGCCAGACCCATTGCCTGAGTTCGTTATCCCTCAATGTATTGTTGTTCCAGGAATTCCTCCAGTCATCTTCTCTGTGCACAGTTTCAACACCCGCAGCCTCTTGCGGCAGGGAATTTCAGAGGTTAATTCTCTGTCATCTAATAAAACATATTCTTGTTTTGTTTACTGTGAACCTGCTACCAGCTGCCTTGACTTGAAGACCCTAGTTTCTGTACGGGCAGAGAGGGTGGAAAATTATTTCCTGTGAGCCCTTTGCACATCCCACAGAACTTATACACCCTTGTTATAACTCCCTCTCAGTTGCCACTATTTTTCACTGAAAAGCTGCACCCTGTCCTCATGTCTGTCCTCATGTGAAATCTGCATCCCACCATTGATTACCTTTGCTACTGTTCACTTGGCCTTTTCTAGTAGCATTACGCCCTTGAAACAGGGACCAGAACTGCAAACTGAATTTAAGATGCAGGCACACCAGTACATTACATAGTGATATAAACATATTTTCTATTTTATTCTCTTTCCTAAGAATTCTTAATAGTCAGCTTGCAGGTTTTTTTACCATAGCTGGGCATTGAGTTCAATAAAACTATGTATTATAACCCCAAGACTTCATTTCTGAGTAATAGAAGTTATCTCAGAGCCCATAGTTTTATATGTGAAGCGTGGACTGTTTTTCCTCATGTATGCCATTTTACATTTATCTGTCCTGAGTTTTATCTGCCACTTAATCACCATGTCTTTTAGTCTCTTGCAATCCTTCTGTAATTCTCCACTTTTAACTCAGCAATTCAACTTAGACTTCCCACTCCCATAGCACACCCACACTTGTTCTTACGTCCTTAGAATAAAACACCCACAAACTTTGATCAACTTGAGATTAATAACAAAGTTTTGTGTTGCAGGTTCCCCTCTAGATTTTAAATATTTGCATGGTTGCCTACACCTGCAAGAAAGAAGGAAGGAAGGAAGGAAGGAAGGGAGGAAGGGAGGAAGGGAGGAAGGAAGGAAGGAAGGAAGGAAGGAAGGAAGGAAGGAAGGAAGGAAGGAAGGAAGGAAGGAAGGAAGGAAGGAAGGAAGGAAGGAAGGAAGGAAGGAAGGAAGGAAGGAAGGAAAGGAGGAAGGAAAGGAGGAAAGGAGGAAAGGAGGAAGGAAGGAAGGAAGGAAGGAAGGAAGGAAGGAAGGAAGGAAGGAAGGAAGGAAGGAAGGAAGGAAAGAAAGAAAGAAAGAAAGAAAGAAAGAAAGAAAGAAAGAAAGAAAGAAAGAAAGAAAGAAAGAAAGAAAGAAAGAAAGAAAGAAAGAAAGAAAGAAAGAAAGAAAGAAAGAAAGAAAGAAAGAAAGAAAGAAAGAAAGAAAGAAAGAAAGAAAGAAAGAAAAGAAGGAAGGAGTAAGTGGGACAGCAAATTCAATTATCAGAAATATAAACATTATTCTGTATGGAGCTGTAGAAGATAACCTAGACAGTGGATTTCATGATAGCCTCTCAAATTAGCCATGAAACTTGATGTCATTGTATAGGCTTTCTATATTAATGGCCTAAACTAATTCATTATTACCGTTTCTGTTCTGGCAGAGCTAAGGACGTGCTAAAATGCAAGCTCCAGCCCAGTGGGATTACAGCCCAATGCACTGATTTAAGAAAGCAGTTAAGGACAGGTGTAGTCCTAATCACCTGACTAAATTCTTCCCTAAATATGTCTGTTTTCCATGGCTGAGGCTGGACGGTCTGGACTGGGAACTAAATCACAGCCCTCAGTTAGTGTACCCCAGCTATATTCTCCTTGATTTTAAACTTCTGCCTAGGAGTGAAAAAATAAAATAAATTAAAAAAAAAAAAAAAAAAAGTGACTTCTTTAAGGTGGGATATTAAATCCATAAGTTGCATTTAAACAGATGGAAATGGGAAAACGTTGTAATAGCTGCTTGCTGTCACAGCCTCCAGGCCTGCCACATTTGCTGAGTGCTTAGTGACTTTAGAGGAACTCCAAACTGTACCTTGAGATGCTGCTTAATTAAGCCACAAGAAAGCAAACAAACAAGCAAACAAAAAGACGCTTGACAACACGTCATTCATGGTTTGAGAAACGCAGTCAAATTGTACACAATGCTTTACCACTTTGAATGCAAACATTTGGCTTCAGAAGTTGGAAATGTGTTATTCTGTAAATCTTCTTATTAATTATATTTCATTTTGAATTCAAAGCCAGGCCAGCATCTATTTATTTCACTCAACTGCATCAGCTCTGTAATGTTATTCTTCAGTTTTACTTTCAATCTGGCTCTGACTGATAACATTTTCTGATCGATGAAAAAGCAGAGGTTGTTACCAAAAGTAATGGTACGTTATAAAGCTGCTCTAGTCCAACAATTAAGGGCATTTTATTATGTAATAAAACCAGGGCTATTTTTTTCACTGTAGCCGCACAACATTAATTCAGACACTAATTTGCACGTGATATATTATTGATGGAGCAAAAATGCATTTGTTTCTATCAAGCTCAAAAATCATATATCTTTTAATATATTAATAACCAGAGTCCTCAGGAGGTTGTAATGTGGTCTTTCTTAATTGAGGAAAAAATGTATGCACAGCTATTGATTAGATTCAACTCTCCTTCCTGAGCTGGGCGGTATGGAAAGGCATTGGCACGAACAGAAGGTAGAAACAACCTTCTGCTCTACACAGCATTAGAGTAGCTGAGTGCTTACCAGCACTTCATTAAACAGCGGGACAAAGACGAGTTTATTCTCACTGCTACTATTTAGTCTGAGAAACGTATGCAGAAGAGAGGTCATGGCTGGCAGGAGTTCGCTACTGTTTTCAGGTGCACATTTCTCTTGCTTCGCATTAAAGGCTGATGAGTGAACAAATGCACCTGGCATTGGGAGCAGAAAAAAAATAAATAATTTTTGTGTCCTATAAGAATTCCCTGCACAGTTTTAGCCTTGCCCTAAGAAAAATGCTTCTTGCACAGGGGAACTTATCCGGAAGTTATAAAGTTGCGCTGTGTCTGAGATCAGAGCTTTTCTAGAGCCTCCAGTGACATTTTTGTTAAACTGTAGACAGACCATAGCTGTACAGATTTCCTTTGAATTTTATTCTTCTTCCAGTGGGAAGCCTGAAAGAGTATGGAGGATTTGAGATAGCAGTACGCCCTTACTGGAGGCTTCTGAGTGGTGAAAGCTATGAATAAGTGCATACATGAAGGATTCATTGAAAAATTTAGTAATTCAAATTTATATTTAGGTCTTTAAGACACCTGAGCATCTGTTCATAGTTGCCACTTACGATAGTTATGCTTTGATTGGATATTAACTGGTAGCATGAGAATCCAGCTTTATAACAGTAAATGTTAAAAGACAACAAGAATTCTGGAAAGAAATATTCATGTTTCGGATCTTTATTCATCACAAAAGTTTGGAGAATTAAGTAGAGAGGACATAAGTAAAAGTCCTACTGCAGAGTGTCTGCTTCTGAATTAGCTCCTCAAAAGTAATTTTTAGAGACAAGCTGCTGAATGAGGCGGAGGACTCGCCTGATTCACTGGGACACTTTCTCTGTTTCAAAAGCTAGAAATGAGCTCAAAAGCTCATTAGGGAGTTATTTGTACCCATCAAAGATCCATCCCGTGGTCAAGACAAAGCACTTATAGCCTGGGAGACATTTTTTCCATTCTAAATTATTCTATAGACCTCCACTGTGATCTTTGTCAGGTCACAAATTAGGCCTCATTTCCTCCTCCCTCATCTTTTACAAATGGTGATAATACTACTTACCTCACAGGACTGCAGTAGGTCTTCATAACCCAGAATCTGCAAAGCACTAATAGCCCATAAGTGAAAATCCCTAGGGAAATACAGGCTGTCATTGAGCACCTTTGAAATTTTAAACCAGAAGGAGCAAAAGAAAAGATTAATGAACAAAACAACACTGTCCTGTCTCACAAGGGTATGGCCAAAGTGATCAATAAGCAATGTCTTTTCCATTTCCAGTAGACTGGGCAGGGTATGAGTGTATAACAGAAGTCAAGACACAGATTTATGAAATCCCCAAAAGGTATGAGTCCTATCTAAATCTGAGATTCAGAAGGAAAGAAAATCTACTCTGTCTACTCCGGTAACAATTCATTCCAATTTCTCTTTAAACTGTTGTTAAATGTCAGAAGTAAAAAAATAAAAATAAAAAATACTGGTTTTATCTCTGAAAACAATTAGATCATGGTGGTACGCAGTGATAATGTTGCTGAGTTTTACATCATTTGTACTACTGGATGGCAAGCTATTTGTTAATAACTGCCTGCTGTTGTGGAATCCCCTGACAGAGGGCCATATGTGCCGCAAAATCTCAGCACTCGAGTGAATGATTGGAGATGCGCAGTTCAAAATTCCCTTATCAGTCATGCATTTGTTCATGAGGTGGATTTTTTTTTTCTTTTCCCCATCCCTCCATTTCACCTAAGTCTGCTTTGAAATCAGTTAAGTTCTTAAAACGTCCTTAGGCAAAAAGAGAGAAAGACTATCTATGCCATCATGGGCAGGGTACCAACCTTCTCCGTTAAATGGAAAAAAGCTGAAAAAGCAATAATCAAGTTTTATAAAGCAAGCATCCAAGGTATCGAAGGGACAGGAGTAAAATCAGGTTGTTTGGAATTGGAAGTTAATCTAAGAATAGCTGAGAGGAGACTTCTCCAAGGCGGGTTTGACCTTGTAGCTCTCACTCCTGTGCAGGGTGTGCACATGGCAAAAAGACACAACTCCTTTCGAAGAAGCCATTCACACAGAAAGACAGAGCTGAGAGGCATTAAATGAAGTTACTTCCACAGCCCATGTTTGAAAAAGAGACCCCTAGCCCCAGGAGGGCTACACAGAGAAGTCTGTGACCAGCACCGTTCACAGCTTCAGTGCCAGGGCAGAGATTTGTGTTTGGAGGGACCTTGCTCAGACACTGTCTCTGAAGCTGGTCCTGTAAATGTACAGTGAATGTCACACTTCACACCTCATGTTCTTATGTGGATTGACTGTACAGTGATTCTCCTAGGCCTGTGCAGTGAGACCAAGCTCTATGCTATGAGCAGAGTGAGATCATCTTCGTTTTAAATGAGAGGGTGTCCTCATTCACCTCAAAATGACGAAGCTATGACTCCTCATTACATGCACAGAGTTGCATAATGCAGTCACATCAGCCAACCGTCACAGAGATTAAGCACCTGACCTTGAAGCAGCACATACTGAAAAAAGACTTCCATCTTGCGTCTTAGAAGCACTGACTTTTTGAAAGGTCACAGTTCTCAGCCATCTGCAACTAAAAAGATGATCCTTGTGCCACTATGATAACCTTGACACAGTATGGAGAAGACTCTGTGGGCCAGACTGGTTGTCAACATTGCCTGTTGGGTCCTCCTTCTTCCAGAAATCATAAGTCCAGATCTGTGCATCCGAAAGTTTCACCGCTCCATGCAATGAGACATCTGCCTTGCAGAGTGGGAATAGCAGAGGACACTAATCAGGGAGGAAGAGCACAGCAGAGGAAAGATCCAGAGCTCTACATGAATAATGTGGTGAAGCCACAAGCAGCACAAGCAGCACCAGCAGGGGTCAGGCCTACAGCAGACAATGCATCATGTTGGTGTTTTTTAATCTTCCCCATGTTCAGCTGTCGCTGGAAAGCTCCAGCGTATGGCAGTGCAGGCCACCCTCTTGGCACTGTGGCAACTAACATATCCTATGGCCAGTCTGACGACTTCTGACTATTCGATGTGAAATTGCCATTGGGAGAGTCCGACTACTGCTGCGGACTGAATTTGTTCATTCGCGTCTGTGCTGTCCGTGATCCCCAGCATTTTTTTTTACCTTTAACCCCTGTCTTATCCTTACCTCTGCTTTTACTTTAACCTTATCATTTTTTCCTAAAAATGGCTTATTCTTTCTAAATCTTATTTAGGTTATGATTTCTTTTCTTTCCTAGAGTCATAGATAAAGGGGAATATTCATTTATCCATCTGAACATTAGGTAGCTCTAGTCCACACTGAGACTCAGTTTGACTGAACTGGCAACAAACTAAAGGCTGTGACCTTCATCTGCCTCAGGCATAACCCAAGAATGATTGATTTTACAGTGGGCCCCTTGCAAATGTGAAATTAAACAGCATGACCTCTTTTGAGGTAAGCTTGCTCTTTGAAGGATGATCATGTCTTCCTTTGATCATCTCTTTAATCCTTGTCTGAAATTTTTTGTGAGGATGGTATCACACCTTAAGCAACACGGTGGACTCAGCAATGAAAATGGTACCCACACAATTCAAAACAGGGCATGAGAAAGAAAGTATACCTGCCTACTTCACCTGCCACAGTTGGCAACAGGTTGAGAGTTAGTTTTGAAAATAATTATTACTTCCCTCATGCAGGGCTTTGAAGACAACATCTGGAATTCAATTCTGTGGCTAATAAGGAGCCACAGGGGATCTGTAACACTCTGATGCCTTCTTTGAGGAAATATGAAAAGGATTTTAGATAATAAATCCATATGAGAGTTCACAACCATTTGGAGACCTTTTATAAATAGCAAAATATGATAAATTATTCCATTACCTGCTTAACTAATACTTTGGTGAAAATAAGTTTTTGGCTACAGTGTGAGAATAGAACCTGACAAAACAGCAGAAGAAAATTTTAAAAATACATATGTTGTGGAAATGGATAAGAAGTTTTTCTGATGATCAGGCTTTAATCTCTAAATTTCTCACTGAATCTTTGTCAATAACTGTACTTTTCAAAATGCCGATGTTCAGCTTTTGCGTGATGCCAGCAACCTAACAGGATGCAACAATAATTATATTACACAAAATGTAGCAAAGAACAGTGGTTTCAAATGGAGATGTAATGTTTTCCTGCCCTTTGTACACATTTTCTTATTATACCAGCATACAATCCAGGACAAGTTTGGGTTTAGTAGCAAATTTTCACAGCTAGATGCTCATTTCGGGTAAATTTGAGTAGCATTCATGGAAGTATTCAAATGTGGTAAGATTCTTCAGATCACAGTGAGGTTGTCATATTTATGCTTTATACGTAGATATGGAAAATTATTGTTTGAAGATTAACTCATGATACAAACGGATCATGCTGGGTTGTTTAATGGTTGGGAGATCAACAGAGCTCATACGGCAAGCACAACGTAATTAGGTAATCTTAAACGTGAATGAAGATAATATCGCCCAGCTATTTACAGTTTCACTTAGGACTTCTAAGTACTTAAGGTGCAACAAGAACCCATGCTAAAGATTTAATATAGTTGTAATAATGATAACTCAGCATAATTGTGTATCCTTGTGATTAATAAATTCAAAAAGAAAATTTTATTATATAAAAAAAACACCATTATATTCCTCCTCCAAACGCTTCGAATTCTGGAAGAAACTGTCTTTTCCTCCCTCTTTATCATTTGGAATATGTTTATGAACACAATTTTGTTATTTCTTGTCTTGTTGCTTGTTTGAAACCAGGATGATCTGTGGCAAATACTTTTTGCCAAAACCCATTGTCATTCACTGATTAGGTGCCCAGTTGCATGGTAAAGACAAAAGTTAAAACCCATGCTGAATAAGGGTATTTAAAGCTGTGCTCCACATAGTTCATCTTGAAAATTCACTGCTGAAGAATCCCAGAGTGCTAGTATCCAATCTATATTGCATAGTTAGTCAGCAATTCAGAGGAATTCATTTTGCAGTCGATTCAATCAGAAATGCTACCAGGGAGTAAGAAAGCTGAAGGAAATTGCATCTACCTTCACTAAGTAATTGACTGAACAACAAACATTTCAGCATAATCCACTTAAATCACAATTAAACTTCCCAGACACCAGCTCTTCTACTTTCTATGCTGTTTTTATGGGGAACAAAACCATTCACTCTTTAATAAACTACGTACTTGAAAATACGTTTGTTTGTAACGTACCCAGAAGCAGCATCAACTTATTATGTGCATCTTCTTGAAATGAGAGGTTTGCTTGAACTCCTTTGTCATTTCTATTTTGATCTGTCATATAATTTTTTTTATATATATATATATAAAATGTATAATATATACATGTAATGTGCATGAAAATCTTGCCTTCACTGGTATGTTAGCTCCTTTTAGCTGAGGGTTTCCAAATACTAGGAAATTCAGATTAAGAGACTAGCACTATCCATGCATAGGTATCCTCCAGTGAGCTGAGTTTCTAAGCTCTCCTTGTACTCTAGCCTATTCTCTACTTAATGTAACGAAGAGTCTCTGGAGAAACTCAGCCCACTCTACAGTATTCATGTATTGGTTGGGCAGCTGAATTACTTTCCAGGATTCATTGACAGCAATGACAGGTTTGTCACCTAAGAGACATCAAGGTACCTAAATGTAGGTGCGTTTATCTAGAGTTGAATCTTTCCTTGAAATTTAATGTGATTTCAAGTGGATTGAGAATTAAAAATAGAATCGTGCTTCCTGATTAACTCCTTGTGGCAATGCTTTTATTTTGTAATCAGGGCTTTAGTTTAAAACTGGTTTGATTCCTGTAGAAAAGGAAAAACTCTTCAAAAGGTTCATCATCACTTTTCTTGAGCTGTCTAGCCAGCAGAAACATTCATGAACATTTATCCTAGCTCTTTTGTCTGGAAGCTGGAGACAAAAAGTAAGACAGGAACTAAGTGTTACAAAGAGAACGGAGAGCGTGGATAGTTTCAAATGCCTTTAGATTGGGTTTTCACCACTGAGGACTCCATAATAGCCTGAGCCTGACTCCATAATAGCCAGTGGTTTTCACCACTGAGGACTCCATAATAGCACACAGCCTGGGTTTAATTTCACCTAATTTCAGACAGTAAAAATAGCCACACTTGCGGTACTCACGCCAGGTTCCCTGCATTACAACTGGAGAGAGATAGTCATTTTTGAGGTGCGATTCATCTGAACTATATTGGGCATCCGTATTAGGGGGAAAAAATTGCTGCTTAAACGTGTTTATTCCTCTCCCCAAATATGTTGGAGATTTGTTCCAGGTGACTGGTTCATATGTAGATAACTGCATCTGGGTCAGGTCTCCCTGACTAGGTACTGAAGGCTGAGGAAACAGGATGAGTCTGTGCTAAAGCAAGGAAAAGACCTGCAAGACTGACTGACTCGGTCACTTTCAGTTGAGTTAGTAACCAGGCACATGCTGTCCAGCTTCAAAAAACAAACCCGAACCAAACAAAAAACCAAACAAAAAACCAAACCAACCAAAAACCAAAACTAAAAAACCCCACCAGAAAACTCTTCCAGGACAACGTTTTCCATGCAATCACAACCTCAATCAGTTTTTATCCTATGAAAGACAAGGCACTAAAATCCTGCACTATCACAGTGCAAAGGTGTTCCTTACAGGTTTTCAAAGGCAGAGAGGCTTCACGCTCATCCTATTGCAGGACAGATTCTAGTACTGCTACTTCCAGTATTTTTCTTCCAATTCTTCTGAGCCTTCCATCCAGCCTAGTACCCATATAACAGGTTCCCTACAGCCATATCACAGAATGGAAGCAAAGTAAAAAGACCATGAAAGGTCTATCAGTTACCTTCTTCACCTATAACATCTCTGCATATTTAGAAAAAAAATGCCTGGGAGCAAGAAATAGCAGAATTTTTATGGTGTTTTTTTTTTTTTTGGCTTGTAGCCCATGTTACAAAGAAATTGCTTTATTTTGTTCCCTTTTTAAATAGTAAGTTGCCTCATGAGCTCTGTTCTCTCAGCCACATTGATTGTGGTACCCTTTCTTCACACCCTTGCAGAGATTACTCTGCATTAGGAGACAGTGGACGATACCTTATAATACAGTGGACCTACAACAAGTATACTTATTTCAAATGCAAGGTAGTTTTATACACTACCATTTTTAACAAATAAGGTGCTTTTCCAAAGTCAGTATTATTCACACACGGCACTATGACAGAAGGACTATCATGGGAGTCGCTAAGCTGAACTATGAAGGCTGCTGGTGTCCCAGGGGCTGCTAACAACCAGGATATTCACAGGTTGTAGTTCACAGCTCTCTTAAGGGTCAAAATACATGTTCTGTATGCTAACATCAGGTAGAAGTACTCACACGTGAACCTCAGAATAAGAGATACTTCCAGACACGTACTGGGAAGGTTCTGTGAGACACTCAGGCAGAAGGGTAAAGCGGTGGATGCTAGACCAATTCCTATGTCTTGTGGCCAGGACAGAAGGTTGTAGGCAACGAGCTGAAGCTTGCAACTCAGATTGATCAACTGGGTGCCGAGGTTCAGCCCCAGCTCCAGAAGCTGCATGATTTCACACAGCGTGTTGATATCTCTCTGTAGGGCAAAGCAGAGTGATTCATATGAGCAAGCTTTAATCATGCTAACACTGTGTTCTGCAGGTGGTAGTCTGTCCTTCTTCTCCTACCAGGGTAGTCACAGTGTTACCTACACCCCCTCAGTCCTTGCATCACTAAATATACAGCACATTGTTGGTCCTTTAGACAGTTTTTCAACCAACTAAAAGCAAGGGAGCCCAATACACTTAGTAAATCCTCCCAAACCACTTTGAAAATCCCATGGATAAAAAGACCTTCAGCCTTGTTTTGCTGGTTCTGTGTTTTCAACTTTTAGATTCCTTTGGGGTTTCCACTTCTTTCCCTCCCTTGTGCCTTCTTTGCCATTACCAAGTACTGTACTCAAATGTTAGAAGCTAGAAGAGGCTTTTTAATGACCTATTGAGAAAGAAATGAATAATTTAAGATTCACAATAGCTTTAAATTGGTTTTGCTTGTTGTAGGGTGTAAACTACATTACAGAGGGGGGATTTGTTCTCTTTCTGTTTGCTTGCAATGAAGTGATACAAAATCCTGTCTCATATTTTCTTTGTGTTAATTGGGGATTTAACTGTTGCTTCCTTTGCTTACAGTGATGTACATCAAAGCCCTTAAAATCCATTTTAATTGTGCTGAGTGGATTTGGTGAATTACACTAGTACTCTTTCTATTAATAAGCATGTGAAAGGAAGGCTATTCTGTATGTAAATTAATAGAGCTAATCAGTTGTCCTCCTATTGTAATACACATAACAGGATTTGGCAGTACCTCAAAAGGAAGTAAAAGTTTCATGGCTTGTGTCCACAATCATATTTTTGCAGACTACACACAGAGAGGAAATTGAGGTTATCTCCACATCCTGATAAAATATCCAGAATTTATCTGGCCACCACCTAAGTATTAGCTCTTTAGGGCTTTTGTTTGGAAGACATCTCGAAGTGAGAATTGGAATGACTGTACAGTTCTGAGGCTGATCAAGTAACAGAATTATTTTTCGTTACATAGCACTTACCCGCCCTGTTCATGATGAGGCCCTATAGCTTGCTACTGACAGACAGAGGAAGACAATCAGACAATCTCTGCCGGTCTGTAAAAAAAGGAGGGAAAAAAGAAAATACATCCAAACAAGGCAATATAAGAAAACAGAGATTAGATTGCTCAATGTTACAGGGTCTCATCATATCAGTCCACTACTACTACTGAATGAGGTATTTTGCTCATAGTTTTAGAAAAGACACAATGCACTTTATTAAATAACAAGGAAGTATTTTGTCACAAAGTAGTTTGCTAAATGTTTCTGAGATTCTCTTTCTATAAATTTGACAGTCACCACTGGACAAAATACAGTGGTGTTCGTTGATAAAGTGAGCAGGAAGATAGGCAGACTGAGGACTGATGACACACTATTCATACACTGAATGAAATGCAATAGGTAGCAAGAGAAAAACTTTCAACATTGTAAGACATTTGCCACTGAATTCAATGAGAACATAATCAAGCCAGCATAGAGTGCTTTCAGAAATCCTCCTTTCAATCTCTCTCTTAATTATAAGGAGAATGATTGTTTCCCAGAGTCTGGAGGTGTAACATGAGTGTCACTGGTTTGGGGACCTCCTTTCCTTACACAACTCAAGCTCCCTGTCTGTGTCTTCCCAGGACAGAATGTCATTTTCTAAACATAAGCATTCATAGGCCAACTATGGTGTCCTGAAGTTGTCAAGACAATAACATGGCAATGAATGAAAGACCTCTCAGGTACTTGCACTGTTCTGGAGAGGCATTTGGAGGCTGGGTGGGACACCTAAAACAGTATTATCCACCTATGTCTACACAACAGAATTCCCCCCTTCTTTACAGTCATACAAACCGTGTGCCAGTAACGTCCGCTTTTCTCTGTTGACTGCAGAGGGAAGCATGAGGTTGAGTTCAGATGGAGGCAGCAACTTTGTAGATTCTAGACCAAGTCCAATGAATTTCACCTACAGTGGCTACAGGTGCACACACGTGCATTCAGGACATATTGAACATAACATGCACAGAATGTGCTGCTGATCTGTCTGGGCTTTCTATGTGTCTCACAGACCGGATTAGAGCTACTAAACTGTAACTTTATCAGAGCAGTGGACATAAAAAAAATCCCAGCCATATGTAAAAGAATTCTTCAGATTCTGGTCAGGTCAATTCTATGGACAGAAAAGCAGGACATAGCTGTGAAAACTTGGTTCTATCACAACTTAGGGCATGATGCTTGTGGCCACGGTACTATGACCTTAACAGGAGTTTAAGTCTAAATTT
Source organism: Larus michahellis (assembly GCF_964199755.1). NCBI lineage: Eukaryota > Metazoa > Chordata > Aves > Charadriiformes > Laridae > Larus > Larus michahellis. The sequence goes on from NC_133896.1 coordinate 219,739,583, forward strand.
CTGAAACAGAGGGAGATCAGGACTCACATAGCTGAGAACTGAAATTAGGGAGATGCACAGGAGCAAAGTTATAATTTAATTTATGAGTTAAATGCCACGTCGAATTGTCGGTCACCCTCCAGTGCCGACCTTGCTTCCTGTTAAGGTTAATCATTTCTGCAAGAAAGAAAAGGAACAGATTGTAAAGGCTCTGTCTCTGGCAGTTTCAGGGTAACTCAAAGCATTAGCATACTGTTGAGGATCTATATCTTCAATTGACATGCAACTAATGTGAAAGAATGTCATTTGCATTCAGCCAGCAAACATTAAGCAAACAGTGAATTGGGGACGACAGGTTCTGCTCTCTGTATAAGCTCATAGAGTGCCTTCTCCTCTACAAATAGACACAGAAGATCTTCAGTGACTCATAATTCCTCCATTTCGATTCTAAGCAGACCTGATTTCTAGTCAGATTTGCTGAGGTGCTGACTATGCACAATTTACGGTGAAGTCCACCGAGACACATGCGCTCAGCCAATCTACCTCAGCTGTGGGTTTTGTTGGCTTTGCTGAAATATCTTGTTATTCTATAACACCAACTTCAGAGGCAGCTAAACTTCATCAGATTTAATCAAATCTGCAATTTGCACAAATATATGCAAAACCTATCAGGTAAGGCTAATTGTTTTCTTCGTCAATAAAAATTGTTGCCCATAGCATTCTTTATTTTTGTTACCTTCAAAATAGTTTTATTAGAAGATTTGATGCATGTGACCAGTGCTTGACAGATAGTTCTCTTCTTTCATATCTCCTTAACAAGGTATAACTTTAAATAAATCAGAGGCACACAACAATGTTATGGATAAACTTATGCTATGAAACAGAGAGAAACTCCTCTGTGCAGCTGAAGCTACTGGAGTAGATTTTCTGTAGGACACACAGTTCTAATTAGAATTTTGTCATAAAAGTTAAAAAACACCAATAAACTAAAATTTTAAAAAGCAGCAGATTCCTGAAGCAGAGAAACAACAAAAAAAAAATATTTGCAGAGCACAGCTCCCGAGGACTTTCATTTATTTGATGGCATCCAGGAGGAGGAACAGCTTCCTGAAAAAAAGCAGGCAGTAACAGCAACGTACACAGGGATTCTGATCACTGACAGCAGCAAGTGAGTTAACACATAATTATAAAGATAATATTATTGAACCCAGTCAAGCCTGATAAGCAGTTGGGATTCTGTTCAGGTCATCAAGATGGATTTTAGGACACTCTTCACTCAATTTCCCTTTCCTGTTACTGTGGTTGATTTTATTGAAGTTAAACTACTGTAAAACTACACTCATGCAGAGCAACTTAGGCCTCAGTATCATTGTTCCTCCCTGTGATAATTGTTTCCATAATTGTTCTTGTCATTGTAGTAGATGATCTGCAAAGAAGAAGGGGAAAAAAAGGTTGTGTCCTTTCCTGCTACTTTATAAGGCATGATGATAGCTTCATAAAATTTTATTGTATTACTACACCAAGACCATAATACCATTCCCATACTTTATTACCATGCCAAGAACTGGAAGTTGAACTCAGACAAATTCAACATTGAAATAAGATGTAATTTGCTACCACCAAAGGCAGGGAAACATAGGAATGATTTGTTGGGAAGGCTAAAGAAATAGAAGGGAAATGACCCTGCTCCTGCATTCTTCAGAATCTCTCGGTTCCAGCCTCCTGAGATCTCAGAGATGAAATTATAAAACTTTCTAACTAATAACTCTTGAGCCATAATCCAGGAGACACTCTTTGGCCCGTGTCTGTCATGGAGGTCTGCATGTCTACAGTGATTGTTCTGGCCCAGTATCTATAGCTCACAGCCCACAAGTTTGCACTCTGTACTGCCCTTGCTGTCTTAATGCTCGCAAGACCATAATAAGACAGGAGTTACAGTGTGACCTCAGGGGTAAGCCTTTCCTGCAGATGTAAGAATAAATGTACATAATTTCATACTTGGAGCAGGAAGGGGGTAGGCGTGTGTGCCTTGTTATAATAGGTACATAGGAAACAACCATACCACGTCAGTGGAGAGGTCCATCTAGCCCAAGGTTGTTGTCAACCCATGCCAAAATTAGTTATGCAGGGAAGAATGCAAAAACAAGGCAAAGAAACAGCGGTGCGTCAGTATTATGCTGTCTCGCAGTTAGCAATTCCTCACTCTGTCACTTCTGAGGTACCAGTTGCAGCATAGCTCTATGCATAATAATCCCTCTTTCTGGAGCACTCAAGTAGGAGCTATGTCAGTTGATTGAGTGATGTTACTTGTTCATCTCTTCAAACTGCTCACCTAACAGAGCCAGTAACAGCTCTCCATTGTCTCAATATAGTGAAGAACTTGGCAGACATTTTTGCTTTCATCTGCTTCATGATACATGTTTTGTCTACTGAAATGGGACATTTTTAACCTAATTGATTTTGTGTCTTTAAAGTCTTTTGGCATTACCATCAGCTGGTGTCTCCTGTTCCGTACATGTGTTTGATATTTGACCAAACCAAAATGTTTGGTTTAACTGTAGCCTTGAACTAGGGAAGATGGATGAAAAGACTGGCTTGTGAGAAATGGCAATACAAATGATCCCTTCAGGACTGACATTTTGTGATAATGAGTTAATATTGTTCTACTTGTGCATTGGGTTTATGTGGCAAGGTTTTGGTAGTCTAGGGGCTGCAGAGGTGGCCTCTGTGAGAAGAGACCAGGTGCTGCCCCCGTGTCAGATAGACCCGCCGCTGGACAAAGCTGAGCCCATAAGCGACACTGGTGATTCCTCTGTGATAACATTTTGAAGAAAGGGCAAAAACCGGTGCGCAGCAGCTGTGAAAGAGGGGGGTGAGGAAAAAATGTGAGAGGAATAACCCTGCAGACACCAAGGTCAGTGAAGAGGGAAGGGGAGGTGTTCCATGTGCTGGAGAAGAGACTCCCCTGAAGACCGTGGTGAAGACCATGGTGAAGCAGATTGTCTCCCTGCAGCCAATGGGGGTTAACAGTGGAGCAGTTAACAGCTGCAGCCCATGGAGGACCCCAGCAGGTGGATGTGCCATGAAAGAACCTGCACCCCATGGAGAGTCCACACAGGAGAAGGCTCCTGGCAGAAACTGTGGCCCTGTGGAGAGAGGAGCGTGTGCTGAAGCAGGTTTGCTGGCAGGACCAGCGGCCCTGTGGGGAACCCACACTGGACCAGTGTGCTCCTGAAGGACTGCACTCCATGGAAGGGACCCATGTTGGAGCAGTTCATGAAGAACTCCAGCCTGTGGGAAAGACCCACATTGGAGAAGTTCATGGAGGACTGTATCCTGTGGAACAGCATGAGGAAGGAGCAGCCAAGATGAAGTGCTGTGAATTGACCGCAACCCTCATTCCCCGTCCCCCTGCACCTCTCAGGGAATAGAAAGAGGAAGTAGAAGAGTCAGGAACAAAGGAGTGAAGTTAAGCCTGGGAAGAACGGGAGAGTGTGGGGAAGTTGTTACTAGTTTTGTCTTTGTTTCTCACCATCCTACTCTATTTTTGACAGTGAATTAATCTTCCCCAAGAGTCTGTTTTGCCCATGATAGTGACTCGTAAGCGATCTCCCTGTCCTTATCTCTTCCCATGAGCTTTTCCATCTTATTTTCTTCCCCCTGTCATCTTGTGGAGGGGGAGTGAGAGAGCAGCTGAGTGGGGTTCTGGCTACCAGCCGAGGTCAACCCACCACATCTCCTTCAGCAGTTTGTCTCAGGAGCTTTAGGTCCTGGGATTTGCCTATTTTCTCTGTGAGGTGTAGAGCTTTCACAGTTGTGTAGAATAAATGGCTCCTTCTTTTTTCAAAGACCTTATATCTTGCTCATGGTAAATTCACCATGATTTATGAAATGTTCTTCATGCAAATGGATTGAAAAATTATACAGCTGAATTGATGTAAGGAAGTTCTCTGCTTTTGATTCTCAAAAAGTGTTCTCACTAGGGAAAACTTGAAAAACCATCAAAGAATGGCAAAACCTGGACTGCTACTCTTCCATTCTATAACACCTGATGGAAAGATATTACCCCATTTCCATAAGCTGCAGTGGCTCTAAACTCAACCCACTGCTTCAGCTTCCCAACTGTAATTCATGTTCCAATTTCCTCTTCAGACTCTTTTCTCTCAAGAACTCCATGCAGTTAGGATGATTAAATCGAGAATGTTTGGAAAAAGGAAAAAAAACCTCATTGGAAAATAAAACCCCTAAATAAACAGTTACAGAGTCACCTTTATATATCTAAAGGGAGCTGCAGAAGGCACAACAAAAGCACGGTAGGTCCTTGTTTTGCAGATCCCCAACAGACTCAGTTCCAAAAGAAGAAAACAATCCTGAAAGCTTATAAGTGATGTAGCCCTATGCAAAATATTCTGCCCTGTGTGGGAGCCACATTCCCGTTTCACCTCTCACAGGGATACAGGTCCCTGATGGTCTCTGCTTGTCCCCGTTCCACCTGTCAATATTATTCTAAAAGCTGAGCAAATGCAAAAGCAATCAGTTCTTAAAGTCTGTATCATACCTTCTTTTGCACAATAAACAGCATTTTTGATGTAGGCAAAAAGAGAGAGAACAAAACAAACCTTTCATCTTCTTCCATAAAAGCCACATTATAACTTCTTTTTCATGTCCTTTTTCTTTTTTCCCCTCTGCAGTCCCTGGAGAATCAGCACAGTGTTTTCTTCATAAACAGATCTCAACACGGACTCGAAAATGTCACTGTGAACAATGAATTATCCCAGAGGTACAGAGAGCACTGTGGTCATCAATAGTTCTTTCTGTAAGCCCTCAAGGCTCTGAACCACTGATAAAAAGGAAAGCAAGGGGAGAAAAGGATTATACAGTAAATAAATTTGACTAGTATTAAGAATTTAACATGCTGGCTGGCACAATCAACTGACTAAAGCAATGCATCAGACGTGGAATGGTCTGCCATACAGTTCACTCACACTCTACTGTATTCCTGTCAGTAGTTAACATTTTCAAAAACCACTAAATTACAGGTGACAGTATCTAATAGATTTGTCAGCCTGAACAGTTTTGCTTTCAAGCTAAAGGTAGAAAATTCAGTGCAGTTTAGAGTGACAAATGCCTCACAGTTTTGAAGTTCCCAGCACTTCCAGTTAATTATTAACAAACATTGTTACCAGCTTAAGAAACAGGATAAATGAGAAAATCTTATTAATATAAATGTGTGGGTTTTAGGTATATTATAGCAAGCTTCAGCCGAAACTGCTAGAGAAGTCAGATAGCATGTTTAGATTTAAAGGCTATATTTCACAACCATCTTTTCCCCTAAACCATTTACTTGCTTAAACACAGACCTCGAAAACACTTAAAGTAGTTGAAATGGCAGCCTTGAACCGATACAAACCACTTTCCTTGTTATAGCATTTTGTTCCAGAAGACACTAGGGAATTTCAACAAATCTGTTAATTAATAATGCCCCACAGTGTCTCATCAGCCGGTGTGAAAGGACTTTGTAAAGAAACAAATACTACTATTCCCTTTCTACAGATGGGGAAACTGAGGCAAAGTGACTTCCCAGGGAGACTGTCTTGGTCAATAAACAGATTCAGGAAAAGACAACAAGTCCCTGAACTGCAGTCCAGGAAATGACCCCAAATATCCCACGGAGGACTGGCTGAGGCTTTGTAATATTGGCAGTTCTTTTAAAAGAAAACATTAAATTCAGACATGAAAATGATTACATCGCAGAGGAATATGAACATGAAGCTCAATATGAGGTCCATTTAGCTGCATCAGGGACTCTTTCCCCACAACAAACAGGAAGTTAAAACAAAGTTGGACTTAATGGGTAAATAGAAAGGCAGCAGAATTTTAGGAATCAAGTCAGAAATAAAAAAATAGAGAAAGATGTGGAAAATAAACAAGTAAAAACTCTCTGTAAGTACATTTTCAGTAAGAGAACAAACCAAGAAACAGTAGATTCAATGACTACCGTAAAAAGAGTCTATCACTACAAGGGAGAAATCTCTGGTGCCTTTCTTGCATTGGTCTTCTGTTAAAAATTAAATGTAGTCAAACATTTAACACAAGCAGGAAGGAAGAATTAACTTAATATTTCTTAGAAACATAGGTACTCTCAAATGTGCTGGACCCAATAATCCCCTCTCTTTAGTTCTCTCAGAAAACCACTCTGAGATCTCATAGTAAAAAAGCAAAATTCTGGAAGACTGAAAAAAGGAAAATGAAGTGACCATCTTTAAAGTAGGAGAAAAGGAGGAGTGGGGGAACTTTAAGTCCCGGGAAAGTACCATCATAAATAAACTATTTATAAATACTGAGATGAGAACAGGGAGACAAATTACAGCCAACACGACTTTCTCAAGAATTAATCATGTCAAATAAATTGAATTTCCTTCCCTGGCAGGGTAACAGGCAGGGAAAAAGCAACAGATAACCTATATCTCGATTCTAGCCTGGCTTTCATGCTCTTTAATATACCGTTCTCAGAAGGAAGCTTAAGAAAGGCCTGTACCTTGGATATAGAGGTGGCTGGAAAATCATATTCAAACAGTAGCTATCAAGGGTTTGTCTTTAAAGTGGAATGATGCAGAAGGTGAAGTTCCTGAGGAGTTTGTCTTTAGCCTAATACTCTTATGTGTCTGCTTAAAGGAATACAGACTGTGTTTATTAAATACACAGATGATACTAAGCTGCAAACACATTGGAAGGCAGGATTAAAATTCCAAAGGGAGAAATTGTTTAGAGAAGAAGAAAAAAGAAAAAAAAAGCCCTGAGGAAATTTAATAATAACAATTAGAGGACATAATTATGACCAACGAAATAAAAACAAAATTGAAGAAAGATGGCTTAAGTAACCAGTGACCCAGGAAAAGATTTGGGGTGCTGGTGGATCATCACTAGCAGTGAATGGTATAGTGAAATATCTACGCTCTCATGTCTCGTATATAACATACAGAGTTAACCCTTTCACTGCACCAACTGCTGATAAGTTCTCTAATGAAACGTTGTATTCAGTTGTGAATATTGAACGCCAGGAGAAGTATGGGGGAATTAGAGACTGCTGAGGGGAAAGCACAGAGTTATTAGTGGTCTGGAAGTGATGATCTGTAAGAAATAATGAAGGAAGAGCGATTTTTTGTCTAGAGTAGAGAAGACGGACAGAAAACACCAAAAATGTCCTCAAAGCCTCAAAGTCCTGCATAAGGACATGATGTCCATGATAGACAGGACACAAATTAAGGGCTGACACTGCAACCAGAAAAAAAATAAATTAGGCACTACAATAGGTCAGTGAGGACAGTGGAACAATGGAGTAGATTTCCTGGCAGCCCCAACCATCATCCCATTTTAAGACTAATTTACACAAACAGCCCTCTGAATGACATAGGAATAGCTGGTCACACCTTGGGGCAAATGGAAGGACTAGTGATTTTCAGCAATTCTTTTAAAGGGCTATTTTCCTGTGACTCTGACAAGGGGAAAGACTTATTAAGAAGCAGCTTCCAAAGGCACCTCAATTTAATAGAAACTTTCAAGAATCCAGTTCAGGATGTATAAAATCTGATTCTGAGTTTCTCTTCTTCATCTGGTAAGGCAAATATTTTATTATAGGTATCACCACCAATGACTACAAAAGAAAAGCTTTGGAGAATGTTTTTCAAATATTCAGATGAGAACAATTGTTTCCAGTATGGTTCTTCAACTACTGGGATGGATGCTGAATATCTGGCTGTTGATTTTCCTTCCCAAAGAGTGCTGGTGTACTCTTGAAAGTGTATCCTTGTCGAGCCTAGAAATGTTGCAATTGAATTTGCAGCGTTGCAAGTTCCCTTAGAGCTATGCTGCTGCATTTCACTATGACAATCCTGCTTGTCATAACAAAAGACATTTTGGCTCCTGGGGCAAGATCTCCATGTGAAGTCTCTCCCAGATATTGGTCCTTATGAATTTTGTTGTGACAAGAAGTTAATGACTCATGAGACCTGTGGAGTTCGAATCCACTGGAAAATATAAAACCTGGCAGTCCGGGGCTGATGCTGCTTATGTATTTCTACCCTTTGCTGCCATTTGAGACTCTGCTTATCAAACAAGATTCTTGCTGTTCTGTCGTCATTGTACCTTGATTTAGTCAGTCACAATAATATCCTTTCTTTTCATGCCTGTCTATTTTCAGTTTCCTACATAATTTCTGAGCTTATTTGCAATAGGGGAAGACGGTAAATTCAAAACCTCTCCATCCCTGGGGTGTCTTGGGCTGCTCTGACTACACAAAGAGGCTGAATGCCCTCAGTTCCCAGGGAGAGCCAACAGCAATCAGCCACATGGAGATATTTTTATTATCATTCTCTTCGAATATCTGTGTAGGAGTATCATGCAGCACAGATGTAGGTCTAAAAATAAATATTCCTGGCTGAAAAGCTCTCCCATTGATAACCATGTATGGTTTGTGTTTGAGAAATTTTTTTTCCCCCTTCTTTCTCCCTTAAAGTAGAACTGAAGAGTGAGATTCAGTGCCAGGAACAGAGATTGTGCCAAATCATTTCCCCGTGCTAGAGCGTATGCTTAAACTGAGAAGAAATACCACGGAATGCTGCACTTTCATTAACACTTTCAACTTGACTTGACAATATTCTCTTGCCATATGCATAAGAACTATACAACTGAGAAGACTGGATAAAAATCTAATTGATTCAGCACGGACAGTGTTGTAAGCAATCTTGGAGGTCACCTTCCTGCACACTTTGAGCCGGCAACCTATGTGTCAAAGCTTGAGCAACGTGTTTACCTAGGTTTACCTTGAAGGCAAGAGATATGCAGAGACAGAAAGCATAGGATAGATGAAAACATAATATTAGTAACTGTTGTGACAGAGCTGTCTGCTGCAGAAACGCTATATGACACATTGAATGAATGAATGAATGAATGAATGAACGAACGAACGAACGAACAGGACATTCAGTGAAAGAATTCCATGTCTTGTCTTCTCCTATTGTCTCTTTGTGCCATCTGTCTGAGACCAGAGCCTTTTTTTTGGAACATTTGGTGATGTAATTTCTTCAAAAAACATCAATGGAGCATCACTTAAGTGTCCAGCCATCCCTGAAAGACTAGCTGGGGGAAGCTGGAGCCAATGGTCAACTAGACAGGAGACGGAGAGCTTTCAGGTGTCTGTGAAAGACTTTTGTGGGATTCACTCGATCATTGTAGACAGATAAAATTGATCAGATGGTTTGGGCTCAGAAAATGCCTATTTCTCTTTGCTGACTGTAAGGCAGACAGTGGACATTTGGTCCATAGCTCAGGTGGAAGTACCTTACAGATCTCTTCCTTTGAATACCAACTGGAGGGCATAGAAATACTTGTGCAGCTGAGTTTGCTGTAGAGGGAGGGTGGAGAATTATAAACTGCTTTAAGATATGCAGGGAAAAAAAAAGACTGTGATTTGGTGGTGAGTTCAAAATTCTATTATGGGAAAGAAGAAACACAATCTATATGTAAAACCAAGAACTTATTGTTGCTATAATTGAAATCTTAACAGGCTAATCAAAGAGTTATTATTAGTCTGTATCTAAGTATTTAAAAAAAAAAAAAAAGAAACTAAAGAATACCACCATACAAAAAAGGTCTCAATAATAATAAAACAATTAAGATTGTTATAGACCTAGTCCTTATCTTCTACCCTTTTCCCCCGTATTATGTTCACCTTTCCGCAGCCATCCAGGCCCTGGACTTCATGGACTTCCAGGACAAAGCCTGGGATCTATTACTAGCAAGGAGAACACCATATTACTTGGCTGCAGGGCTACATTCTCTAAATATGCTGTTTTTCAAAAAAATCTTACATACTATTTAAGCCAACTTGATGACAAGCTATATGATCTCAATTAACTATGCTCTTATTAAAACGGTCCCCTTTTTTAAATTGTACAGGCTGCATAAGCATAGCATGTTGTAAATCATAGAATCATAGAATCATAGAATCGCTGAGGTTGGAAGGGACCTTTAAGATCATCAAGTCCAACCTTTAACCTACCCTGACAAAAGCCACTTCTAAACCATGTCCCTAAGTACCACATCTCCCCTTTTTTTAAACACCTCCAGGGATGGTGAATCCATCACCTCCCTGGGCAGCCTATTCCAATGTTTAATAACCCTTTCAGTGAAAAAATGTTTCCTAATATCTAATCTAAACCTCCCCTGACGTAACTTGAACCCGTTTCCCCTCGTCCTATCACTTGTCACCAGGGAGAAGAGGTCAGCCCCCATCTCTCTACAGCCTCCTTTCAGGTAGTTGTAGAGGGTGATAAGGTCTCCCCTCAGCATCTTCTTCTCCAGGCTAAACAACCCCAGCTCCCTCAGTCGTTCTTCATAAGGTTTCTCCTCCAGACCCCTCACCAGCTTTGTAGCCCTTCTCTGGACACGCTCCAACACCTCAGTGTCCCTCTTGTAGCGAGGGGCCCAAAACTGAACGCAGTACTCGAGGTGGGGCCTCACCAGTGCCGAGTACAGGGGGATGATCACTTCCCTAGTCCGGCTCACCACACTCTTCCTGATACAGGCTAGGATGCTGTTGGCCTTCTTGGCCACCTGGGCACACTGCTGGCTCATATTCAGCCGGCTGTCAACCAACACCCCCAGGTCCTTTTCTGACGGGCTGCTTTCGAGCCACTCTGCCCCAATCCTGTAGCGCTGCATGGGGTTGTTGTGACCCAAGTGCAGGACCCGGCACTTGGCCTTGCTGAACCTCATACCATTGGTCTCAGCCCATCGGTCCAGCCTGTCCCGGTCCCTCTGCAGAGCCAACCTACCCTCAAGCAGATCAACACGCCCGCCCAGCTTAGTGTCATCTGCGAACTTACTGAGGGTACATTCGATCCCTTCATCCAGATCATTGATAAAGATATTAAAGAGAACTGGCCCCAGCACCGAGCCCTGGGGGACACCACTTGTGACTGGACACCAACTGGATTGAACTCCATTTACCACCACTCTCTGGGCACGGCCATCCAGCCAGTTTTTTACCCAGCGAAGAGTACACCTGCCCAGGCCATGAGCAGCCAGCTTCTCCAGGAGAATGCTGTGGGAAACAGTGTCAAAACCTTTGCAAAAATCCAAGTAGATAACATCCACAGCTCTTCCCTCATCCACTAAGTGGGTCACCTTATCATAGAAGGATATTAGGTTTGATAGGTATGACCTGCCCTTCACAAACCCATGCTGACTGGGCCTGATCACCCTGTTCTCCTGCATGTGCCGTGTAATGGCACTGAGGAGGATCTGTTCCATGACCTTCCCAGGCACCGAGGTCAGACTGACTGGCCTGTAGTTCCCCGGATCCTCCTTCCGGCCCTTCTTGTGGATGGGTGTCACATTTGCTAACCTCCAGTCAGCTGGGATCTCCCCGCTTGTCCAGGACTGCTCATAAATGATACCAAGTGTCCTGGCGAGCACTTCCGCCAGCTCTTTCAATACCCTTGGGTGGATGCCATCCGGCCCCATAGATTTGTGCACCTCCAGGTGCTGAAGCAGGTCCCTCACCGTTTCCCTTTGGATTACGGGGGCTTCATTCTGCTCCCCATCCCTGTCTTCTAGCTCAGGGGTCTGGGTGCTCAGGGAACAACTGGTCCTACTGCTGAAGACTGAGGCAAAGACTGCACTAAGTACCTCAGCCTTTTCCTCATCCTTGGTCTCTATGTTGCCGGCCCCATCTACTAGAGGACAGAGATAATCCTTAGTCCTCTTGTTTTTGCTAATATATTTATAGAAACTTTTAAATACATCATCTGCTCTCACATTTAAGCAGTTCATGTTCCTTTCAAATGAGCTATAGCATGAATGACCCATTATTGAGAAGACACAGCTAGAGATCCGGTTTTATAGTCATCCGTTCCAGTAGAAGCTGTCAGTAACAACCTTGGAATCCTCTGCACAACCTGCAGAATCAGTCTTAGCATGCAAATAAATACTGTAAATTAACAAGGCCAACTTCTGCTTCTTTTCTGGCATGGCAAAGGAAAGGAGGGATGGATCTTAGGAAATGAGTGGCATGAGTAGGTAGTTGAGCACTCAAGTGCTCCAATTGGTGTCTACTGACAAGTCAACTACTAAGACAGACTGTGAAGACCCCAGAATCCAGCCCCACCAAACATTTGCACTTCTTGCTATGTTGAGGTTTCAGGGTTTGTTTTAAAATGCATATATATTAAAAAAAAATGTTAACAACCCTTCCTTGATCACTTACATCAATATGATCACTACAAATTTAAATTTTCAGCATCTGGTTTGGGCTAGACACTGACATATAAGAAACAGCCCACTGGGGAGTGCAGTCTAACAGTCCGCGTACTTGTCAGATGTTACATCTTCTTCATAGCTTCCTTTGTAATTGCAGAACCACAGTCTCCTAAAAGCTATATGGGAAGGACAATTAGATTATCTGAAGTCTTTCTGTTACTGTTGGGACTCTTCCCTGGCAGATGATTTCTGTTCCTTTTTTTGGTCCCTTTTGTAATGGGTTGAAACTTTCATTTTGTCTGTTCCTTGCCTTGAGGGATGTCTAGTCTAACAGGTAAATAACCTGTCAGGTGAACTCTTCTGCTACCTGTTGCCTACATAACTTCTTTTATTTTTTCTCTGGCTCCTTGTTATATACCTCAGTCTCCCATGCCACACTATTAAACTGCTAAATGGTAAATTATTATTCATGCAAATAATCATAAATGCGAGGCCCATCTTCTTTCCTTCATTGCTCACAGCAGAATGAATTTTTGTTGCTGTTGTAATCTGCACAAGTTCACTGCTCATTTGCTTAAAAACTACTCATGTTTTGGTCATGTTAACTTTTTTGTTCACAGTAGCAATGAGGAGCTTAACAATGAGCTTTAATATCTTTGAAGTCATACCTTCCAGACTCATTGTCATTGCTATTGTTCTTTGGGTACCTTCTACTTTTATGTATATCTTTTTGATAATGAGATGCTCAGAAGTGAGTGTAGAATTCCAGGCATAACCTACAGAAGACCAATCCAATAGAAAGACTCTCCCCAAATTCTGGAAATACAGAATTAGCTCATCCACCTGGATGAATTACATTCCCTCGTTCCATGAAGAGTTATGAAAGCCATATTCCTACTGTTCACTCCAGCTGCCCAACTTAGGTGTTGTGCCCTGTATGATGCCTGCTGTCAAGGGAGCAGACTCTCTACAGCCCAGTGCCACCAGATTATGGGTCCCTGCAGAAAGAGAGAGAAATTTTCATGAAAACTGAGCAAAGTGCTAGTAGTGGGTGCTCTTAATGCAGAAGTGCAGAATAGTTGCTTACAGAAGGCACCTTTTCTGGCGATTATTTAGTTCAACCGCCCTGCTCAAGCAATGTCCACTAAAGCTGGTTGCTCGTGGTTGTATCCAGCCAGATTTTGTATATCTCCAAGGATGGAGACTCTACAACCTCTCTGGGGAGTCTGTTCCAGTATTTAAACACCCTCACAATAGTTTTTAATTTTTCCTATGTTTAAATGTGCCCGCCTGAGATTTTCAAAATCTAGTTCAAATAGCAACCTCATGTATAATGTGCTGTACTATATCACCTTTTCAGCACTCAGCATTGCTGCTTTCTGATATTCATTCTATCCTGAAAAAACAACTGCCTTGACTCATGCAATAGAGTTTCTTCTTAGAAATTCATGTTCTCATTTCAAAGCCTACCTAATGTGTCTTCTGATTAAAGTGTCAACTAGTTGGAATTTGCCTCTTGGTTTAGTACATGAGCTTTACAGAAACATGACCGTTGGTGTTCAGTGACATTATGGAGATATTACGGTATGGACTTTTGAACATCACTTGGAACAAAAACAAAAACAAAAACAAAAACAAAAACAAAAACAAAAACAAACACAAACACAAACACAAACACAAACACAAACACAAACGAAAAAAAAAGAGATACTGAGTCAAAGTACTCAAAGGAAAAACAAATTCTATCTAGGATATCACACCCAGACTATCATAATGCAGACGGTTTATCAGACTTGTGTCCAGCTGCTGGATTTTGGATATTTTGCAAAGGAACCACAGCTGTTGGTAGGTTTTTCAGGATCCCTGCTGTGAGAACAGTTGCTACAGCAGTGTTTTGGAATTGGATGAAGAATGCCTAAATTTATTCTTTTTTTTTTTTTTTTTTCAAGGAACAGAGAATTATAGGTTCCTATGTCTGAGATGGAGAACTGCAGTCAGGCTATGTATGGAGAAAACATTCAAAATCAAGAGCATGGAATAAGAAATGCAGGAAAAGAAAAATTTTGAGATGAAACACATAAGAAGAAGCTGTCTCCCTGGCTGGAAAATGAGAGGAGTCAAAGCCATTACTATTGAACTGTTGGATAAGATGGGAAAAGGGAAAAGAGGAAAAAAAAAAGAAGTTTGATAGATTTTAAAAGCTTAGAGGTTTATACAACGTCTTGTCATTGGCAGTCTCCTGCCATCAGTACAAATGCACTTTTCCTTATTTCTTTAAGTCAACAAAGTACCAGAACTCACAAAGGTTAATGCAATTTCTATTCCTGAGCAAAATTTATAATGCAGTATTGTGAAGGCAGACTGACAAAGTGGGGAAGTGGTTGTGAATTTGCAGTGACTGACAAGCTGGAGAATTAAAGTATTTGACAATTTTATGTATTATATATATATAGAAAAGCATTTATGCTTGCTTTAGGGTATAATTGGTGTACTTGAATGAGCATCTTCTTTGTATCATTTTAAACCTGTATACTCAAGACCAGACTATTCTGAGTAGGAAATATTTCACCTGTGCTTTGATCAGGAATGTATGGGTGTAGCAGACCACAGACACAAATTCACCAGTTCATGGGCTCAATTTGATTTTCAGAGCAATAAATCTAAACCATAGGCTGTTTGTTACCACATTTTTTGTGTGTGTGTGTTTTTGTTGGGTTTTTTGTTTTTTTTTAAAGGGGGAGAAACTCAGAAACCAGCAGAATGCGTCACAAGTGACATGACTTGTTCTAGCAGCCCATTTCTTAATTTTCCCTTTCCTGAATCCTGTCATTTCCCCAGTTTCTGCAGCTTATCATCCTTCCTGCAGCAGGTGACCAGAAACCATCTGTCTCATAATCAATATACAGGTATCCTTCATCTTTTAATATGTATTTATTTCCTTATATGAGGAAAATGTGTGCATAAGGGAATCAAATTATGGGGAATCCTAGCACAGCCTGTCATAAGGCTATCCATCTGTCCATCTTGTAGAGGGGGATGCCTGTCTTATGGTCATGGGATCGATTCAACTCCAGTAGCATGCCAAGGCTGACGGGTCTTATCACCAAATTGTATGTGTTACCCTCATTTAAGTGAATGTAAGCCAAGCATATATAGGAGTAGCTGCTCACAGCTTCCTAAAATGAAAGATACCTATCTGTTCATGTGATGGAGAAAGAATTTAGGTGTGTGCTCTGCAACACCCTCCGAAAAGCTCTTGTTAACTAGCCAGGTCATCTAGTACAGAATTAGTGATGTCTTCAGTGACCACATTTTGAAATACCTTCCTCAACACCACTTTAAAATCATTGTCATACAGTATTTCAGATGCTATGACACATATCGCTGAAATTTTTCATAATGGTATATGCTGCAATCACAATGTTTATAAGTTTAGTGGAATCGTGAGAATTTAAAGGGTCCCTTCTTACAGTTTTGGATGAGTGATGTTACATCTGTTTACTAGCATAACAATACTTTTTTTTCCAACGCCACTAGCTCCACTACACCATCCCCTTTCACAATTATTAAAATAATCAGTGGCAATAATACTCTCAAGAAAAGTAGGAAGTGATATTATTCATAGAATCATAGAATTTTTTTGGCTGGAAGAGACCTTGAAGATGATCAAGTCCAACCGTTAACCTAGCACTGCCAAGTCTGCCACTAAACTGTGCCTCTCAGCACCACATCTACCCGTCTTTAAATACCTCCAGGGATGGCCATTCCACCGCTTCCCTGGGCAGCCTGTTCCAATGCTTGCTAGTAGTCCTCATCTTTATCACTTAGAACATCAAAAGCCAAACTTTCTTTGCTGTTAGTTTTCTTACACGTTTTTCACATCAACTGCTTCTTATGTTATCTGCAAAGGGCTAACTCCTCAAGCTCTGTCTCAGTTGCTATGGACTTGGAAACATACCTAGGATCTGATGATTTCAGTAGTAAGCAGAACCTTAATTAAGGATCTGAGTGTACAGCTGAGGATAAGTGTGTTCTTCCAGCCAGGACTAAAAGCAAGTATCTTTCAAGAATGGCATCCATGGAGTCAGGAAGCCAGAGCACCCTGAAAGCCTGAATATAGAAAATGATTGTTCCATTCATTCTGAATCTGCTCACATGGAATTTGAATGGATGATGAGCTGAGCAACAGGACCAGCAAAAAGCTAAAGAAATTGGTTTAGCCAGTGTCATCCTAAGGCATGAGCTCCTGACTGCCCTGATTCTGGCTACCTGTGTTGGAAAGGGGTCACCACGTAATAAGGCTGACAGTGGACTCTTTTGATTTACTTGCTGTTTTGCAGTGGATTAGACTAATTGTGCAGCTAGCGTTATCTGATCGCCAATAAGGCCTTAAAATGGCTCAGCCAAACAAAGTAGTAAGTGCTCATCTACATTCCCTTGCTCACAAAGGGTTAGTTCAGAGTTTATAGTCTTGAACTATAAAATTTTTCAACAGTGCAATAGTTTTGAGAGAAGTCTTGAAAATTCTAACATGTAATTATTTTACACGGTCTAGCACTTCTATTTAGACAAGTTTGGAGTCATTGTCTCCCAGCCCTGTGGAAACCCTTCTCCCTTGCATTCTTGGCCAGGCTGTAATCAAGGGATTTCAGAAAGGTCAACTACGTTTTTATTGGCCCAAAAAAAGCACAGGGATGCTTCTGAAATTATTTTGATCCAAATAAAGGAAAAGGTGAGGAGTCAGAGGTCTGATGTGGACACTGCTGACGGAAACATAGAATGAATGTTATGGCTGTATCTTTTCCTAGAAATAGAGAGAAGCCCAAACTAAGTAATGAAATTATTGTTCTGCAACCTGACAAAAAAATATTGAAAAATTTTTTTGTTAAATGCTGGATGAAACTCTCAAAGGAAGGCCAGGGATTTAGAAAATTTAGAGAATTTTAAAATCTTTAAACACTGGCAAGTACTCCAAAGTTTCCAAACTGTTCAGTGTATAAGCATTACACTGATTGCCTGGATGGGTGTAAATACTTTATCACTCCTTTGTAATAGATTCTGCTCAATAGAGCTGATAAAATCCGTAAATTAATCTGATTAATTAGGCCTTCTTTATTGTTGGCCAATGATTCCTTAACATATTTTTATTTCTTATTTTATTACTTCAAACTGTTCTTCACAAATAGCTCACTGGCTCTACACTACATTTACTCTGGGTAAAATTGACAGTCCTCCAGCACAAGATCTGACCACGAGTCAAACTCCATTAAAGCCAGGAGTCTTGTGCTGTACAGATGGTCATTCAAATCACACAGGGTTTTTTCTGGCTTTTTTCTGCTCCACACCACTTGGTTATAATTTTCACCAGAGGATAACAAGTGTAAGATACTCCATTTTCATCAGTGCCCAAACTCATATACAAACATGAGTATACACAGCAACAGCAGCTATTCACCAAATGGATAAACAAGAACACATTTGCAAACGTTTTTGTGAGCAGTGGGAGGAAAAATACTCAGTAAACATAACCAAAACCAGAGTAAATTCAGAATGCGAATTAACGATACATATCATCATTAAGTATACACACATCCTTTAATAAAATTATCTGGAAGAATACTAATTACTAATGAGTTATTCAAGACCACATGCATGCACCCTGTAAATCCCCCAGTAAAAAAATGGCATTATATTTTGCCCACAATTAATAGTCATTCCTTTTTTAATATATCTCATAATTCTGAAAACCTGGAGTAGTGCTATTAATAATATTATTAATAAAATATCCTGACTGTTTTAATATATTTAATAAAACATATAAAGGATTTATTAGTAAGAATTTTGAGAGTCCACACACATCTATTAAGAGTCACCAATGACAACCTATGATTCTATTACATTCTGTTCAGCTCTAATAGATAATCTCTTTTCCAAGTAACCTGTAATTCAGAAATTTCAAATGAAATTTCAATAGAATTAATTATTTACCAGATATTTAAAATTACATGGCAGATAGCAATATATCAGCAATTACTGGGTCTGTGAAATATCATGGCTGATAGTTAATGGTGACCAAGTGTTTCTAATTCTCTTTATGTGTTATTTCCTTCTATTATTTTCTGATAAAGCTAACCTGTCATCACATCTGTAATAGAGCTAGGTCCATTTCTATTATCTAGACAGAGCTAGGAGGACCTCAGAACTTTATCCTCAACTCTCTGTAAGCTAAAACTCTTTCCCATGGCAGTCAGGAACAAATTCAAAGCCATGAGCCATTAGGTCACTGACAGTTATTTTGAATATCTTTTGAAGAATAGTAAGTAAATACATGTTCTTCCCACTACCGAAAGGGATCAGGTCATTAAATAAGATTTAGATGAAACGTTATTCTAACATCATTTGACAGAAGCACTTTGCAGCACTTCATAGTGAGAGAAGGGGGAAATATAAAACAAAAATGTCTCTCCTGAATAATACTCACAGATAAATTTGGGACACAGTCTGGCATGTGCATTGTAGAGATACTAAGGCATCTTAAAGGTCTCGTAAACTACAAAGGTCTTTTATATTCACATTGGCCATGGTAAAATCCCATTAAGATTTCCTTCAGCTCAGAGCTTCACTTGCCACAGAAGGCCTAAGATTGATATTTCTATCCAAGAAGTGATCTCAAGACAAAGGTAGTTCATGGGTAGGTAGTCATTCATGGAGACTTCTACAACAGCGTTATTAAGTTAAGATCTCGACTTAGAGTCCATTCTCCTCTACAATCTGTACAGGAAAAACCTGACTACTTGCTTGAAGTCACAAATTTGATCAACCCAGACTTGAATTCTTCTGTAATCTCAGTTTGTTAACTGTCCGCTTTGGAATGAGGAGGTAAGCAAAACTCACTGAATACAGTTGTATCTCTAGCTCCTTCTCACAATTCGTCTTTAAAAGTGCAAAACATCAAGATACCTGAGGAAGAAAGGATGCTAAAATCACCCATCACAATAAACCGTTGGAGATGCATCTATGTTCACACACACAAATGCACATAAACACTCTGGAGAAGGCAGATACAATGCAAATATTTTAAGGTAGGAGAAGGTTTCTTGTGGGAATGTTTGGCCAAGGACAAGGTGAGCCTAAATGTTCAGACCTTACAATGGATCCCATTGTTAATTATGCAATATAGACACGACCTTGGCAAAGTAAGGTCTAATGGCCTCTGTTACCGCTGGCTGCAATGGGCATTCTTCTCTAGGGATATTACCCTGAGTCTACTTTGCTTTTTCCCCCACCCGCATTCTATTGAGATTGAAGGCATTTAGCTAATTCATTGTTCCAGCGATTATTGATACTTCCCTCACTTCCCTCCTCCCACATACTTCACAAAATTAAAGTCATCATACAGGTCCCCAAAACCTAAAATTTAATTAAAAGAGGTAATCAATTCAATACAGCTATTCTTACTGCTTAACACATCCTAACACATGTAATGGAGAAATTAAACTATAAATAAACAATTATCCACCACAAACAAGTAAGGAAAAAGGTACATACATTCATTTTGTTTCTCGTAGTAGGATGACTGAACTGCTATGTTATGGGAGATTTGTTTTACTTTCTACTGATTATAGGAGGTGTCACTGCAATACAGATGACACACTTAGCTGGCCAGCTTTACAAATTGGGATAATGGAGTGAGTTGGTTAAACAGGCCTGAAGTATACAAATAGATGCCAATATTTCATCTGGATGGATTTCTGTCTGCTAATGAATTACCCTGAGTGTAGATAAAATATAAAACTAGAGAAGTCTGGATACTCTGAATTCTTCACAATGAAGATAAGGAGGTATTTTTAAAACATTGATGATCCCAACTCAAGGAAGCTTAATTGCAACATTAAGTTTAATATGTTAACAGAGAAAAATGTCCAACATCTCCTACAGGAAAAAGGAGATCAATACCTCATTCTGGCAATTAATTCACGGTATTATTGACTTTTGCTAAAAATCATTCACCTGTAATGAGAAAAAAAATATGCAAAATGCATATTTACAGAGCCAGAATCTAGATAGTGTGAATGAATAGGTATGAATGAACAACTGTAAACAAAACAGATTGCAACACATTTAACTGAAGTAACCTGAGACACCTCTTGAGAGAGGTTCTTGAGGAAAGTTCTCTGGATCTGCCTCATCTCCTGAATCTACTCACGAAAAAGTCAGGATTTTTCCTCCCAGTGAATTCAGGCAGATTTCATTGCAGCAATTGGAGTAGTTCTTTCATTCCCAGGCTGCCTGCACACCTGTTATCCCAACAGGAATTAAAACTGCAACTGCATATACTACCTTTAGAAATTATGTTTCACAGGGCCTACGCTGGGACTGGGCCTGGCAGTAAACTACACAATAGGACCATCTTCTCCAATGAGCAATTTGTTCCCTCTTATCTCACCAGCTGGCATATCCATAGGAGTTGCCTCAGCTATAAGGTTACCATAATTTCTGCCAATGATAGATTAGAGAGCTTAGTATATGAGCTCCTTTCTTTCTTCAACAGCTGCTTAGAGGGCACGAAACCCTCCTTCTCAGGTTGAACCAAGCTGAAGCTAACCGAAGATCCTACAAACTGTTGCCTCCGTAACACTTGGGATGAAGAACTGGCTTCATTTTACAAAATGTTCCTGCCAAACAGATGAAGATAATGCTGACACAGAAATACCAGCGCAGCGCATCACATGCAGGGCATTCCACACATGCCGTGCCTCAGAACTGTATGGATCGGCTAGAAAATGGAATGAATTTAAATCACAGACATAGGAAAGGGGTCTCTGATTTGCTCCTATTCTGAAGACATTGCAATTCTAACCTTGGGTTCTGAGTTCTTCTTTCTCTTTGTCCAAGGAGGATTTCACCTGAAGCCCACAAAAGCCCACATAAAAATTTCTGTTGCTGTAAATGGGCTTTGTGTAAGAATCTGAGCAAAAACCACATCCCCGATCAAACCTCTCTGAGAACTACAAAGAGCAATTAGAATGCAGATAACACATTGCTGTTTCTAATTGTTCATTATCATAGCATTATAGATATTATGGCTGTTTTTTTACTACTACTCTGCTGATGTTGCTACATCAGTCAAATGTCCCTATAGCTAATTATGCAGACATATTTCAATCTGATTAAAACTCACATCAGTGTAATTGGAAAACATCAGTGGCAATGTTCTGGAGGGAGACAACATTCCATGTATTTTTAATAGCTGTAGGTGGGCCTTTCTTTTACTGCAGTTACCTCATAAGGTCCTGCTTCCAGGTGACTCTGACCATGCTGAACTTTAACTGCTGGGGCTGAGTTGTTATACGCCAGCTGACTACCTGAGTCTCATTTTCCTGGAAGTGAGACAAGGGTCCAGGTGGGAAATGATACAGGATCCTGTGGTACTAAAGTTAATTTTAAAACATATGCATGCAGCACTGGATTGAGGTTGTAGTTGCAAACGTAATTCTGACTTTGAAATGAGTGGCTTTGAGCTCCTTTAATGTAGCTCTGTGTGTATGACTGTGTCATGTCCCACATAGTTACTTCCTTGTCATTCCTTCATTTTCTTCCCTTTAGATGTGGGCATAGAAAGCCTTTGCCGCCTGTGGTTCTCTTACCTTGCTCTGCAGAAGCAACGATCTCAAGGGCACACGGTCCTCTCCTTGAACTGTGTAGCTGTTTCTGATGAGAAGATCCGCAGTATTCTCTGCTCTCTGCTGAAGGACCAGCAGGGTTCACCTCCTCCTCCAGTGGGTCCTGGGTTAAAGGAGGATGTTGACATCTGGTAAGAGAAAGGCCAGCCAACCCCACTTAACAGAACTGTCTGAGACAGAAACTCCTCTAAAGATTCTTTTCACAGAGCTGCTTCCTAAAGCTTTAAATGTTCAGCTGAGTGTTGATAGTCTTATCTCCCATAGTTAATATGAGTGACTGTCCCATTTAATCAACCAGGCATTTATCACTGAAGATGTCTCGAATTAAGGAGAAATGGCTGATAAATGACCCTGCCTGTCTTTGTCTGTGTTAGTATCATTTGAAAAGGAAGGTGGTTTATTTTCTGTATTTTTAAATTAATTGACACATTTGCTGCTATTAATGTAGTTAGTCATGATGCCACAAAGGCATTTGTCAATAACATTGACAGTGAAGGTTGATGGAATACAATTAAAAAATGGCTATGAAGACACATCCCACAGATGCTTACAGAGCCTTTAGGGAATGTCAAAGGGGAAAAGCAAGAAAGTTCTTGTTGCTGATGGTAATGTGTGACTGGCTTATGAAAATGAAAAATCAGGGCTTATTGCAATGCTTTATAAAGGCTAGGAGGTATCTCACTTCTTTGCTAAAAGTCTGCTCAAAGGAGGACCCCAGAATGGGAAGCAAGAGGTGTAAGAGTAGAGAATAGCAAGAAGGAAAAAATCACCAATGCCTCTTGAGACTTTGGCTATAATAGCCACAATTCACTTAATGTCACATGTGTCATTTACTTCTGATCTAATCTGTATAATCAGTCCTTTATCCCCCTCTTCTCTGTCACAGTGCTGTTTTGCCACTCACCAGAAGTGGCTCCATTACAGTGGCAATCACTGTCCAGTGCAGTTACAAGCTGTCTGACTTCTATTTGAATGAGCTGGGTAAACGCTGTCATTTGTAGTCCTCTTGATGATAGTCATTTCCTTTGCATGAGTTAAATTGCTACAGAAATGTGCCCCTTTCTGGGAATTCCAAGCTACACCTTCCTTTTCCCCTTCCCAGCTGATTCCTCCAGCAAAATTGCTCATGGTGCATCTGCCTGGCAGAAGAAACAACATGAAGTTGAATGGGAGATTTTGCCTCTTGCTGATATGCCAAGTCCTCCAAGGAATGAATACTGAGTCAGAACTGACGCCAGTCATTCATGACCATTGCCAGAAATGTAATGCACATGTAACTGCAAAGTAGTGATACGCATGCCCTTGGATGCGAAGTTATTTTGAGTTTGCCCCTTCTTATATATGGTTGGAAAAAGAAGAAGGAAACCCTTGAAAAGTGGGAAAAGCTCTGCAAAAAATTATATTCAGAACACCGTTTCTATTTCTGTATCCCATCTGTGGACTGGGGTCAAAAAGAGGCAAAGAACATAAATCCTGTGCAATCTAAGAATGTGTAAGCAAATGTCAGAGATCCTCTAAGCTGCCAAGCTTGAGTGTAAGATCTGTCTCCATGATGATTCTCTCTCTCTCTTCTCAGTGATATTCAGTATTTTCTTTTAAACTCCAGCTCTAGGATTAAGAAGACATTAAAAACTCTTAAGCAATGAAAGACAACAATCTATATCGTAGAACAGAAAGGTTGAAAATTTGATCTGCAAGCTGAAAGTTCAAAACCATTGCATAAATTGAATCAGCCTATCGATACTGGGGGGTTTATTTGTTTTTCCTTTTAGTTATATAATTTTTGAGCTAAACCTGGAGTGTGGTCAGGGATTTGGAGTGCTTCTCGCCCTTTCAGAGTAATATCCAGCCGTCCTCCAGCAATTTAAGTCACCCACTCTGATCCGCTTTTGCCATGATCTTCTCCCAGTGCTCCACCACGTCTCAAAAATTGAAATCTAACTCAGCTTTTAAATGTTTCCTCCATCCATTCCTGGGATACCTTGACCACCTACCTTCATGAATCTAAATCTGAGATAACACACAGGCAGTGCAGAGGTTTTCCCTACCCAAAAACTTCCTTACTTGGTTAAAGCAAGATCTACCAATGCAAAAATGCCCATTTCATTAAATGCAGTGAGGAGTTTTAAGTCTGATTAGCATGCTACATGAATCCACATTTCTGTTGGTTTTGAGAGAAAGGAAGAGTCTGTGCATCAGCCTGAATTGTAAGTCTTTTAGCTTAACTTATTTCTAAGACTGCTGTTGTCTCACCAATATGTATGCGTAGGTGACCCAACTATATCAAAGCTATAAACAACCCCCGAGACTGCTTATGTACCAAGAAGCTCACTAGCTAAATAAAAAACTCCCATAAAGTGAAGGACATGTATCTCCCCTTGACAACAAGGAAATCAGTGCACAGGGAATAAATAGCTTGTCCAAGTTCATACAAACAAGTCTTGGGAAAAGAATTCAAGTTCATAGTCCCAGCCCAGCCTTTCTCAGAAATTCACAGTTAAATCAGATTAGAAATGATGAAAAGAATTTCCAGGGTTTTCTGCTGATGAGTGAAAAATAAAATGAATCCTTGTCCCTCTCTCCAAAACAGACGTTGATGTGGAATCTCACAATTCCCTAAATGGCTCAGTTTCTTTGCGAGGCTGCTTGACCTTTCTGCAAAGAGTAATGCCATAAAGCACAGCCGCCAGCATGGCATGTTCCGTTCAGTTGGCCCAACTCAGAGAGCAGGTCCGTTGCTGTTCATGGCGAAACATCAGTAGCAAACAATTTTGGTGAGTTTTCCCACTCAGCAACCTGTGTGATTGTTTCCGGAATCATCTCTCTAAAGGAAAATCACATCTCCTCTACCGTATGGCAAAAAGAGGTGAATAAAACAGAATACTTGAGCCTTCATTCACACTGCCTCTCAATGTGGTGTCCTAACCTGATGCTGCCTTTTTGTCCCAGTCTGGTATCTTCTTTCCCATCCCCACAAATGGCACTCATCCTGCAGACCTTTACTCTGAGATAATTTTTCCCCCAAACCCATTTTATTATCTGTGTTGCCAGGGTCAGTGTTATATCTCTTACTGTACTTTTCTCCTTATTATAAACCTGACTGATGGCTGTGGAAAGCCTTATGCATTTATATGCAGATGACACTTCTATTTTCACTGAATGATGAGGTGTCCTCTCTTCCTAATTCCCTTTCCTCTGAAATGGCAAATGTGATCATCTGACTTAATGAGCACCTTTTCCTTTGCAAGGTTTGATAAAACACTGTGGCATAGGCTTTGTGTTCCTTTCGTTACTCAAAATATCTCTCTTGTATAACTTGAACAACTGAATTTTCAGGGCTAAGAAATGCACAGGTCTTAGATATAATACGTGATATCTGTTACCGATATTTACAGCACCACTTAGATCCAGCTTGGAAATTCCTTGGTGCTATTCAAGAGACTCAGCTCTATCTGATCTAGTTACAGCCTAAATAGCAAGCAATCTGACCTGTCCAAGGAGTAGAGCTAGAAGTAGCAATTACTAGATGTTATCTATAACCTTTGGATTAAGGAATATGACAATCCTTCTAACATTTTACATTTAATTCAGTTGTACATCCTCCTATGTTGTGACTCAGCAGTAACGATGTTTCTGAATGTAAACAAGACAATTAAAAAAATGTTTCACTCTTCCAATTTTCTTCATATCTAAAATTCACTTGTTAAAAAAATGTGAAATTCTGCATTTGATGGAACTGTAAAATTGGGATAAATACTAAATCTGCAGTTTTGTCTACGGGGATCTTAACAATACAGTCATCAGAAAGGCAGGGAAATTTAATTATTAAAATTGATCCTACAGAATTCTGTGATTGAAAAACGTATGACGGAATTAGCCATCCACAGAAAATACTGAGAGTACACTGAGAGCACACTAATGTCCATGAGGTATTTAGACAGGTCACATTATGAAGGCTTCAAGAAAAGGGCTTATGATAACTAATATCAATAATATTCTAAACCCCTTACTTCAGGTTGGCCTGGAAGAACAAAGTGAAGAAGTTCCACATGTTGATAAGAGAGAAATTTTGTCAAATTCTGCAGCTGATCTAATCCTGCACTTAATCAGGTTCACGTCTTCCTGATGTATCTTTTCTGTATAGCCTTTCTCGATGGGGTTTGCCTTCCAGTGGTACAGAACCAGCGTATGACCTGCTGAAATATAGATGAAGCAGGAGGGCAATCTCATCAGGTTGTTTGACTTAATGAGTACAATTTTTACATTTTGTGTTAACTCTGACTTCCATATGTTCTCTATCCCTGCTCAGCAATTCACTGGAGTCTCCTTAAATTCTGTATATATCTGCATTACTTACTGGAGTAAGATGTACTGTTAATATACTTTCTTTCTGCAGGAGAGTCTTTAGGCATATGTGTCTTCATGGATACCTTTCTGCCAGTATTATATTTTGGGTAACTTGTTTGCATTAGGTTTTTTATTAGAAAGCTTTTGTGAACTATGAAGTTTGGCTAAGAATCCAGATGGAAACATTGGAATGAATCTCTCTAATCACAACAGAATAAGCAAACAAGATGGTTTTAAGACTTTCTCATTTATTTTCTGGGAATGCAGTGCTCCTTGTCTAGGTATGGACTTCTTTTTCTGGAGAAAGATCAATCTAGTAGAAGGAAAAA
Source organism: Larus michahellis (assembly GCF_964199755.1). NCBI lineage: Eukaryota > Metazoa > Chordata > Aves > Charadriiformes > Laridae > Larus > Larus michahellis. The sequence continues at coordinate 219,766,182 of NC_133896.1, forward strand.
ATTAGTGTCCCTCCTGTAAATTATTTTGGTAATCATTTAAAGGTCTTGCCCCTTTTAGTCTGAATAAGATCACACTAGATCATACAAACCATCAGCTACTGTGAATAAGCTTGGTTCCCCTGTAGCACTAAATTAAACTACTTGGAGCCAGAGAAATTTTTGACATGGAGTTTTTTAACAGAAAACAAAAATATAATTAAATTCATAGGTCTTCTCTTTCTGCTGAAAAGCGATGAAGAGCAAGGGAAACAGCCAAAGTGCCTAAACTGAAGCTGATGCTGTGGTAAAAAAAACGCAGAATGATCTACAAGTGACTAGACCCAAGGCCTGTGCTGAGATTTCAAAAAGGAAAAGCAAATTCTGGGGATTTCTTCAGAGTTAGGAAATATTCCTTAACCCCAATTCCATTTTATAGCCACTGAATTTTGTCAAGATAATGACATCAATGGTCTTCAGCACATCTACTGCGTTTGAATCATCTCTCCAATTGACTTCTTGTTTCTTAGCATCTTGGTATTCTTTGGACGTTAGTCAAAAGTTTATTAACTAGTTTCATATTGTTTAGATTCACTCAATTCCTCAAAATATGCTTTTGAGGTGGGGACAGGTCTATTGAAATGCTTGACTTTTCTGTTTTGTTTTTTTTTTTTACATTGATGTAAGCCCTTCTCATGTTTGTTTTTATTGAGCCCCAAAGATTGATCTTACTGATAGCAACAAATAAGACACTCTCATGTTGCAGCCTGTTGAATTTAGTCTTATTTCTGCATTAAATAGTCTACTTCTTAAACAGTCCTTTGTAATAAATAAGTTCCATATACAACAGCAACAGTCCCTGCTGTAGGTCTGCTAAAACCTACAATAATTTAGGGTCTTGTCACATTCCTGTAAAGACTGAAAAAAAAAAAAAAATTCTCTTTGGATTTCAAACATTTCAGATCACATTTGAACCCAAGGCTGCAGTCATCGTGCTAGTGGCTTCCCCAGGACTGCAATTGCTCCCATTTTAAATGTATATTTTACAAGTTTCAGATAACTACATGGAAAAGGTCTTTGGTTCATGCTGTGTATCAGATTACCTTCTGAGTGATGTTTTTTATAAAAAACAAACAAAAAACCCCAAACCAAACCAAAATAAAACACTATTCAAAAGCACAGAGTTTAAAGTCGTCATTTCAAAGTTCTTGCTTGATATTACAGATTTTGAAGTGCAAGTCTGTGGATTTATACATTGCCATAATCCAGTATGATACTAAGTATTTTCTGCTCCCCATGACGTCACTGAAAATCAAGGATGACATGAACTTGAAAGATGCATTAAGTCCCTGCAGGAAGGTTTCTACATTGCTGCAAGAGACCTATGGTAACTATTCCATAATCTGGATTCTGTTGCATTCTTATCTTTTTCCATAAGCACAAATAAATCTTATTTGGGCTGCTTTTACCCATACATCAAGATTTTCAAAATCAATATATTTCCAATATTTTCTATTTTTTTTTCAGTAAGAGAAAGCTTTGCATTCTTCCCATTGTTCCTTGAAATGGCTTAACAACAGCTAGAAATCTCCTTGCAAGGTAACAAATTTAGGAGGAGAATGAGGAGTAAATCACACTAGGGTAAGAACTTCTGATTATGACTGTCTTCATCACCTATTTTACCACGAGATTCAATTGGTGAAATTGGGCAACTGAGCAATGCTATCCATTTTCTATAATATAAAGGATGCTTAACTGCATTAAAATTATTATAAACACTAGAAGAAAAGAACCCTTGCTTTCCTCCATTCTTTAACCCCACCAAAGAACCAGACTCAATGTGAATTCTATAGTTGGCTCATTTCTTGTGATGCCTTAAAAGGCCAAAAAGGCAACTGGCCACAAACTCTGAGCCTGTTCACCAACATGCATAAGCAGACTCATTCCCTCAAGAGCACGGTGTTCAGAGTTTGTGGGGGGGAAGGGTATTCAGTGTTGTGATACTGATCAATATCAGCGTAATTAAAATTCCCCATGATTAAAATTCCTCTAACCTTGCAAGCTTTTTTTTTTTTTAATCAGCATTTCTTGATCTATTTTGTCTCACTGCTATATAATATATGTGACTCTGTCCAAGAATAATCTGACTTTATTTATCACCTTGAGTTTTTTGTTCATATCATCTGTGCTGCATCAGCCCTAAATACCAATACAATTTTTTTGGCTCACAGACATATTGCAATTCTCAGCTCACAGTCATCGTCTTCTTTCAGCTTTCTTTTGTTCACAGCTTTGTCATATTCTGCATTCTGGAATTTAAAATGCCATTATTTTTTCTGGTTCTTCCATGGGCCTATTGTTCCCATAATGTTATGCATATCAGTATCTGAGCTGAATAACTAATTAGAAATGACACAAAGTCCAGCGCAGAAGACTTGATTGTTTCCCTCTCCACAAAGGAAGAAGCATCTGCATTATGATTAACCAAGTAAATGCATTAAAATTAACCAAAGAAGATTTATTCGGTCCATCTTCCTATAGTAGGCATACAGTATTTAGATTCTCCCAACAACTGAGGCACCTCGAAGGGGAGAGATGCATCCTATGCTTTGGGTATAAATTCCATGTCCACGAACAGGGATTTGTATATATATATTTATATATATATGTACGCTGCAAAGTATTCCCTAGAACAAAGAACATCTAGTACGAGTTTATATTACACAGCATAATTGTCCTTACTGGAACGCTTATTTTCCCCAAAGGGACAGTACTGTTTCAAATAGACAAGGGACTTAAAGTGGCTTATGCCAGCTAATTCGAAAAATCTTTGTTAGGATGTGTCCGTTAATTTGGCTCCTAGCACACGAGGAAGTCCTTAACAACATTTTCACACATGATGGTTTTTTACAGGGTCTGGCCTTTTCAGAGCAGAAAGTGGATTGGCATCAAGCAACGAATGTGTTAGGACAACAAAAAGTCATAAGAGATGGGACAACAGGAAAAGGAAAAATGCTGTTATCAGCAATACCATTAAAAATACAGTCTGTCCTGGTCAGACTTCATTCTGTCTTTGCTCCTGCCAGATATTTTTTAGGTAATAGTAGGAAAACCTTAACCATATGTAAGAATTCTTATATAAATCCAACATAAGCCTCAGAACTTTCACAGTGACAATTGTCGCCAGTGGGAACCTCACCTTGAATAAAAATGTAGTCCACCGTACTAAAACATTTAAGAAGTGACCATTTCCAATTGTTCACACAAAAATATTGGTACTTTTTAACGTAGCCCTGTTGGTAAAGCAACCCTATATCTATGAAAAATCATAGTACCACTGTTTGAGTTCAGCAGTTCATGGAGGTTAATATCTCAGCAATCATCAGAATAACAAGTCTGATCTCCTGTATGTTACAGATTTTAACCCTCCATGGAGCATTGTAATTTGTGTCTAGTGTACCAACTTTCAGCAATATAGCCAGACTTAATCCAAAGATATGAGGAGAGCTTCATTTCCACAAGGAAGACACCACTCCTTCCTCCTAGTCTGTTTAAGTCTTATTTCCTCCTAGTTTCTCATTTAAATCTGCCAGGCTTCAAATTCCAATCTAGCTTCTCACTAAGCCATCTTTGCTAGAACAAAATGTCAATTGTTACCCAACATTTTATTCCTAAATACCATAATCATACCTTTCTGCCATTTTGACATACAAAGCTGGTTAACTTCTGTCACTAGACTTTTTTTTTTCTCCAGTTTTTGAATATTTTTTGTGGTTCTTCTCCATCCTCTTCAATTTTATTAGTATTTTTGACTGTGGACATTGAGTTTCACATAGCACAAAGTTGTATCCAATACCAAAATCACTTCTCTGCTGCTGTTATTTATCCGAGGACTAACTTCCTCCACAAGTTCATTCTAGGAGTTCATGTTCAGTTGCTTGCCCATTATAACCATTTGAAAACACCTTATTTTTCTCTTCAATTCATTGACACAAAGCAGTTGGCTCTTGCAATGAGCACCACAGACTAATCCATGAAGAAATGTTTCAGAGATCATAGTGGGTGGCATAGATATCTGGATCTGAGCAGTCATTTAGATCTTTCACTCAGGGAAACAGGAATGACAGGCAATAAATGTGATTATTTTATGTGTGTGATGGAAGATTGTATGAATTGTATTCTCCAAGTGTCCATAGACCATGGAGACAAATTCTAGTCACCTTGCAGGGTTAAGCAGTTGGTGTCAAACTGACACATTTCAGCTCTCTTGCACCACCCGCTAGTGGATCTATATGCTGTTTATCTGAAAACAACCATTCTTTGGCAATCACTCTTGAAGATGCCTTCTGTAGGGTAAAGGGACTTTCAGCACTGCATAAAATATTTGCATGACGGGGCAGAGTATCACAGCACAGGGACTGATTAAAAATAAAAATCTTTAAAGCTCAGTTGGAGCAACCTGGAAAACTAACGAATGGCCTCACAGTGTTTGGCTACATACCTGAGCCTCCCGTAATAAGTAAAGGAATCAAATGGTCATCATCAGTCATGGTGCAATTTGTTCTTTTCTAAATGACAATAATAAAAGGAAGAAGAAAAAGTGTGTGCGCAAGTACATGTGCATGTACAAGTGCGTGTAGAACAGCTATGGCACATGAGGTCAGCACCTCCCAAAAACTTGAAGTCCCAGCTTCCAGGAGGGATATTACTTAATAATTTTAATTAAAAAAAACTGGTATTCTATCACAGAAACAAAGTATTTTAAATAATATTTACAGAAGGGATCAATAAATTGGGCTGCTTTTATTAAAGTGCCTAAATAAGGAATTTACAATTTGGCAGTTGAGTCATACAAATTCAATGATTCAAGGACTGAAGGCACATCAGCCTTGACTGATTCTCTCTAAAATCTCTGCATCACTAGCATTGGTTCCACATGAGAATGACTGAGATTTCAATACTGCTGTATACACCTGGAGATAAAATCCATCTACAGCTAGAATGTGTCATGGTGTTCACACTGCCACAGAGCACTGAAACTGAACAGTAGAATCATAGAATCATAGAATTGTTGAGGTTGGAAGGGACCTTTAAGATCATCGAGTCCAACCTTTAGCCTACCCTGACAAGAGCCACTTCTAAACCATGTCCCTAAGTGCCCCATCTACCCTTTTTTTAAACACCTCCAGGGATGGTGAATCCACCACCTCCCTGGGCAGCCTATGCCAATGTTTAATAACCCTTTCAGTGAAAAAATGTTTCCTAATATCCAATCTAAACCTCCCCTGACATAACTTGAACCCGTTTCCCCTCGTCCTATCACTTGTCACCAGGGAGAAGAGGTCAGCCCCCATCTCTCTACAACCTCCTTTCAGGTAGTTGTAGAGGGTGATAAGGTCTCCCCTCAGCCTCCTCTTCTCCAGGCTAAACAACCCCAGCTCCCTCAGTCGTTCTTCATAAGGTTTCTCCTCCAGACCCCTCACCAGCTTTGTAGCCCTTCTCTGGACACGCTCCAACACCTCAATGTCCCTCTTGTAGCGAGGGGCCCAAAACTGAACGCAGTACTCGAGGTGGGGCCTCACCAGTGCCGAGTACAGGGGGATGATCACTTCCCTAGTCCGGCTTACCACACTATTCCTGATACAGGCTAGGATGCTGTTGGCCTTCTTGGCCACCTGGGCACACTGCTGGCTCATATTCAGCCGGCTATCAACCAATACTCCCAAGTCCTTTTCTGTCGAGCTGCTTTCGAGCCACTCTGCCCCAATCCTGTAGCGCTGCATGGGGTTGTTGTGACCCAAGTGCAGGACCCGGCACTTGGCCTTGTTGAACCTCATACCATTGGTCTCAGCCCATCGGTCCAGCCTGTCCAGATCCCTCTGCAGAGCCAACCTACCCTCAAGCAGATCAACACGCCCGCCCAGTTTAGTGTCATCTGCGAACTTACTGAGGGTGCATTCGATCCCTTCATCCAGATCATTGATAAAGATATTAAAGAGAACCGGCCCCAGCACCAAGCCCTGGGGGACACCACTTGTGACTGGACACCAACTGGATTGAACTCCATTTACCACCACTCTCTGGGCACGGCCATCCAGCCAGTTTTTTAGCCAGCGAAGAGTACACCTGTCCAGGCCATGAGCAGCCAGTTTCTCCAGGAGAATGCTGTGGGAAACAGTGTCAAAAGCTTTGCAAAAATCCAAGTAGATAACATCCACAGCTTTTCCCTCATCCACTAAGTGGGTCACCTTATCATAGAAGGATATTAGGTTTGATAGGTATGACCTGCCCTTCACAAACCCATGCTGACTGGGCCTGATCACCCTGTTCTCCTGCATGTGCCGTGTAATGGCACTGAGGAGGATCTCTTCCATGACCTTCCCAGGCACCGAGGTCAGACTGACTGGCCTGTAGTTCCCCGGATCCTCCTTCCGGCCCTTCTTGTGGATGGGTGTCACATTTGCTAACCTCCAGTCAGCTGGGATCTCCCCGCTTGTCCAGGACTGCTCATAAATGATACCAAGTGGCCTGGCGAGCACCTCCGCCAGCTCTTTCAATACCCTTGGGTGGATGCCATCCGGCCCCACAGATTTGTGCACCTCCAGGTGCTGAAGCAGGTCCCTCACCATTTCCCTTTGGATTAGAGGGGCTTCATTCTGCTCCCCATCCCTGTCTTCTAGCTCAGGGGTCTGGGTGCTCAGGGAACAACTGGTCCTACTGCTGAAGACTGAGGCAAAGACTTCATTAAGTACCTCAGCCTTTTCCTCATCCTTGGTCACTATGTTGCCGGCCCTATCTACTAGAGGACAGAGATAATCCTTAGTCCTCTTCTTATTGCTAATATATTTATAGAAGCTTTTTTTGTTGTCCTTGACAACAGAAGCCAGGTTTAGCTCTAGCTGGGCTTTGGCCCTCCTGATTTTTTCCCTACATAGCTTAACTACCTCTTTGTAGTCGTCTTGAGTGGCCTGCCCTTCCTTCCAGAGGCCATAGATCCTCTTTTTTTCCCTAAGTTGCAACACTAGCTCCCTGTTTAGCCAGGCCGGCCTTTTTCCCCAACGGCTTGTCTTCTGGCACATGGGGACAGCCTGCTCCTGTGCCTTTAAGACTTCCTTCTTGAAAATCATCCAGGCTTCCTGGGCTCCTTTGCCCTGGAGGACTGCCTCCCAGGGGACTTTGTCAACCAGGCTCCTGAAAAGCCCACAAAGTCCGCCCTCCGGAAGCCCAAGGTAGCAGTTCTGCTGACCCCTCTCCTTGCTTCTCGCAGAATCGAAAACTCTATCATTTCATGGTCACTGTTCCCAAGACAGCCTCCAACCTTCACATTCCCCACAAGACCTTCCCTGTTTACAAACAACAGATCCAGCAGGGCACCTTCCCTAGTTGGCTCTCTCACTAGCTAGTAAACTTCCTTTAAACTGAGATTCATCTCATCTAACTTTAAGGCACCTAAAGGTAGGTTAGTTGGATTAGTTGTCTGACATTTAGATGCCTAAGGTTAGGTAAAATTAACTCCATGACGCAAAACCCCTGCAGCTTAGTTCTGGGTAAGTAGAAGTAATAAGTAAGTAAGAGTAAAGAGATGCTATGTTCCTACTTGTGTTCTTCTGGTGACGAGGAGTGGGAAGTGGGCCTTCCCCTTATTTTTAAGTTAGCATCAAGGTTTCAGTTTCTTCTGATACATACAGGAAGGTTTCTGTAAGATGGGTATCTATAAGATAGGAATTTCAGCAATGGACCTCTATGATGGTGTGGCAGATTCTCAAGAAGAGAGCAGAATGATTCCCTTTCCTCCCTCCACAACAAGGTACATCATGCAGAGCATTGCTTACATGCTGTAAAGATTGAGCAGCTTCTAATTAGCAACACCGCCGTCACTGGGACATTTTCTGAATTATCTGCCTGGAAGCTAACGGGAGGAAAAAAAAATGTCAGAGGCGGAAAGAAGAGGTCATAACCAGGCCTTGACACAAAGAAATGAGAGAGCATTATGGAAACTGGGCCCTGAGCATACAGGGAGAGTGAAGATATTAGAAAACCGAGCTGCCTGAAGGCCAGGCGGGATGCAGGGAGAGTGATGTTTATACAATGAACACCACAGTATCAGGATGCTAGAAGCACTGCACTGAAACTGCGCTTTGTCTGGGCTAATTAGTCCTGCTGAGAAATTCCATCCTACCGTCATTAAATGGCTGCACTTCCTAAGCCAGCTTGTTCAGAGTCTCCAATGTAGACATACCTCCTCGTCCCCAGAGAAGTGTGCAAGTTAATTCCTGTACCTCAAGAAGAAGCTTTATCTTGTTGAGCCCACAGCAAAGCACAAGATTAGATGAGAGTAAGAGTGCACTCTGTTTTGCAATTTTGTTTTCCGCAATTTCGTTTTCTCAAATGTATTGTTTAATTGCTTGTTGTGTCTTCGCCTTGGTAGGCAGCTAAGCACTACACAGCCACGCGCTCACTCCCCTCCCACGCTCCCAGTGGGTTGGGGGAAGAGGAAAGGAAGAGTAAAAGCAGGAAAACCTGACGTTTGAGATTAAACAAAAAAGGTTAATAAGTGGAAGAAGAGAGAAAGAAAAAAAAAACAACAACAAAACAAGCAATGCAAAGACAATCACTTATGACTTCTCACAGGTACACTGATGTCCAGGCAGTTCCCAAGCAAAAAAAAAAGAAAAAGTCTAATCTTCCTAAAATTCCCTCTTTTTCATTTTTGTTGCTGAGCATGACATTGTATGGTATGGACTATCTCTTTGGTTAGTTTGGGTCATCTGCCTGGTTGCATCCACACCCAATCTACCGCACAACCCTCGGTGTATTCACTGGAGGGGCAGAGTGAGAAAGAGAGAAGGCCTTGACTCCGTGCAAACACTGTTCAGCAATAGCTAGAATATTAGTATGTTATTAGTATTGTTTTGGTCACAAATATAAGTAAGACACAGCACCATCCAAGCTGCTATGAAGAAAGTTAACTTTATCCCAGCAAGGTCCAGTATGCTGCTGAATAAAATACTTGAAGAATCGCCTCTTGGTCAGATGCCTTTGGTCAGGGTGAGTCATTATAGCACACACAAATACAGTGAGATCTGCGGATTGGCAAACCAAACCTACTGTGATTTATCCCTTCCAGCACAAGGGGTCTCATTATCTTTGTATGCATTACAGTGAGATACCATTCCAGATCTCTGTGATAAAAGTGTTTGCATTCACAGACAGCCAAGTTGGACAGAAGGAAAGAAAAGCAAAAAAAAGTTACCTGATCAACTGAACAAAATCATATGTAAATAATCCTTTCTACTTTTAAATGCAGAAAACAGGCTCCATTTCTTTTCTCCCATTGTCAATAACAAAAGGGTAAGATATGACGCTAAACTGGGCGGGCATGTTGATCTGCTTCAGGGTAGGTTGGCTCTGCAGAGGGATCTGGACAGGCTGGACCGATGGGCTGAGACCAATGGTATGAGGTTCAACAAGGCCAGGTGCCGGGTCCTGCACTTGGGTCACAACAACCCCATGCAGCGCTACAGGATTGGGGCAGAGTGGCTCGAAAGCAGCCCGACAGAAAAGGACTTGGGAGTGTTGGTTGACAGCTGGCTGAATATGAGCCAGCAGTGTGCCCAGGTGGCCAAGAAGGCCAACAGCATCCTAGCCTGTATCAGGAAGAGTGTGGTGAGCCGGACTAGGGAAGTGATCATCCCCCTATACTCGGCACTGGTGAGGCCCCACCTCGAGTACTGCGTTCAGTTTTGGGCCCCTCGCTACAAGAGGGACATTGAGGTGTTGGAGCGTGTCCAGAGAAGGGCTACAAAGCTGGTGAGGGGTCTGGAGGACAAACCTTATGAAGAACGACTGAGGGAGCTGGGGTTGTTTAGCCTGGAGAAGAGGAGGCTGAGGGGAGACCTTATCACCCTCTACAACTACCTGAAAGGAGGTTGTAGAGAGATGGGGGCTGACCTCTTCTCCCTGGTGACAAGTGATAGGACGAGAGGAAACGGGTTCAAGTTACGTCAGGGGAGGTTTAGATTGGATATTAGGAAACATTTTTTCACTGAAAGGGTTATTAAACATTGGAATAGGCTGCCCAGGGAGGTGGTGGATTCACCATCCCTGGAGGTGTTTAAAAAAAGGGTACATGTTGCACTTAGGGACATGGTTTAGAAGTGGCTTTTGTCAGGGTAGGTTAGTGGTTGGACTTGATGATCCTAAAGGTCCCTTCCAACCTCAGCGATTCTATGATTCTATGATTCTATGATTCTTTCTACAGACAGGGACTGGGATCATTACAGACTCCCAGAGCCCTGGTGGGCATGTTTGTCTGTGCCTTTGAAGCTAAATTCCCAGATTGTCCACATTGTCAGCCCCGCAGATTGTCCTCTGAGGGATACTGAAAACATCTGATGAGAAACATCAAGTGCAAATCTGCTGGAGTACTTAGTCCATGCTCCAAGGTGTCACTATGTGCAGTCCTATAGCTCATAGCATGAGGTATCCTACATCTGACGGCACCTTATCCCAATGGCCACATTTTCAGGCCATGCCCTGGTAGCCCTGCCCCCCAACCAAAAATTCTTTTCTGAAAGTTGCGATCTGTTCCTCCTATTTATAATATAGTGCCACCATAATTACAGAATCACAGAATGATAGGGGTTGGAAGGGACCTCTGGAGATGATCTAGTCCAATCCCCCTACCAAAGTTAGTCAAGTGAAACCTGAGGAGCAATGAGAAGCTACAGTCCTTTCAGTCACAGAATCACAGAACCACAGCATGGTTCGGGTTGGAAGGGACCTTAAAGATCATCTAGTTCCAACCCCCCTGCCATGGGCAGGGACACCTCCCATTAGACCAGGCTGCTCAAAGCCTCATCCAGCCTGGCCTTGAACACTTCCAGGGATGGGGCATTGACAGCTTCCCTGGGCAACCTGTTCCATTGCCTCACCACCCTTACCGTAAAGAATTTAATCCTGATATCCAATCTAAATCCACTAAATCTAAATCAGTTTGAAGCCGTTACCCCGTGTCCTATCATTACATTCCCTGATAAAGAGTCCCTCCCCATCCTTCCTGTAAGCCCGCTTTAGGTACTGGAAGGCTGCTATAAGGTCTCCCTGGAGCCTTCTCTCCTCCAGGCTGAACAGCCCCAACTCTCTCAGCCTGTTCTCACGGCAGAGGGGCTCCAGCCCTCTGATCATCTTCATGGCCTCTGCTGGACCTGTTCCAACAAGTCCATGTCCTTCTTGTGCTGACGACTTCAGAGCTGGACGCAGTCCATTCCCTGTTCACAGAATGAAAGGGAAGACAGGTCTTCAGAGCCATGTGTGCTAGTCCCATTATTGAAAAATGGCACGGCATAGACTTTATCATAGTTTTTACTGAGATGTGCAGGTAGCAGAGCACACAGAAAATTGTTTTTACTTAGACTTCCTGAACGATGACCATAAAAACAGGGAGAAAATGATCAATATCTTGCCTGGTGTCTATGCCAAAACTGGTGAACCTGTCAATATCAAACCTGTGTGTCACATTTATAGGATCTTTGCTAGACATGACTTTCAGAGTTGAGGATCACCAACTTCTTGGCGAGAGTGAAAACCGAAAAGAATACCAACACATAGTGTGAAGCTATGCAAGTTGACCACTGTTGTCTGGAAAAATGTTTCATATGCAATCACATCACTCCTGAAGAACAATGTGGTGTCCCAGCAGACGGTTTGATGAGCATTTAGACATACAGACACAAAAGCTGAGACTGTACTGCTAAATAAAACATTGCTTGTGAAAATGTAAAGCCAATGGAATACGATTACCTATGTAGTTAGAACAGTCCACGGCATAGCTTTTGGCAAAGGGCAACTAGCATTATCCATGACATTTCTCTGGCACTGGTGATAGCATAAACCAGAAACCACTCTTGATCCTACAGACAGGCTGCCTGCCACCGTCCCCATTTGAAGGTGAAGAGATTTATTCACATAGACATTGATCATTTTATGCTGGTTCTTCTCACAGATAGAGAGTGGTTTCACACACATCTAATTTACCAGAATAGACGTAGCCAAAACACCAAAGCTTGAAGGTGGTAGTCTTCAGCAGCTCAGTCATGTTTTCAGTGTACAGGAGAACAGCAGAGAAATGACAGGCACTGTTGAGATTCACAAGCATCTGCCTGGAGACAGCTAGAAATGGAATGAGAAAATGCAGCATTTCACTTCTGTGCCATTTTCTATCTGGAAAATATGGATAATAATACTCATTTCCCTTTTAAAATGAGGACTTATGAGACCAAAAGTACAGGAAGAGCTCTGAAAATTACAACACACATGTTGAATGTATGATTTATTCAGCAGTATTACCCAGTTAGCATTATTGGCACTAATGCTACTAGAAAAAGAAAAAAAACCTGTCTGAATAGACAGGGCAGGAACTTAACCACTTAGAAATTAAAAATGCATTCAAAGAAATCCCTAACAGAAGACAATTATGTCCCAGACAATTTAGCCATTTATTCGAGCAAATCAAAAAGTAGCCCACAAGTCAAGTAACAATTGAATTAAGATACCAATCACCATATCTATTAAGTTTTTTAAAATTACATGACAAAGTTTAAAAGAACATTCCAGTATAATGTGAAACATTATTCTTACTGCTACATCTAATTACAAAGAGGTGTAAATCACTTGGTCTAGCCTTTTAAAAAAACCTACTTCAAATACATAATATTAAAAATTGAGAAGAGGTATGCAGCTCCCATACAAATGGATTATGCAGCTGGCAATTTTTAGAGTCACTCTGAAAGAAGTTCGACTGAAAATTTCCACCCCTCCTTTCCTCAGCAGGGCCATGGAGATGGGGCTGGGATGAGGAGAGGTCAGGACATCAGCCCACAGCTTCGGGCCGGGCAGGGCAGGGCTGCCGTGGGGCTGCAGACCAACACCCTGCAGCATCACTGGGGCAGGGACTGATGGCCCAGGGCTGAGCTGAAAGAGGGTCTTTGGCCGTGGGCAGGGTGCCCAGCGAAGGTGGGCAGGGACCGTAAGGACTCATAGTGCCCTCCAGGGCCAGACAATTTTACCTCATGAAAGCATTTAGGCACATGTTTTAATTTTAAGGTCCAGGTAAGCAGTTAAGAACGTGACTGATTTCACCTTACAAGTGGTTGATCTAAATACAATTTACTCACACAGACTTAAGTGGTCCTTTTGAATATAGGCCGTGTTTACTTGCATTGAAGTGATAAAACCTAGTGAGGTATTTAAAACACTAGGCTGGTCAGGACGGGATGAAAGAATTTTATTCATTACATGATTCTCTGTCCAACAACGTATTGCAATTGAATAGTAATGATATCATTAATTTTTAGGACTTCAGCATTTTTGTAAATTAATTTGGCCTCTCTGTCTTGGGAGGCAAAGGGCAGAGAGGGAGTCCTTAAATACTGATGAATTTTTTTAATGGTTGATGAGAGCCTTCATTGGTGGAAAAACACTTAGCTGGTTTATACTGTATTCCAGACATTCCTGTGTCACTTTCACTTCTGAAGTCTGATGCTGTTCTGAAATAGGATGCGACATTAAAATCTGTGAGATGAAGTTCAGTGTCTTCTATTTCCCTCAGTCTGAATAAATTACCAAGCTAATAACATTACTTTTTTAGACTGCATTAAAGACCAGTGTCAATCCCAAAGGCTTTTTTTTGAACCACTTCAAGTCTACATTGGCAAATCTGCATGTAATTGTGTCCTTGTTAACCTGCAGGAAAGTGCCCATTCACCCCTTCAGCTAGCAAACACTCGACGCTGTTAGTGGTAAGTCACTATCATTTCACCTGGGCAATTTTGTGAAATTTTTAGATAGAAATGTAGACTCAAGCAAGCGAATCTGATGTGTAATTTCAGGGATATGATTAGTATATTCTTCTGATCCTGCTTTTATAGACTAGAAAATTCATCAGGTGAAAGCTAATGACTTAATGCATTTGTACCAGGTTGGTGGGCTCTCAGAAAGCCCAAAGTTGTTCATTGCACACATGCAGACCATTATTGTAGCTCACATGCCACTGCATGTAAGACCTTGCATGTGCAAGAAGCAGTACATGTATTTTACAATCTGCTCATTATCCATAAGTCTAAGAAGCCCATCGTGTGCTCTCTCTAGTGCTCAGGTACACCCCGTAGAGATAACGTACGGTACATTTTATACATTCAGAGGATAGGAAAGTGTGTATCCGGGTCAGATTTTTTGTGCATCTTTCTACCTGTCTAGATAGATATTAACCCTATGTCATTGTAATAATACCTTGTAGGTAATTCATTTGAAGTCTTGACTTCCAGCACCAAAAGCCTAGTTCTTTACCAAGCAAATTAATGGTAGTTCTACACTAGCTGGTAGCGCTCGCAAGGTTGTATCTGTACTAGTGAACAAAAGTGTTACGGAATTGTTCCCTGACATTGAAGCCAAATGGCACACTACAGCTTTTATCCATCCTTTTAAACTCTTTCAGCCTCCCATGCAAGATGTCCATATTCAGACTGCCTGCTGGGAATCATCGCTGGTAGCTTCCCAGCTTTGGCTTGGGAGGCATTTGACAGAATTCAAGATGCCTCCAGCCAAAACCATGCCAGGGACAATTCTCATAACAGTGGGGATGACAGAGTTCCAGGGCACAGGAGCATACTCTGGCATTATTTAATTTGCTAGCATAGATGTGGCTCTAGCCTATTGTTATGACAGTGGAGCAGCTAAAAGAGGGAACAAAAACTACCCAATGTATGCAAGTTGCATAAGCGCATATTTTTATGGAACCACACATTTGAAAATTTGATTCTATCTACTTATGTACAAGTATGGGAAAAAAAGCCAGCAAAGCCAATTAATTTACCCCCATTTTCCTCAGCAGTGAATCTGGCCCAGGCCAGGTTACTCAAAAGTCTTTTTTCATTTATTTGGAAGTTGTTTAACTAAATAAAGAGATGGCAGTTCACCAACTAAAAAGAATAGGACTGCAAACAGACCATTCTACCCAAATCCTGTTTTCATAGCCGTTTCTTCCTTTCCTGGTTTAATTGCAAATTCAGTGCTGGTAAATATTCCCAGAGAGATGGATGAAAAGATTCATTGCCAGACTCAACAGTGATGGAGGAAACATCACCATGGAAGTAGGGTGTGCAACCTGTCAGGGACTCCCTGAGGCAGAGAGGGGAGAAAAGAGAAC
This sequence comes from Larus michahellis, assembly GCF_964199755.1. Taxonomy (NCBI): domain Eukaryota; kingdom Metazoa; phylum Chordata; class Aves; order Charadriiformes; family Laridae; genus Larus; species Larus michahellis. The sequence goes on from NC_133896.1 coordinate 219,781,363, forward strand.
TCTAAGGATGAGGACCAAAAAATAATTTTCTTTCCATTTTTCTCAGTAGACTGCAACAGAAGCCTTGAGTGACTGCCTTCAACTGACATACCTATTTTATCAGAGGAATCCCTCTTATCTTTTCCTTTCCCTCTTCCCCCCTCTTTGTAATGCCTGTCTCCATCCAATTCCCATTACAAGCCACCGGTGCCCACAGGCTGCTGAAGCTCAATCACATTTCAGGTGCGTTGTAAGGCAGGGCTGGAAACAGAAGCCCTACATACTCCCTCCTGGTCTTTTACACCTCAAAGGAAAAATAGGCGACATCAAGGTCATACTGAGATCTCTTGCTTCTGCCTCTCGTTGGCAAAACCTGCACTTCCAGCATATTCCAGTGACAACCTCACTCTCCATCTAGCCACTAAAGCAAGTGAAATCATTACTTCAGTCAAGTAAATGCTGGGAAAAAGATTTAAAGAAGACAAAAGCAAAGAACTTGTGAATACTTAGGGGGCTAAGGAGTTAAATCTACATGAACCTCTGAAGTACATCATCTCCAGGTTCCCACAACTCCTGCCACCTAACCAGGCGACTGTCCTGGACAACCTGCCCTAACCAACCCTGCTTGAGCAGGCATATTCCACTAGATGATCGCAAGAGATCACTTCAACCTAAGCAAGCCTGCTATTCTGTGATACCTATTAGTGAGGTCTTGTTAATGTGAGCTACGTCTCAATGCTCCTTTTTGCATAGTTATATATGTACCCAGTAAGGTTTGGCTGTTAGAGGACAAATTGATTCTGCCTAGACAGCTTGACACTGTTCACTGCTGGAAATGTCTTGCAGAAGAAGGAAGGAGGACGATGAGGAGCAGGTGTTAATGAAGCTTGCTCCAAAATATCTGGAAAGACTCCCTAAGTGCATGGAGTTGGCATGCCCATGCTGTTCTGATTAGTAAATAGTAAAAGAGGCAGAGAAAAATAGATCTACTTAATCTTAGAGAGGAAATCTGAGTTGCTGTGTCCGTTGCTGTAAGAGTCTCCACCCCTGCAAGCTTTGTACACTTCTGCCAGAGTATAGTAGCAATATTCATCTCCATTCAGGTGTCACAGTTAAGCCCAAGATCCTATTTTGGCCACCTACAATAAAAGTAAAATGTAGCATCCCCTACAACACCTAAGCTCAAGAAAGAAATGAGATCTTCCTGCTATCCTTTACCCAGAGACATTGATCAAAGGGTGCTATCTGTAAGATGAATATAATGTAAGCACCAAGATTACTTCTTCCCATGGACACTAAAGGGAACTGGCATAGTTCCCTGTATAGAAAAGTGTGAATTGATGACCCTTCCCTTGAACTCAGGCTTCACAGTAGGCATCTAATTCTGAGTTAGGCAGGAGAAGAGTTGGTCTGAACAAAACTCTTTTTCTCTGGAAAGTGCCCTGCTCTCTAATCAAATAACAAGGAAAGCACACTTGCATTGGAAAATGAGTCCTTGTACTCAGTGAAGGGTTTTGATGTATCAGCTCAGTCCCCTGTCTCTTAGTCTCCTGTTGAGGTGCTAGTATTATGTTCCCATGCATATATGAGAGGCAGGTGGAAAATCCCACTTGCAAACCAACTTCTGGGACAAAAGAGCATCCTGAAAATTTTCTGGTCTAAATTACTGGAACCATGCCAGGAATCTGGTCCCTCCATTTATAAGCATCAACAAAGACCAAAGTGGCCTGGAGGTGGCTGCATTTCAGTGGTGGGGAGTAATACCATATACGACAGGGACACACATGGCCCTCAGCAAAGGAAATCATAGAACCATAGAATCTTCATGGTTGGAAAGGACCTTTGAGATCATCGAGTCCAACCAAAAAACCTACAATCTCTGCCACTAGAGCATGCCCTGAAGTGACACATCTAGACGTTTCTTAAACACCTCTAGGGATGGTGACTCAACCACCTCCCTCGGCAGGCTGTTCCAGTGCCTGACCACTCTTGCAGTCAAGTAATTCTTCCTAATATCTAATCTAAACCTCCCCTGACGCAACTTCAGACCATTTCCTCTGGTCCTGTCATTATTCACTTGGGAGAAGAGGCCAACACCCACCTCTCTCCAACCTCCTTTCAGGGAGTTGTAGAAGGCAATGAGGTCTCCCCTCAGCCTCCTCTTCTCCAAGCTAAACATGCCCAGCTCCCTCAGCCTCTCCTCATATGACCTGCTCTCCAGACCCCTCACCAGCCTGGTAGCTCTGCTCTGGACATGCTCCAGCACCTCAATGTCCCTCTTGTACAGAGGGGCCCAGAACTGAACACAGTACTCGAGGTGAGGCCTCACCAGTGCCGAGTACAGAGGCACAATCCCTTCCCTACTCCTGCTGGCCACACTATTCCTGATACAAGCCAGAATGCTGTTGGCCTTCTTGGCCACCTGGGCACACTGCTGGCTCATGTTAAACTGGCCGTCCACCAGCACCCCCAGGTCCTTTTCTGCTGGGCAGCTTTCCAGCCACTCTTCCCCAAGCCTGTAGCGTTGCTTGGGGTTGTTGTGACCAAAATGCAGGACCTGGCACTTGGCCTTATTAAACCTCATACAGCTGGCCTTGGCCCATCGATCCAGCCTGTCCAGGCCCCTCTGTAGAGCCTTCCTACCCTCAAGCAGATCAACACTCCCACCTAGTTTGCTGTCGTCTGCAAACTTACTGAGGGTGCACTCAATCCCCTCATCCAGATCATTGATAAAGATATGAAACAAAACTGGCCCCAAAACTGAGCCCTGAGGAACACCACTGGTGACCGGCCACCAAAAGGATTTCACCCCATTAATCACAACTCTCTGGGCATGGCCATCCAGCCAGTTTTTAACCCAGCCAAGAGTACACTTGTCTATGCCATGATTCACCAGGTTCTCCAGGAGAATGCTATGGGGGACGGTGTCAGAGGCCTTACCAAAGTCCAGACAGACAACGTCCACAGCCTTCCCCACATCCAGAAGGCGGGTCACATGGTCACAGAAAGAGATCATGTTGGTTAAGCAGGACCTCCCTTTCCTAAACCCATGCTGGCTGGCCCTGATCCCTTGGCTGCCCTGCACTTGCCGTGAGAGCTCACTCAAGATGATCCTCTCCATGATCTTTCCTGGTACCGAGGTCAGGCTGACAGGCCTGTAGTTCCCTGGATCCTCCTTCCGACCCTTCTTGTAGATGGGCGTCACATTAGACACCCTCCAGTCATCTGGCACCTCCCCTGTTGACCAGGATTGTTGATAAATGATGGAGAGGCTTGGTGAGCTCTCCCGCCAGCTCCCTGAGTACTCTTGGGTGAATCCCATCCGGCCCCATAGACTTATGTACGTCTAGGTGCAGAAGCAGATCATTGACTACTTCCTCCTGGATTATGGGTGTGTTATTCTGCTCTCCATCTTTATCTTCCAGCTCAGGAGGCTGAGCACCCTGGGGATAGCTGGTCTGACTATTGAAGACAGAGGCAAAGAAGGCATTAAGTATCTCAGCCTTCTCCTTGTCATGGGTTGCAACTTTCCCCCCAGCATCCAGTAAGGGATGGAGATTCTCCCTGGCTCTCTTTTTGTTAATGTATTTATAAAAGCTTTTTTTGTTGTCCTTAATGTTAGTGGCCAAGTTGAGCTCCAGCTGGGCTTTTGCCTTCCTAATTTTCTCTCTCTGTAACCTAACGAGATCTCTATACTCCTCCTGAGTTGCCTGTCCCTTCTTCCAAAGGTGGTAAACCCTCCTTTTATTCCTAAGTCCCATGCGAAACTCCTTATTCATCCAGACTGGCCATTTTCCCTGCCCTTTAGACTTGCAACACTTGGGGACAGCCTGCTCCTGGGCCTTTAAGATTTCCTTCTTGAAGAGCATCCAGCCTTCCTGGACCCCTTTGCCTTTCAGGGACTCTCTCAACCAGTGTCCTGAACAAACCAAAGTCCGCCCTCCAGAAGTCCAAGGTGCAGTTTTTGCTAACCTCCCTCCTTACATCACTACATATTGAAAACTTGACCATTTCATGATCACTAAACCCAAGATGACCTTCGACCACCACATCTCCCACTAGTCCTTCTCTGTTTGTGAACAGTAGGTCTAGCAAGACACTTCCCCTGGTAGGCTCCCCTACCAGTTGTGTCAGGAAGTTATCTTCCACGCACTCGAGGAACCTCCTAGCCTGCCTGCTCTCTGCTGTGTTATATTTCCAGCAGATACCCGGCAGGTTGAAGTCCCCAACCAGAACAAGGGCTGGCGATTGCGAGACTTCAGCCAGCTGCTTATAGAATACTTCATCTGTCTCCTCATCCTGGTTGGGTGGTCTATAGCATACTCCCAGCACAACATCTCCCTATTTCCCTTCCCCTTCAATTTACCCATAAACACTTGACTTTATCATCACTGGAGTCTAGCTCTATAGAATCAAAACACTCCCTAATGTACAGAGCCACGCCCCCGCCTCTCCTTCCTTGCCTATGCCTTCTGAAGAGCTTATAGCCATCCATCGCAGCAGTCCAGTCGTGACAGTCATCCCAGCACGTTTCCGTGATGGCAACTACATCATAGCTGTCCTGCTGCACAATGGCTTCCAGCTCGTCCTGTTTGTTGCCCATGCTACGTGCATGGCTGAGCTGGGCTACCGATTTCACCCCTATCCTTGGCCCTTTATACCTAGGCTCATTACTAGCGGGCCTGGTTTTATTCCTTTCCCCCTTCGATTCTAGTTTAAAGCCCTGTCCATGAGCCTTGCTAACTCTTGGCCTAGTACCCTTTTCCCCTTTTGGGATAGGGTTTTCCCATTCTTAGCCAGCAGGCCCGAAATAGAAAAGAGTAACTGCAATGAAAATGGATAAGAATAACTGCAGAATGATGTACAGTGATGTTTTTTAACTGCTGAAAAACATAAAATGAGAAAAAATTACATTCTTAAACGGGTATTAATTGAAATAGCCTGACGGTTCCATGAGAGCTCAAGAGTTTTACGTATCTGATGTCTGTAAGGTCCCATTTGGAACTATGGCATAAGAGGTTCAAAGAAAAACGCAAAACACTATTATTCCTATTATCTTTTGAAGGCAATATTTTACTCACGTTTCTGGACTATTTCAATTTGCCATGAAGTTTAACCACCTCTATTCTTTTTTGAATGCTAAATTAATTGGTACCGAGAACCTCTGACCTCTTTTTTTCTGTTATTTTTTTCTTTTTTTAATCTGAGTCATGTCATTCTAGACAACCACCTAAGAAGAAACTGAAACAGTGAGTACTGTATTTCACCAGACGCTTATCTCCTCTCTGCCTGTCTCATTTTAAAAAGAAGCTGTACTGAAAATGAATTTGGTTACGAAAGGAATCAATCTGTAACTCAGCAAAAAGCACCTCCTTCTTAATTTACATAGCCCTGCTGCTTCACCCTAATTAATGTTCATCTGTAACTTACTCTTCCTGCAGCTTTGCCTTTCTAAATGAGTGAAAAATGACAGGAAACCTTTGGAATGCAGTTTGCTATTAGAGAACTATAGAAGAAACCGGATTGACTCATTTAAAGCCCCTAGTAATAGTCTCATAGGTCTTAAGAAAATATTGTCATTCAATTTAAATAGGGTTTGATTAGATCCAGGTGCAGCTGGATATCAGAACAGTAATGTAAATACAACAATCTATTGTCAAGAGTGTAGGCGTTTTAATTTCTTTGCAGATGATATAAACCTGGTTTTTCTGTTTAACTGGTAGGATAATCAGCATGCAACTGTGGGAAACAATCATTAATGTGATGAAATATGGAAATGAGACTTATGCATAGAGAGAGGATGGAAGCATAGTCCTGGGGTGAAGGACTGGATTCACGATCTGGGCTTGATTTTTGTCTCTGCTGCAGGCAGAGGTCTCCGTCTACAGAGAGAAAATATAGATACTTCCTTTCTCTCACCCTTTGCCTATTTAGGGTTGAAAAACTTAAACACAAGGACAACCTCTCATCTTTTGCACATATATAATCTAGGGCATGGGACCTTGCTTGCCATGCAAATGTATAAATATGAACATATGCTACTGATATAGAGATAAAAGTACTGTGTCAATTGAGAGCAGGTATATGAGTAGGCATATGTCTACCTTCCACACTTGAAAAACTGGGACAGGCAAAAAATCAAAATTCTTAGGAATGCAAAAATATCTTAGCAGAAGTTTTAAAACATTTCTCACGTCACCACAGGGAATGATAGAAACAGTTTGATTCAGTATACTTATTAACCTTGCAAGTTCACATTTTACTGCCATAGCTGTTTTCATCACAGAGAAACTAATGTATATATGCAACCAAAGGAACTGTTCAAAATCAATTGGTGGAAGCTAAGAATGATTTTTGCATATGCAAATGACACGCATCAATTCCTAGATAATATTTTAGAAAAAGCTATATATATTAATTTATACTAGTTACTGCCTTTCAGAAATCAACTCCAAATGTACTCATTATAAGGAAAGTTTTCCAAAGCTCCTGTTTTGCACATGAGAAAATAATTTGGCTGGGAAGGTAATTTACTTGAATCTTGGAAGTTTAATTTATGGCATACACATGAGGTTTTTCCAAAGTAACATTATCCCAACACTGAATTTTAATAAGATGGAGCACAGTGCTGACTTTTATTTTTGATTGTAGCTCAGATAATTAAGATTACTTTAACATTTTAGACAAAACACTGATAAGACCAGCAATATATATGGAAATGGGATTTGAGATTTTGCTGAATTTATTTCTTCTAGGTAACAGCAAAGCTCAAGTTCTAAGCTCACTTGCTTCATATCACAGAGCACACTAAAATTGTGTTTCCATTTCACTTTTCTATAAATGGATTAACCTTATTTAATTTAAACAGTTTGCAGATGGCCTTGGAGAGCAGTTCTTGTCCCCCAAAATTGTATGTAGTGGAAATGCTCTGCTATAGCTCTAACAAATCTGCACTATTAAGGGAAATACAGGAAGAATTAACTCTGTCTGAAGGGTATGGTTCAGGATTTAGGTACTAATGTGAAAAAATGGGGTTTCTGGCTTCTTTTCCCTATTTCAGTACATGCTTTCTGTGTAATGGGTAAACACATCATTTAAGCCTAGGTTTTAAGCACTGTTTTTTGCAGGTTGTGTCCTAGCACCTTGCAAAGCTGAAGAACCTTAGGTGGCAAAGTCCCCTTGTCCAAGTTCTTCTTACCTTGACTCTGCGCTTTGCAAGAAAGTGCTCCACAGAGCTCCCCAACCCAGTTCCCCGAACAACCACAGTGACAGACATGGTGTTTTCTCTGCTGTACCTTTGGAAGGAAATCTTGATGCTCTCAAGGATGCACAAGAGCAAGAAAAGCAAACTTTTCGCCCATTATGGAGACAAGACACAGTCAGGGTCCAGAACTGGGGACACAGTGCAGCCTAGGCACTGGCATACAATCATCAGTATTACAAAAATGCTGAAACATTCCTGAAATGAGTTTGTCCCAGTCTAACTCTCAGTCTCCCCAAACAGTTGCTGGACACAGTTTGCCTGTTGAGACACTCGGGGGACTATTTCTGAAAGGCAGCTCGCATGAAGCCACCCTGTTTCTGAAGCCAAGAGAGTTTGTTAGAGCACATATTTCTGTGACTGCTGGTCTATATAACCACAACCATTGACAAGTGTGTTTCCCAAAGGGTATATCCCCACTCCTTAAGTAAAGAGAACCAGGGAAGAAGATGGAGAATTGAACTCTGATTCTCTGCACTTCTTAATTAATTATCTCACTCCAAAGCTCTGTTTTGGACCACTCTGATTAGTGCACTCTAAGACAGATCTGTTTGGCAGATCTGATGTGAGCCCATCTGTACTATTTGGCTTTGATGGGTCACTGACCTCTTGTATTTAGCAGTGTTGGCATTGCCAGCAGAGGCCCATGGAAGTCCAAGATGAATAGCATGAACAATGACTCTCAAGGGCAACTTATTTTTAATAAACCCTTAACTAGATGGTGGGATGTAGCCATGCAGTTACTCCACCATTGTCCTCTAACATAGTATACAGACCCTACATATTTAATCCAAGCCCACTGGACAAATACAAACACAAAAAGTTCACTGAGTTCACTTCAAAAACTTGTGCCAGATCTACCAGATTATTCATTTATAGTAAAATTAGGTCTCAACATTTTTAGAATATTTCCTTTAGTTATTCTTCCATCTTTTACAGGCATTGAGAGTATTTTCCCCACCAAGGAACCATGGATCTCCTCACCAGTGTCCCATTCACAGTCTCACACAAGCAAATTACTCAGGAACAGACTTGGATTGACTGACCAAAAAAAAAATCTTTAAAAGGAAAACTTGAATGTGCTTCTTTTCAGCTTTTTGTCATGTTGGATAGATCAGTCATGTGTCAAGCATAAAATGCTATACCCCACCTCACCATCAGATATCTCAAGACTTCTCCTCCCTAACGTGGATGTGCTGAGTTAAGTAACAGCTCACAAGCAGGATGAAAAGCGTAGAGATCATGCTACCTAGTTTATTTATACTTTGGTATTATTTAAATTCCTCCCAGTTTACAGTCATAAAAGTAAGAACAGAACAGAGAGCACACGACAAAACATTCCCTTTTTGCTCCAATATTGACATCTCTTCACTATTATTTGTGATGTAGCAAATATAGCAGAACTCCACAAGCTGATCATTAACAGGATAAACTTGGCATCGGTACCCCGGAGGCCTCTTTGGCACCTCACTGTGACACTGCAATAAATGCAACTTCGATGAAACAAGCCATGTAGGTGGACTTTGACTTATTACCTTCAAGTATGGCCTGGGGAGCTGTGACCCCTTGTTTCCCTGATCTCACCCTGCCAACAACTAACATTGACTTTGTGTGCAAATAGAATTGTTCAATTCTTAATGTCATTTGATTTGCTTTAACGATATCCACTATTCACCTGGAACACTTAAAATGACATTGAGAAACTCAACACTAAGACTGGGCTCAGTGCTGACCATGGGATGGGAAAGTGGATTCTATGAGAACCTGCATTTTTCCCACCTAAATGTTAGAAATTCGCAAGACTTAGAAAAATAAGTCTCCTATATGTGTTTCCATGCCCACTGAAAGAGCAACTTGACCATCTCCAGCACAGCAGTAGCTATGGATGGACAAAACACACCAAGAAAATGACAGTCATATTTGCTATTCAGGCTGTGGTCCTTGCAGCAACACTGGACTTCTAGTGGCACCAAAGTGAGAAGTGCACACTCTTTAATTCATTCCTACATTGATCTGGATATCCTCTAACCATAGAGTTTCTCCGTACATCCTAGTCTCTGTTTTACAAGCTGTAGACACTACAATGTTTCTTTGAGACTTTATCTACTTTGGCTATTTTGATTATCAGCTTTCCGAAATGGAGATTGTCTCTTTAGTGGTATACAGAGACAGTATTTAGCAATGACAGGCTGAGTGCCACCGTAATACATTCTTTAATATAACAACTGCCTACAGCTACCATTGGGTAGCAGAAGGATCCTTTCTACTTAAGCAGCAACTATCCAATGGGCAAAACTTCAAACTCTGTTGGCCTTCCACCCAGGAGATTTTACAAGAAGAAGGTAATATGGAGTTTAAAACTCACTCAGACTGAAATAAAGCTTTGCTTTCATTGGTTCTTTTCATCATACGTTTAATTTAAAGTCTCATAAATTTGTGCCATGTAAATTTGAACATTTTAGAAGGAAGAATTAGGTGCAAGTTTTCAAAAGCCACTTTGTCTATCTATTTGCCTTAAAAATTCAGTTTGTTACCTGACTTCATTGTTAGTACTTCATTGTTAGTATGCTAATTACTTAGACAACATCTTTGAATGTTGCTTGGAGTATTTGGTTTCATTCAAAAGCAGATGTGTGTTTGCCTTAATGTTTTATATTTCTTTGGGGAGTTTTTAGCTGGAACATAATTTGTGTTCAGTTTGAAATCATATTTATTAAGTTTTTTCCCAACTAAACTACGGCAGGGAGAAAACAGCTCGTTATATAAAAACAAAAAAAAACAGAAAATATGAAGTATAATTGGGAGTACATGGTCACTAAAGCAGGTCAATAGGCTTTCTTTGAAGAGAGATTCTGGAACTTTCATTACCCACTGATCATCCCATGTGAGTTGCCCTACCCAGATCAAAAGGCAGAAAAGAGCTGTGTGCCAGAATTATTTCAGTAAAAAGCATTGTCTTCAAGAATCACTGAAGGTCATTAGAATACAACTGATTAATTGTGCTGCCTCAAGCGATGATTCAAACCACCCTGTTTTGATGACTACAGATTCATTCCCACCCTTCATGAAAAATGGGATCGGCTGTCCATGCTCTCCTCCCCAGGTCATGTTTCAGGCGGCGGAGAGAGAATTTCTCTAATTCTGAGTATAACATAGTTACCCTCTCTCACCGGTCAAGTATTATTTATTTCTCTGGAATCATTTTGTCACATACCTTCCCAGTTATAACCTGCATGTTTTTCTAGAAACCCACAGTGACGTTGGGTATTTTAGTGACATTAGTCCCATATAACCCCAGTCAATCACTGTCCATGTCTGTGCCAATTAATTGGATGCCCCCAGGAACAGTGAAGCCAACCAACATGGCCATACAGGTCCAGCAAGTCCAGCACAGGGCCATGAAGTTGGTCAGGAAGCTTGAGCATATGAAATACAAGGAGAAACTGCAGGAAGTGGGTTTGTTCAGTCTGAAGAAGAGAAAGTTCATGGGGGATCTTATTGCTGTCTTATTGCAGAGTGTTACATCTACCGAATGAGAGGGTGTAGCGCAGGCAGATCTTCTTTTGTTTCTCAGAGGAGCAGTGCAACACAAAAGACAATGAACACAAGCTGCAATACCAAAAACTCCGATTATGTATTAGGGGAAATAAAATCGCCATGAGCATGGTCAAATTTATGAAAAGGGCTCAAAGAGGCGATAAGTGTACATCCCTGAGCAAACTGATCTTAACTGACCTTACTTGGAGCAACGGAGATGACTTGAGACCTCCAAAGGCCACTACCAACCACAGTTATTCTGTGATTCTCTGACTGCATGATCATTGAGCCCAACCACAAACCTAATACTACCAAGTCCACGACTAAGCCGTGTCCCCAAGAGCCACATCTACACGTCTTTTGAATACCTCCAGGGACGGTGACTCAACCACTTCCCTGGGCAGCCTGTTCCAGTGCTCGACAACCCTTTCACTGAAGAAATTTTTCCTAATATAAAGTGTAAACCTTCCCTAGCACGTCTTGAGGCCATTTCCTCTCATCCTATCACTCCTTACTTGCAAAAAGAGACCAACTCCCACCTTGCTACAACCTGTTTTCAGGTAGTTGTAGGGAGCGATAACCCCAGTTCCCTCAGTCACTCCTCATAAGACTTGTCCTCTAGACCCTTCACCAGCTTTGTTGCTCTTCTCTGGACCCTCTCCAGCACCTCAATGTCTTTCCTGTAGTGAGGTGCCCAAAACTGGACACAGTATTCAAGGTGTGGAGTCACCGGTGAAGAGTACAGCGCAATAATCGCTTTCTTAGTCCTGCTGGCCATACTATTCCTGATACAGGCCAGGATGCTTGTCCAAGCCACGAGCAGCCAGTTTCTCCAGGAGAATGCTGTGGGAAATGGTATCAAAGGCTTTATACAAAGCTTTGAAGTCATAAAATGAGATGCTTCAGTAGTTACCAGTACACTAAATTATGATGTGAAGAGTGGCAATGAAAAAGAATACAGCCAAACAAATAACACTAGAGCTTTATCTTCTAGCAAAATCAGGACAACGGATAGACTATATCTGTGGAGTATTGCACACAGTTCATGTCTCTGTTAGCCAACCAAAGACCCATGCCGTGTACTGGACACATATTGATATGTATGTATGGCTTTCTAACAAATAAAATACACATAGCTTCTTAGCTAAGCTCCACAGTAACAGAAATGGCCACACAAAAATTGGCTGCATTCAGCATGGGATCAGCAAGAGTGAATGTGATCAAATTCACTGAGGCTTAGAACCTCCAAAGGGAGAAGAAGGCTGGAAACACCAATTTATCAAATAAATGGGCAAGAAGGAAACCTGAGACAGATACTGCATCACTGGCTAAACTAGCAGTTTATCTATTTACCGTAGGATGTCATTAATGGCCAAACCAACAGTGACAGTTATACTTTTTTTTTTGTCCTCTGTTTCTAAGGTGAGGGAGAGGCAGGCCAGTTACTCCTTCAAGTCTCACTGCATTTCATATTTCATATTTCATATTAGAGGAACCGTCTTCTGTCCCAGAAGAGATTCTTCCCAACAGCTCAGCAAAAGGCAAACCCAGTAAGGCAGGCACCAAGAGACTAAGAACCTGTGGATTTTAATCACCATCACCCAAGCTATAGCCATGCTCTCAGCTGAACTTGCATCAAAGTCCATTCTCATCTTCCACCTCCACTCTTTAAATGGAAATGCATATTCAAGAATGCATGTAAACTCAGCTCTGGAGTTCTTTGGTGGGGAAGAGACTGAGAAGACCCTGGGATCCTCAGTATTATAAAGATGGTACTCTGTACTCACAGGAACCCTGAGCTGTGTATTCCCAAGATGAATCCCCCCTGTATGGTTTACAACCACGGTAAGAAAAAATACAGACAGAAGAAAAGCAAGCCACAGTGCTTAGCATGTTTAAGATAAGTTTGAAGTGTGTTTTTGTCCTCAAGGTATAGGCATAGCTCATATCATTCACCATGCAGAAAGTTGCCTGCAGATCTAAGAACTATGACAGGGATGAGACAAATATAGAAATATGACCTTTTCCCAAAGGACAGAAATACCAGTAATTCTACACTGAGGTTGAATTTGTTCCATTTATCTCTGTAGATCAACCCACACTGGTAGGTATAGCATTAACAAGTTTGTCAGCATCTGGCCCAAGAGTATTACACAGCTGTTCTTCAAAACAATGGCACGAGTTTAAGCATCACTTGGGCAGAATTTTCAATACTTCCCAGTGTTTTTCTTCCAATCTTTATCTCTTTTCCATTATTCTATTTTCTTTGTTCTCTCATTTATGCTCAGCTGGTCTTTCATTCTCCATTCCTGTTTTGGCATCATTATTGTTATTACTTTTTCAGTATTTGTCTTCCCCGACCAGCTCTCATCTGGGCCATTTGCTTTGCCCTTTGCTTTATTCTTGTCTTCTGGACTGGTCATGCAATAAGAGATGACTGCACGGCAGGGAAATCTTTCATCTCAATGTTCAGCCAGTAAACAAAAATGTTGAGCTGACTCTCTGGAGTCTGGGTTTTTTTTTTTCTCCCCGTCAAACAGAACAAAGTAAAACACAACAGCTTTCCTCAGGTAAACCTCAGAGCTCTGTCATCTGCCAGGACACTCCTCACAGATTCTTCTGGATGGGTCTTCTACATGCTTTGCAACTGCAACTCCCAGTTTACCAGTACAGAGATTATTGTTGTGCTTTCCACGCATCGTATCATTTTCTTTCTTGCCATTTCTTATTCTCCACTTAATGATGTTTCCTTCCTTTGTGAAACACATGAAAATGTATTCAGATAAAAAACCCAGAATTTCGTTTTTTAAAAAGTTACAAAAGACTTAAGCAATACATATAATCAGACTGAAACTATTTAAGATTTATTTTAGTTTTTCAAAAGGAAATTCCAGTCAGTTGTTAAAGGTAAAACTGGTCATTTCAGCTGACTTCTGTTTGTCAGGTTTGTTCTTTCAGTTGTATCCAAAAATTGTTACCTATAGAAATCCAGCATTTCCTTCCATTTCTTGCTAGCGGATTTAAGAGACAAAAGAGAGATTGCTTGTGTCACATTTTTTTTTTTTTTTCCCCTGACAGATTGCCTGTTAAATAGACAAAATTTCAAGAAATGTGTGAAATAATGCTCCAAGTCAAATGACAGGGTTCTGGCCCTCTAGATCTGATATCTTACAGCTTGTGCTGAGGAGTCACAATTGCAGACACTTTCTTCTTGATTAAGTTTTTCTGCTTGTTATGTTTTAACTTTTTATGGTTTTCATTTGAAAGAAAAGTGTCTTTTTTTTCTTTTTTCTTTTTTTTTTTTTTGTCTGCATATGAAAGAAATATACCATTACCTGAAGAGAAAAAAAGAATTTGTATTTGGTGAGATATTAGGGCTGATGATTGGCATTTAATTTTGTGTTGCAAACTTGCCCTCCTGCAAAATACAACAGTTCTTTTCCAGATAGCTGGTTCCTTAGGAAACCATCCAAGGAGCCTGCACTAGTCCCACCTGCAAGACAGCTGCTCGGCTTACCCACTGGTTGGCTTCCCACCAATGCTTCTAGGCAGACGGCCAAAGAGAAAGGTCACCTGAGAGCAGCCTGCCAGGTGGAGGTGAGAAAAGCTGCTCATACATCAAGGGAGCTGGATGTCATGTTGGGCAAAGAACACGGCAGCCTCCAGGCAGTCTGGGGAATCAACTGGCTAAATATTTGAAGTTCTCAAGTAACTTAAATCTAAAGCAACTTGCAGCCAGGTGTCCTTAAAGAAATTTCTAAGATCTCCAGAATTCTGGTGCTAGAAATATATCTTAAGGTGCATTAGTACAGAGTAAAACTTACTTCTCAATAATAGTGAAAGAAGAAAAAGGGATCATCTAGGTAACTACAGGCCAGTTAATCCAATTTCCCTCTCCAGCAGAGAAATCCTAAAGTTGATATGGGATTCAATTAATGAAAATTAAAGGTAGAAATATAATTAACACCAGTCAATACAGTTTTATAAGAACAGAACATGAAGCAAAATTATTTTATTATTGGACTTAATCATGTATGTGAGGTTGATAATAGATTTATTAAGGTGTTTGTTTGAATTGGTACCATGTGTTAGTTGGATATAAAAATGAACTCTTCACAATACCACTGGTGTACATGTTAAATGATTTAAAGACAGACTGGCTGATATACAAGAGAGATGTAAGTGAAAAAACCATCATCATCAAATGCAGGTGTTTCTGAAAGGATTTTGCTGTGTTTGTATTATGTGAACCATACCTACAAATGAATATATCTCCAAACTTGGAAAACGCTGACTTGGAGAGGGTTGATGGGGTGGGATGCACAAGCAGGTCTCCATGAACTCGTAGAAGTCTCAGGGGAAAAAGTGAAACATATTTCTTTGTGTGTAATAAAAGAGAAGAAATCAGTAGGAGAGAGCTATGTTACCGTGATAGCTTGTAAGAGAAAATACATCGGTAGCTTTGTCCTCCACCTGTTGCAACGCATAATAAAATTATACTGTTTACAGAAAAGAGACACAGAATAGCTTTGCAACCATGGCTGTGATGCCTTAGTGAATATTTGAAGAGACTGATCTAGGTATCAATGACTAAAAGAGCTTCCAGATCCATCTAGAAGATTAAATCAGATATAGTCATATTAATGATTGCACACAATTTTTTAATAGCAAGGCTGATTACCAGAAGCAGTGGTGATTTCTCCATCCTCTAGTAGTTGCCAGCAAATACTAGATGCCTTCCTCCAGGCTTTGTTCAGGAAAACATCAGTGCCTCTGCAGTTAAACTTCATGTACGAGTTGTAACATGGGGATAAACTGGTGAACAGGTTCAGAGGAGTTAAAATTGAAGAAGGCAGCATTCTCCTCAATCTCTCAAGTTCATGGAGATATCCAAAACACCATATGTGGCTGAAGAACTCTGTAAAAATGGTTCTTCCATTTCAGGTGCTGGGGCAGCTGACACAAACTAGTTGAGGCATATTTGCATGGCACAGGACAACACAGAGAATGAAAGTACTTAAAAGTTGTTTAGCTTGGCAGAAATACACAATCTCAAGCAAACCCTTAGGTGATATAAGCCTTATATTACCCCTACAAGCAAAGGTGTTTGGATGTCTGGTTCAATATTTTCAGAAAGTTTCTTGACAGTTTTGGATAAGCAAATGTCAGGTACTAAATGGCTTTTTAAGTGTGGTGCAGAAAGACTGAGAAGGAACCACCAAGCGAGAGACTGAGGTTTGAATGAACATATCAACTTTTACTGTCATTTTACAAAAGATCCTTCTTAAAATGAACACCCTGGTAAAGAAATAGACCATAATTCGTTAGAGAGTAACTCCAGTTAGATTATTTGCAGCTGTAGGATATTAAAAAGACAAATCTTTCTCTTCAGCAAATAACCTTTCATCTGATTCTGTTTCTTTCTGCCATATCAACACTCTGTGTTTAAGAATTCTCCACAGTTCTCAGATTAATACCAATCTTTCTGCTTTGCCCTTTCTAAGTTGATGCTTACGCAAATTACATCCAAAGAGATAGTCTTTGGATTAAGATTCCCCACTGATGGACGGGTTTGCTTTCTCTGTGGCAGGTAATGCCACCCTCACACAGATGCTTGAATGCTGGTTCAATTTTCT
Organism: Larus michahellis; assembly: GCF_964199755.1. Lineage (NCBI taxonomy): Eukaryota > Metazoa > Chordata > Aves > Charadriiformes > Laridae > Larus > Larus michahellis. The sequence continues at coordinate 219,797,776 of NC_133896.1, forward strand.
TGATCATCAGTAACGATGACATCTGTTAGCCTGAGTTTATCCAAGAACTGTGTAAAAATGTTGTTATTTTATAGAGTTTACACATCTGATCCTTGCTGATGTTGTCACTGCTGGAAAATGCAACATCATAGAATCATAGAATCTTCATGGTTGGAAAGGACTTTTGATATCATGGAGTCCAATCAAACAACCTACAATCTCTGCCACTAGAGCATGCCCTGAAGTGACACATCTAGACGTTTCTTAAATACCTCTAGGGATGGTGACTCAGCCACCTCCCTGGGCAGGATGTTCCAGTGCCTGACCACTCTTTCAGTAAAGTAATTCTTCCTAATATCTAATCTAAACCTCCCCTGACGCAACTTCACACCATTTCCTCTGGTCCTGTCATTATTCACCTGGGAGAAGAGGCCAACACCCACCTCTCTCCAACCTCCTTTCAGGGAGTTGTAGAGGGCAATGAGGTCTCCCCTCAGCCTCCTCTTCTCCAAGCTAAACATGCCCAGCTCCCTCAGCTTCTCCTCAGATGACCTGCTCTCCAGACCCCTCACCAGCCTGGTAGCTCTGCTCTGGACACGCTCCAGCACTTCAGTGTCCCTCTTGTACAGAGGGGCCCAGAACTGAACACAGCACTCGAGGTGAGGCCTCACCAGTGCCGAGTACATCACTACAATGGTGTTGAATACACCACCTAGATTTTATAACAGAAGTCTTGCCTTCCATGGCAACTATGTGGTGGCATGAGTTAATCAACAGATTGCCAAAAGCCATACAGACAGAGGAGTGGCATGGCAGCTCCTTGGAAGAGGCAGGGAAGAATTTACCATGAATTTACCGGGTGTCAGTCCAGGTTGCCATCTGCAGCCTGTAAAATATTATCCCTACAGCTACAAAGGATCACTTGATGGCTTATTACCTTACAGCCGTAGCAAAAAAGTGTTTTGAAAATTATGTTTGTTCTGTGTTTTTTTTCATAGGTGAAAAAAATTCCTCTTTGAACACTCTTAGAAATGCCCACAGTTCCTCCAAAATGGGGCAATGCCAATACCTGAATGTTCAAAGCCTGTACATGATCAGTCACCAATGGAGTCTCTCCCATGGGAGGACTTCAAGGTCCATCACTTTCATAAGAGAAACAATGTATGTGGCCCTTTACCTTGGGATGTGCAAAGGTTGCTCTTACATACAAGCAACTGCCAGAACTCTGTCATTGAAGTAACCAGGCTAAAAAGTTCACTTATTCTTTCTTTGGTCCTTCCTTTGTGCTGGGGCCATCTAGTAGCAATACTTAGCTCAAGCGGTCTTCCCACGTCATGGATCTGCATTCCCCAGATGTGGAAAAAGCCAGTGAAGACCCCCTTTGTGCCTCCCTCACCTTTAGTCTATTCCATAGGAATAGAATAAATATTGGTTTGAATTTATTGTTATTTAAATTAAATATCTTATAGAAGCCCCTGTCACAGTTAAGGGCCTGTTGGATCTGAGAGTTTTCAAACTGACAGTAAGAGCCTATGGCTTTGCACAAGGGCTTCACAATGCCAATAGACATAAAGGGTGAAGAGCAGAAGAGAAGTGAATGACCTGTCTAGGTAATTCAGCAGGTCAAAACAAATTCCAGATCTCTCTTGTACTCCAAACTGTTGCATATCCATCAGGCAGAGCTCTTCTGAAGTGCTTAACATTCAGTTTTGTTATTTGCTATGAAAACAACTGACTAAAATAAAAGTGAGAAAACCCCTCTGAACACAAGTGGTCTTTCTTCTCTTTAATAAAGAAATAACCCAGGTGGGTAGGATGGCTCCCAAAATATGTTGTTGATGCCTTTCGAGATAATCCGGAATTTTAAATACTATGAATACCTTCATATAATATTGTTGGCTGTTGTTTACCCTGTGTGGCTTTGATAGCAAAGCAGTTGGTCCTAGCAGCTGTCAGAGCTTTCAGAAAGCAAGACATGAGTTTTCAGCATTGTGTTTTGTACACAGAACCCAGCTGTTTGCCATTGTTTTTCTCTTCTACGTTTCCCATTCCTTCCTGGCTCTGAGCTCATAAAACGCAAGAAAAAAGCCAGCAAAAAGGCAATAAGCCTCATGTCTGGAATGAGGCAACCTTGTTATCAGTCCTGGAAACAGTATTTTCATCACTATCAGGTTCTGTGGCATCCTTTGCTGTGGAAAGAATAAGCTTTTTTAAATTAAACTCGTTAGCCGACTTTTAAAATCAGGCAATAAAGCAATTGAAAGTAGAGAGCCAGGGAATTTACAGCTGAGGTGAAGAAGCACGTGTAGACGGAAAGTCATTCCCTTGGAGCTCTTTCTCAGATCTGCTACTGAATCATGCTAGCCAAGAACAGCATTTTTTTATTTCCAATGTCTGTAGACCAGGCTCTAAATCCTTAGTTAGAAACCTTCAGTAAAAACCATGCAGAGGTCAACAACATTTTTTCTGTACTGTATGATGTTCTACCAGTGTTAGAGGACATGCAGCATTTCACATATTCACTCCAGCACCTGAAGAAGAAAAATCCACAAAAGCCTACACAAAAAGTGTTTCGAAGGCAATCCTCGTTGCGTGCTGCATATACTGAGGAGTACGTATTACCAGTAAATTGCACAATACCACGTGGATATGAATAGGTATGTAAGTAGACTTCTCAAAATGTATTTATAAAATAGTTATAGAAAGTGAATCATTTTGCAAAATTAAAAAAAAAAAAAAGACAACAAGAAGCTTCCACCAGTTCAGCTGTTGTGAGGGTTTGAAACCTAAAATAAGGATACCTAGGGAAATTTAATTTTGTATTTCAACGTATTCCTGTGATTCAGGAATATGAGATCTTGTGTATTGCACTTACTATGAATGTGATATCATCTAGACAACATGAGGAAATGTAAGAGGATATCTCACCATTTGTGAGAGATGTAGGAGGACTTCTCCACCATCTCAAAGGTGGAGACCTTTGGAGGTAATGAATAATGATGCAACATGAGAGCCTGTATCTTTGCTTTCATTTTGAGAAGACGAATAAGACACCTGTCTCTTGGGAATCGAGGCAGTAGTTCGTATCAAAGCTTTAATGTGCTATGCGAGTTCCAACGAAAGACCTTCTTCACAGAAATGAAGACTGGAGGCCACAAAGGAAAAAAGAAACAGTGGAATCTAAAAGGGAAAAAATCAGTGATTATCATAAAATGTGATGTATTTTTACTTTCATAGCTAGAGAATTTCCAGGCACAGAAGGGCAGCAGACCTTGCGCTACTGGGAACTACAGGTGCATCTATATATAACCATGACAGGAAGTGCTCACACATCAAAAGTGCCAATTAAGAAAGAAGCTGTCGGACAAACTTTTCTTAACTCTTTCTTCAAATTTTCTTACCTTTGCTTTTCACCCTCAAGGATAGCGATTTGTGAACTAAGCTCTACAGTGTGTAAAGAAGGAGTCCATAAGCTTTGACCATACAGGGTGGCCCACGGCTTAATGTATTAATGTCTGTGTCAGAATAAGATCCCCTTTCGTTCACACAGAAATGGGCAAATTTACCTCTCCTTCAAAGTGAAAGGGACCACACCTCTCATTAACATGGCATTTGATCGCTCACAGCAGGTGTCATCCCGCTTACAAGGAAATGCCATATTACAACAATGTGCTCATGGATATTAATATAAAGAACTATATTAATGAAAACCGATGCTAAGTTATTTATCTTCTTTTAAAATTATGTAACAGATAGAAATGGGGATGATGGCTAGCAATATACACCTTGAGTATTGTGTCCAGTTTTGGGCACCTCAATATGAGAGAGATATCGAGGTGCTGGAGCGAGGGCAGAGGATGCCCTCCTCTGGTGAAGGGCCTTCACGAAGCTGGTGAAGGGCCTGGAGAATAAATCTTATGAGGAGCGATTGAAGGAGCTGGGACTGTTTAGTTTGAGGAAGAGGAGGCTGAGGGGAGACCTCATCACTCTCTACAACTACTTGAAAGGACACTGTAGAGAGGTTGGTGCTGGTCTCTTCTCACAGGTAATTAGTGACAGAACAAGAGGGAATGGGTTCAAGCTGCAGCAGGGGAGGTTTAGGCTGGACATGAGGAAAAAATTCTTCCCAGAAAGAGTGGTCAGACATTGGAATAGGCTACCCAGGGAGGTGGTGGAGTCACCATCCCCGAATGTGTTTAAGACTCGTTTAGATGTGGTGTTAAGGGATATGGTGTAAGGGAGAACTTTGTAGAGTGGTGTTGATGGTTGGACTCGATGATCCCAAGGGTCTTTTCCAACCTAAATGATTCTATGATTCTATGATTCTATATGATGCCTCTGCACACCATGGAGCATCAGATCCCACCCCTTGTCTGGGTCTTGTGGAGTCTAACAAACCTCTGCCTGATCTGTTCTGCTCCCCTCTTCCAGACTGATTTCCTCACAGTAATGCAAGGAAGAAGCATTATATTATCTCCTTTTTCACTTCCAAGCTCAAGACATCATGTGGCATTATGAACTCAAACTTAAGGAACATCAGCCCGGAGCTAATCTGCACCCAAGTTTTCTATAACCATTACAAAGGGAAATGGAGATATTTGCAGATTCACCGGAGGTTTTTTGTTAAACCATAGATCCCAGTAATGAAAGAATAAACAACCAGCAACTGTATTTATGAGACCATTAAAGGAACCATCTTAGGAAACTGCAGTTAGAGTCTGTTTATCATTGCTCCTGTATACTGCTTCCAGAAGCTTAACTTTAATGAGCTATAAAAAGGAAAACAAGCCATTTCCAAACAATTCTCACAATTTAAATAATAATTAACAAATAAATCTAGCAACTATAAAAGAAAATAGCAAGTAAGAGATGAAGCCCATGTCGGGAGAGGCTGACATGTGCCTAACTTTGTACAAGAGAGCACAATTCCAAACTCAGCGCAGACAAGAACCAATCTGTTGGTGCCCATGGAGTTACACCACGGCCATGCCAGCTCTTAGCACAGCCAGACCCAGTTAACATCCTGCTCCTGTGGAGACCTGCGGGCAGAATAATTCACCCTGCTGTACTTGAGATTGAAAAGTGTAGGGAAGGCTCTGGGTTTGGATTCACAGAGGGCACCGATGAGACTTGGGGGCACCATCCTGCTTCCAACATGGATTCCTGAATCATGGACACAGCACGGTGACCCGCAGCTCTCTGCTCTACCTCAGAGATACTTACCCTTCGCAGTCTTTTTTCCTGCTCCGATGTCTGAACTTTTCCCAAGGCATCCTGAGCATTTTCCCTAATTTTGCACTTTGCAGGCAGAAATTTTGAGACTGGACAAATTCCCTCTGTCCTGAATGGAGACTGAATCCCATATGAGCAAATTCAGATCTTTCAAAACAGAGCGGGTGTTTTAAACATGTTTTTTTTTTCTTTCTGTGAGCCACAGGGAGTTTTCTGGAAACTCATTCAGGAACTAAGTGTCTCTATAAAGAATATTGAATTCGTATAAATTGTTATTCCATCCTTTAGCTCAGTCTGCTGCGATGCTGTGCTCTCACCTCCCAACAGAAGAATGTAAGAATGGCCATAGCGCAGCATGCAAAAGTCCATCCAGACCAATATTTATCAAGGCAGTCATAAGCAGATATCTAGAAAAAACACAATAATAAAAATAATTGGGGTCATATATATTGATATTTCCTTGACATACTCTTCCAGCCTCCATCACTCTGTGGCTCAGACACACTTTGTGCTTAACAGCCCTTGAATTTTTCTCTCATAAATTTGTCTAATTGCTTTTTGAGTGTATGTAAACTTTTGACATCCATAATATCACCTGATGCCTGATAATCTCACTTGTTATCCTCTCATACCTATGAAAAACATAGTCGTCAATGGGCATACAACACAAGGGGCCAAACTTACTTCTCAGACCTCAGGTGTAGCTTAGCCACTGTGCAGAGAAGAATGTAACGTGAAACTCAGCCCACAGGTTACATTTCAGTTGTTCTCCTCTCTTCAGCAATTCCTAGTGCCTATCTTAGGCATTCCATGATACAGCATGCAGTTTCGAGATCATCGCACTCTTCATCAGCTGTCAATGTCTTCATCTGCTTGTGAATCTGGACCTTAATTGATTTTGACCTGTGTGTAAATTTTACTGCGTGCTTACTTGCCTCTTTCAGTACCTAAATATTTGCTAAAATGTGACCTCAAGTGTGTTGGTCTAATTCCATTCCTACACAAATCCATGCTGATCAGCCTGGGGAATTGATAAAGACTCCAAAAATACTCAGAGAAGAATCCTAGTCTTTTTACCTTCCCCGAAGCAGCAGTAAAAAAGTACTGCTGAAGCATCAACCAATACATCTCCGGCTTATATTAAGGAAAAGAGAAAATGTAATATAACAGGCTTGGAAGGAACATAAAATAAATGATCATGTTAACATTAAAGCAGATTAAATAAGTCACAGTACATTAAATTACTTTGTCTGGCTTTGTACACTCGTCAGGTGCTGCTGGGCTGAAACCCATATGGGACAATTCAGTTTTCCAGGGAAAATGTCGCAGCATTGAAAGTTCAAATTTGCACAGTCCTGTGGGAACCGAGACTCTGTAGCATTCAAAACACTGTTGTTTGTACCTGAATAATGTGGGTATTCAGCAAGTGAGGTGTTTTTCTCTTTACACTAATGAGTCTTTACATCTAAAATGCATGCAACTTGAGAACAAGTCCATAAGTTTCTACTTATGCTGAATATTATGCCACCAGGGAACAGTATAATGCAAAGTTCAATTACAAATCAGGTTTCAAAGGCAAGGCATTTACATCATGTCATCAGATATATGGGTAGTGAAAAAAACGTTTACTACCACCTAGATAACAGTGCTCCTTTTCAGCTGTTTCACCCCATTGCTGCTATGCACATTGCCTTGAGTTTGTCAGTTTGATTGTCAGCTGTTGGTTCTCAGATGTTAAGAAACAGATTTATGTCTGTAGCTGTTATTTTAGCTCTTCATTCCCAATAGGAATGAGTAGCAGCTAAGTGTCTAACTCTTAAATGAGTTATACACCAACACACCTTTGCAGACCTCAATTTTAATCTTTTAGAGTTAAGAAAAGAGGCAATCCATGTATTTAGGCTAATTATTAAAATTTAATTTGAATGCATCCACACTGAAAGCATGGAGGACATTTAAGAAACTAGTAATTTTGCTATATAATATGTAGTTCATCATCCCCGAGGAATGGAAAACACAGTTACCAGCTTCAAATAGTGACATAACGAACTCCAGGCAATCTTGAATTGAGGGTCATAAGGAATTACATGAGACCCAGATTGCTTAGCTCATACTCTTCGGATGTCCCAGCATTTAGTCCAGAATATACTGCATGTTATTGCAAATTTTATAATATAATTATAATTTAAAATGTTATATTATCCTATAAAATGGAAGAGGACAAGGCTTTTTCTGCTTTATTTCTAACGGGCTCTGGATAAGTGAGCAGAAGTCAAAGGATTGTTTCATGTGTTTTGTTTATGCAAAGAAACTATATAGCAGGGTTTCAATCAAAATGTGATATTTTTTTTCACTCAACACTTATAGAAAGTTGGATTATTATTTTTCAGGCAGCTCCAGTTTCTTTCTGCTTTAGTTTGTCCAGTGCCATGCCTTCTAGCAAACCGCGACTTCACAAGAAAAGAATCAACAATAAAACCCAGACTTCTTGTTCCAAAACACAGAGGTTACATTTATACTGATAAATTACTTTTATGCTACATTTAGACTGACAAACAGCACCAGAAAGTGTCTTCAGGGACTAGAATTCAATCAGCTATACAGGTAAGCTGCTATAGCAATCCCTGGCCATGCTTTTGGCCCCAGCCTGATTAGTGCCCACCTGAGCAATTCCTGGGAAGCGTTCAGGAGTTAGCACGCACCAGGGATCATTCTCAATAGGCAGTTTGGATGCAGGCACCCTCTAATGGAGGCTAAGGGGTTTTGAAATTACGTACTTGATTCAGTTCATGCCAGTTGTCCTTATCACCAGAAAACAATCCTAAGCATATTTAATGTACTGGTAGATAGGTTGCCACAGAGTCCAGATATCTCAGACAAAAATAAATTATCTTGTTGCAGTAAATTTTAGATATAAGAAATATTTGGATCCTATGGCCAGAAGACAGTTGTTTATATAGCCAGTGTGCTGGCACTACACTTTTAATTAAATAATAGAGTATCCTTATCTGATTTTTTATCTGTATTTCCTTATCGGATTTCTTTACCTGTATCTGATTTCTTTCTACTGTTAAAGAATCCTTGTTTAAGGAGAAAATAGCCTGTGTGGATAGACAGTTAAGCAGGAGATATGATGTGTATGTGTAAGTTATTTAGAGGGTGTTATTCCCGTGATCAAGAATTGCAAGACTGTGTCCAGTTCTGCACTCCACAGTTCAAGAAGGACAGGGAACCGCTGGAGAGGGTGCAGCAAAGGGCTACCAAGATGATGAGGGGACTGGAACACCTCTCTTATGAAGAAAGGCTGAGGGATTTGGGTCTCTTCAGTCTGGAAAAAAGACAGCTGAGGGGGGATCTTATCAACACTTATAAATACTTACAGGGTGGGTGTCAGGAGGATGGGGCCAGGCTCTTTTCAGTGGTTCCCAGACACAGGACAAGATGTAACGGGCACAAACTTGAGCATAGGAAGTTCCACCTAAACATGAAGAGAAACTTCTTTCCTTTGAGGGTGGCAGAGCCCTGGCACAGGCTGCCCAGAGAGGTGGCGGAGTCTCCGTCTCTGGAGACATTCCAAACCCGCCTGGACGCGTTCCTGTGCCACCTGCTCTGGGTGACCCTGCTCTGTCCAGAGGGGTTGGACTAGATGATCTCCAGAGGTCCCTTCCAACCCTATGATTCTGTGATTCTATGATTCTAAGACTTCACCAGTTTTGCCTGGAGTGTCTTGACTTCATAGGATGTTTCTGTCTATTCAGCCTCAATGAACACTTTTCAGTGTCAGTAGTTCTTAGAGTATTTGGAATTTCTTCTTTAAAGTCCCAACCTTTAGGAGCCCTTCATTACATGAAAATCTTCAATTTCAGTGTCAATAATGGATTTTTCTAACTCTTGTGTCTTTCAGTGGAAAAAATAATGAAAATGCAAGCCTTGCAGTCTTCAAAGCCTTTAAGAAATAGTAAGGATCTGTATGCTAGCTAATCATGATTCTTACTCACACTCAAGTCTGGAGGTGGGAAAGGAAATGTGGTGTTATTTATGAATGTCTAGGCTGCATAGCAGTGCAACCTAGTCCTAAATAAGCGATGTGGTTGAGCTGATATGCTGGTATTAATTTATGTGTTAGTATTAGTCTATATGCTGCCATTGTAGAATGGTTCAGAGCAGAGCTGCTAACCTCCCTGGAAAATGGCTTCCTCTGATCTCTGACATTTTTTCTTGATTAAAGAATGTGTTTGACTTTTATAACCACATGAGAAGAAACTCAAAAACATTTTTGAGAAAGAGTGATTTTTACAGCAGATCCCCAAGGAATGCTTTCTCTTTGCTTTCATGCCACACTAGCCATTACTTAATTCCCTAGGTTAGCATGGGAACAAAAATGTCAATAAACAGCTGGCAAAACAAATGGATAAAACTGCTATTGTGTAAGCAGTTTATCTGCTGCAGCATCATTCTTTAAACAAGCCCCTTTCCATGTTCCAGATAGGTCTTAATAAAAAGTTTCTTCCCTTTGCTGATTCACTAGCATTAACTGACGGACCATGTAATAAGCATGAAAGTTAAATAATTATATGCTTGATTAGTGAATAATCTTTTCCTGAGCTGCACTACAAAGTCATTTAGTTCATATTATGGCTTATTACAACATTCTGTAAGTACTAATTCACTGTGTGTATGTATAGGTACATATATACGTAAGCTGGGATCACCAGCTAAAAAAATAGTAGCGACCTGCTGTTTGGGGTACATCAGTTGCCTCACACTGTGAGGCATTTATATATAGCTCATTTTCTTATATTTGGTTACTGGCAGAAGGGACTACACCCTGCCAGCTGCTCTGCCCTCTCTGCCAGCTACTGGCAGCGTTACCCTGAACTGCCTCCCACGCCCTCTTGACTACCATTGATGCAGCCCATAAAGGCCCCAGGGTTGGAGATGCTATTGATACAAATACAGACTTGTCCTACCCTTCCCCTCTTCCACCAGGAGTCATCAGCTATCTCTGTGCTAATTACTTCCTCCTTTATTACAGTATCTTTAAGCCTCGGTCTGTTCCCAAGTCCACATCTGCCTACTGTCCCACTTGCACAGATGCAGGCTGGGGGTAAGGTGCTGAGCACACTGACTGTGTGCTCCATTTAGAGCAAAAATATTGTTCACCTCCTCCACGTGATGGCTGAGGGGCAGATTCTCTCTGTCCTCTAGTTTTACAATATTCTTCCTGAAATTCCTGGAGTTTTTTAATGTACAGTGGTGCTCTTTCATCAGTATAACTTACTTTCCTATATTCCTGTACTATTTGCGTCTTGAAAATTCAGTGTCTTAGTAACTACCGCATGAATCAAGGTTATGAATATTTTCTTTTAATAAAAGACTGCCTAGTTAATCTTCTTGATTTTTAGATCTCTGGAATTTGTGCAGGAACATATATATTTGGGTTGGGTCGGGTTACTTATTTTTAAGTGCCCTGTTTAACTGAGTCTTTATTTCTTGAAACTGCTCATCTTTGCTTCTTCTTTGCTTCATCATTTTATGAACTTCTGTCTCAATTTTTACTTGCAGGTAAAGATGTTTTGTGATATCATCTTTCTGGTGTAGGCTATATCAAGCCTAAATATTTCTCTAGTTCTGAATAACAGGAAAACTTTCTTCTCTGTAACTTTTTCTCTATCACACATTGAGATACTGATGCTGTTCTTCCATCCTTTTGACTGCTCCTGCCCATGTTACTCAATTTAGTTCAGAATCCAATCTAAGTTTTTGGTTGGTATTTAGTCTTCTGTGTTCAATAATTTAAATTGATTCATCATCTCACGTTGCTCATCATCTCGTTATCAGCATCTCATTCGAGCACTCTCCAGCTTTACATTTTATGCTGACATTTTCCTTCTCTTCAGCAGCCAAAAGACTCTAGAGTGAGCGTTCTGTGCCCCTGAAGGAATCATCCATGTCTCTGCTTCCCTGATCACCTCCAGTTGGCTCCCCCAAGGCTCAAAGGAGAATATTCTGGCTTTGAGGGCAACAGAATGCCCTCACTGCATGCACAAGTACTTTAAGGGAAGCTTTAAAACTGTCCTGTGGTTTTTAAAGGTCTTTCCAATGACGTATGTATAGTGAGAAATAGTTTTATTTGGAAGACCTCAATGTTTTGCACCTTACAGAGCATGCAGCACATCAAGGCACATGAAAAGTTATTTCATGACTTAAATTTGATCCTCTTTGCCAATGCGTTTTTATACTGCAGGACGTTTCCATTATTACACAGTTGCACATCTGGCATATGTGCAAGAAAATCCAGTTACTTTAGAAGAAAATTATTTTGATTTTGATGCAGCCAAGGCTTGCCTGTGTTTGGCAAACTGGTGCTTGTCCTCAGCTGGAACAGAAAAGGGCAAATTCTTAGTAACTTTTGCAGAGTTACACCAATTTACACTAAGTAAAAATACTGCCAATGCCTTCTGGGGAATAAGAGACCAATGCAGAGTTCTCATCTGACCTTTCCAGGGAGGGCATTATTAAAGATTTATTCCTTCCAGAATCCTAATTGGTTTCTTTTGGTGACCTTTGTGGATAATGGTGATGTTTTTCTCAGACTTTACAATGCTCTCAGGTAGGGAATTCCTTCACTACCCTCACACAGCAACAGAATTCTAATCTGCATCCAAACTCCATCACTTTTCTCAAGAATTTCATGCTGCAGTCTTGAACAAGAGGATTTTTGTTGTGAAATATTTTTTTTTTCCATAGATGCTTTATCACTTATTCCGAATCCTGAAAAAAATTATGAAACTATGAATCAGACCCGATTTAAGGAAGTGTCTAATGTCACAGAAAAGCCCACCAAGATTTTAAAAAGTACATGAGCAGATTATGCACTGCTAGTGACCAGCTACTTAATTGCTTTTGGCTACACCTGTATTGACCTTGTTCTGTGTGCCCAGGTGTCATGGCCTCTGTATACATTAGAACCTGTCTTGTATCAACGTACACCCATTACCTGTTGTTTTCCCACCATGCACTGCAGCGAAGATCTTGGCTCACCTTTGCCAAAAAGCCAAATGCCCACCCAGCTGCTCACTCAATCTCCCTCCTTAGCAAAGCAGGGAGACGACAGGGATGAAAATGTTGATTGATTGAGACAAACAGAGGAATATTAGTTACCAGTTGCTGTCATGGGCAAAGCAGACTCAGCTCTAGAAGTCCTAGTGATTTCTCCTAAAGGTAGGAGAAACTACACCTAATACAGAAAAAAAAAACACAAACCAACTGTGGGAAAAATCTGGTCAGTAAGACTGATGAGGATGACAGATAAGCCACAAAAGTAGTGACAGAATTTGTCTAAACCAGGGAACTCCTTGCATTTGGACACAATTACTCATAACAAATAGGGATAGCAAAATTGTTGTAGAACAGTAACGGTGACTGGAACATAGCTGTTGAAGAATAAGTTCTGCTGCCAAAATGCACCAATAAGACAAGCATGGTAGGATACAGCCATGCACAAATGAGGCAGGAAAACAAAACAGGGAACAGCACAAATGAAAAAGAATGGGATGAGGTTAAAACTTCTTTCAGGACAGACTGTCAGAAAGGTCCTACTGAGACAGTGTTTGGTATACAATTCATACAGTCATGCCGTTTGTAGCAAAAAGTCTTCTTAATAGTACTGGAGAGAGAAGTATTGCTGAGGGGTTGTTCTACTTTTGGAAACTAATTTCCCAGACACAGGTTGAAATCCAGGAGTGTTATTGGGAATACTCACGATGGATTTATGAAGGGTAAACCGTGTTTGCCCAACATGATAGATGTCTACAATGGGACGACGAGCTCCATGCATAAGGATAAAGCAGTGGATGTTGTTTATCTTGATTTTAGCATGCCTTTCCACTCTGTGTCCTATAATATCCTCATAGACAAATGAAGGAAGAGTGCTGTCATTAAGAGGGACTTCTACAAGGAGAAGTGGCTGGCAGGAACCTCTTCTAGTTCAACAAAGGGAAATGCCAAGTCCTTCTCCTGGGCAGGAATAATCCTATGCACCGATATGGGTTGGGGACTGACCAACTGGAAAGCAGTTTCGCAGCAAAAGACCTGGGGATCCTGGTGGAAAAACGAGCTGACCACGAGACAGCAATGTACCCTTGTGGCAAAGAAGGCCAACAGCATCCTTGACATCCAGGGCATTAGGAAGACCATTTCCAGAAGGCCAAGGGAGGTGATCCTTCCCCTCTTCCCCCTCACTGGAGAGACACATGCGGGGCACTGTGTCCAGTGCTGGGTTACCCAATACAAGAGAGACATGGACATACTCAAATGAGTCCAGCAAAGGGCCCCAAAGGTGATTAACAGAGAAGGAGCATCTGAAACAGTAAGAGGCTGAGAGAGCTGGGACTCTTTAGCCTGGAGAAGACAGTTCTCAGGGGGTTATCTTATCAGTGTGTGCAAGTATTTGATGGGACGGTGTAAAGATGGAGGCGGACTCCTCTCAGTAGTGCCCAGTAAGTCGACAAAAGACAAGGGACACAAATTGAAATACAGAAAATCATATTTCAACCCAAGAAAAATAACTTTTACTCCAAGGGTGATCAAGAACTGGAATAGGTTTTCCAGAGAGGTTATAGAGTGTCCATCCACTTGTGGAGGCTAGATACAGCCCCAAGAAACCTGCTCTATCTGATCCTGCTTTGAGGTCTTCGAGGCCATGGACCTGACTACACATAGCCCTGAGAAACCTGCTCTATCCGACACTGCTTTGAGGTCTTCAAGACCGTGGACTTTGAGGTCCCTTCCAGCTTCCATGATTCCTTATTTTACTGCTATAAACAAAGAAAAAAATCTTTCTGCATTTTTTTTTCCTGACAAATAAATTGACTTCTTTCTCCAGCTGAAATGTAAAGAAAAGATTGGATATTATAGACTATGGTATTTTTATTTAAAACATTAGATTTATCTTTTTTTCCTCCCTCACTGATTTATAGTCTATTTGGAAAACATTTTTATTGAAATTTTATGAAGGTGAGTTTGTTCCATATCATTCTACCATGACCCCATTACATGTTAGCCAGAACAAAATCTCTAAACAAAATTTAAAGTTCTGTTCCTTTGTATATTACCTCTCATTTTTACCATTCATTTCAGTTGTAAAATATGTAGCCTCCTGCCAGTATTATTGTGCCAGCTTCCCATATGAATGCTAAGCAGGCAACAATGATGCACTATAATTACAGTGCTTGAAATGATTGGAAATAAATTGGCACTCCAATTATGGATGCATGAAAGAGGCTCCAGTATATCACAGTCAGTCCATTAATTTCTAAAGTAGCTCAGGCGATCTCACTATTTTAGTGACATTTGTTATTCACTGCTGCAGTGAATCACAGCGAACAGTGAGGCCTTGAAATTAACAAGTTCGAAGGATGTTTGAAAACAAAAGAACTTAAACCATTCCACGTTACTTTGTGACCCGAAGAGAAAATAACCTCCAAAAGCAATATTGAAACCTATTTGCTGCATTTTGAGGAAGGAAATTTTAATATATTTTTTGGTCTCACACGATGTCTTCAGTCAATTTACACAGTATTCCAACTGAGCGGGGAAATAATTTTATGGAAATCTGCACAGTAAGCACATACACATTTCTACAGTGTACTACAAATATTTTAATGGGAAAGCTAGGACTGTAAATGTAAATACTGCGTGTAACGTTCACTTATCTCAGCAGGCTACTGCTCTCAGGATAACACATTATTAAGTTGGTATTGGTAAACCAGTCCAGGTGAGATGAGAGTTGGGCCTGTGACAAATACCCATGGTGAATTCAGTCTGTACAGAAACTTAACTTCATTAATATTTTCTGTGTACATATTCATCCCACTTGTTCCTTTAGATTGTCCTAAGCCTGAAAAATGCTTTGTTTTCCCCTGATCCTGTGCTGTGTAAGGTTACTGTCAACCCATCATTAGCCCAGTTTCTCTGAGGCTGCATCTACAGTCACCAGAATAAAGGAAAAAGAAGGAAGGAATAACGTCACTGAAGGAGAGAGGAGAAATGAAGACTGCCTCCATGCAGGCATCTACTGATGGCCCTGTAGCTGGTCTCTACCAGCTCTGTGTATAATCAAGGTGGGAGGATGGAGAGAGATATATAAGCTCCAGACATCCAGGGTCCTTCACACGCTGTACAATTCAGTGCCTTCATTTAATCAAAGAAAGTCTGAAAACTTCTTAAATACTTTCAGTCTCCTCCATTGTGCAATGGGTAGTGGAAAGGGCTGGTCACAGGACAGCAACAACCCTCTTTCAGTAAGATGATGCCTCTAGGCACTGGAAATAAAGACCAACATCTGAACACCACAAACATTCCTGCAGATCTAAACCTTTCAGTGGGAATTTTAAACCAGAATAAATATTTATAAAAAATTTAAAATTGACTTCAAAGAATGACTAGAAGACTAAAGCAGGGCCTGAAATTACAATTTAAAAGTTAGTAATTCCCCACAGCTCTTTCAAGGATTTGCAATTATGTCACTCCAGATTAATAAGCAAGCAATGAAACAAAAAAATTAACAGCTATTCTATGTAGTCTCTTAAAATAACTGAAAATATAAAATGCAATGTCATGTTCACCCTCAGGTATTCTGGATGAGATCCTTGATGTGGAAAAAATTTGAGCACTAAACTTCTTTCTTATGCCTACATGTCTTCCTAATTTTGTGACAATCTTTAGTATTTGGAATCACAAATGGCTCTTGACAATGTTATTCTCTGTTGCCTTGTTCTGTTACCCATGCCAAGATGAAGGTAACTACAATGTCCGCTCAAGGAAGATGTTTTAGGTGACAGAACTCCCAAAAATTCCAGCTTCTTGTAGAAAATGCTGGCAATCAAGCCAAGGACTTCCAATTTAGTCAGCTGTAGCTCATAGAACTTGAGGATAGGAAAAGGGAAAGGGAAAGAGAAAGGGAAAGGGGAAAAGGAAAGGGGAAAAGGAAAAGCAAAAAGGGAAAGGAAAAGGAAAAGGGAAAGGAAAAGCAAAAAGGGAAAGGAAAAGGGAAAGGAAAAGGAAAAGGAATAGGAAAAAAGGAAAAAGCTGAGACTGTCACT
The DNA here is from genome assembly GCF_964199755.1 of Larus michahellis. Taxonomy (NCBI): domain Eukaryota; kingdom Metazoa; phylum Chordata; class Aves; order Charadriiformes; family Laridae; genus Larus; species Larus michahellis. The sequence continues at coordinate 219,814,092 of NC_133896.1, forward strand.
TCTATACCACTCCATTCAAGCCTCAGCCTGGAGGAAAGAATGTACCTAGGTCATTGTATTAGTCACCAGTACCCATTTTTCTTCCAGTTTGCTTAATTCCTTTTTAAATCTCTCATCATTTTTGGCTGCTACAATGTCTGTTGCAATGAGTTGCAGCATTTAATAAGGCACTGCACAATAATGCACTTCCTTACATTTGCTTAAACCTGCTAAATTATTTCACCTGATACATGTTCATTTTTATCCTGAAAGAGGAAATGAAAAAATTAAACATTAAATTTTGTCATTTTTCAATTTCCTTGTTGTAATTTGTAATTTTGTCTTTCATTTATTTAATCTGAAGGAACTGCAGTACCTGCAGATGAATCTAAGTAAAAATGACAATTTTATTTTTCACAAGCACCCAAACACGTTGAAATGTTCACAAGACATAGCACGATTTCATAACACCTCCTATTTCTTTTCTGAATTGAAAAATAATGACAAAACTGTGATCTTTGTGTCACTTTCTCTGATAAACATAGAAAACTAAAAATGGTGTCTCATTTTAGGATGTCTAGTTGGCAAGAAAGTTAAAGTGTAAGAGAAATAGATTCATTTGAAATTTTCTCATTTAATATTTCAGGACTGAACCAAATTTCACTGTCTTCTTGTGTCTCTCAGGTAGGGCACAAAACCATCAGAAAACCTACAGCCCAATGCCTAGTCATGTGAATCAGTTAAGGTCCTTGAGCTCTCTTCTTGTTCAAAAAGAAAAAATCCCCAAATCTGACCTGTAAAAAGAAGACAAAAAGCTCCACTTGTGAGTGGTATGAGTAGTTAACTCCCTAACCCCTTAAAAGGTGCAAATCAAGCAGACATTAAAGAGCTACACAGTAAATTATTTGGTACATGTTTTCAGGGATGATGCCATCTGTCCTCAAATCAAATAGATTTGATTTAGAAACAGCAGTGATTCCCAAGAGACAAGTTAATGATGAATTAAGGAGTCTGGAATACTGAATTTTCTACAGACCAGAGCACTGACATGGGAAACACTAAAAAGTAATTCTGTGATCTATAATTGAGTGAATTTTTGATCAGTGTCTTGATCTGAATCCTATTCATCAGTAATGTTCTCATGGTACTGAATCATTTCTCCCGAAGTTCAAATTTACCTATTTGTATTTTTAGAGACAGAATTAAGTTTAGGCTTTTCTCTATTACTATCCCAGAATTAAATGCATTTTTTTTTTTTCTGAGATAGGACAAGGGGTAATGGTTTTAACCCGAAGGAGGGAAGATTTAGATAATATAGAAGGAAGACATTTTTTACATTGAGGGTGGTGAAACACAGGCCCAGGTTGCCCAGAGAGGTGGTAGATGCCCCATCCCTGGAAACATTCCAGGTCAGGTTGGACAGGGCTCTGAGCAACCTGATCTAGACTAAATGGTCTTTAAAGGTTCCTTCCAAACCAAACTATTCTACGATTCTATTTATTTTAAGAAACTTATATTTCATTCTCATAAATATAGTGTGCAAACCTGAAGTGTAGATCGAGCACAAAATTAATGTCACCATGCTCTGCGTAGATATTTTTAGAAAATTATTGTAATATATTTCACCGAAAAATTGAACACACCTTAGAACTGTGAGTACTGATCTTGTGCAGCACGCAAGATGGGGCAAGCAAAATGGCTGGGATAAGATGCAAATTCTGGTTTGTAGACTTTGTGTGAGAATTTGAAGGTAAAAAAGGAAAAATGGAATTCAAATTAATGAAAAAATTAATAACAGAAATACAAATAATGTCTACAAACAAATTTTAGTGGGAAAAAATAACTTTTCCATCAAGATTGCATGTTGTCCTTGATGAAATTCTAAGTGTGATTAGCAAATGAAACAGTATTGATCAGACTATATTGGATGTTTACCTCAAACATAACAAATTTGTACAGTAGTGTGAAAAAAAAACACCTAAGCTGACTGCAAATTGTCTGTCAGATCTTGAAAAGCAGCTTTCATCAGGGAATCACCTTAATGAGGTTCTGCAGAAATCAGGATAAAACAATATTTTTCAATATTTTCATCACGTTTTTAAAGAAACTATAAAACCACTGCTTGTAACACTAGCAGGAGGCACAGTGCCTTAAATCACACTGAAAAAGGATGTGCAAATGAAGATTGCTTCAGAGTTTTTCACTAGATGGGATGTTTTAATGCAGCTGCATACAAAGATATACATCAAGAAATAAGAAAGGCCATATTGATAGGAATGGGAGACTTTAAATTGAAAAGCTCTGATTCTGGGGTTTCATCACAGACCAAATGAGAAACGAAGACATCAGTGTGTTCGAAAAAGCTTTACAGCTTTGAACACTTCAAAATCTCTTCTTTAGCAGTTCATAAAGCTCGACTCTAGCAGTGCTGCTCATCTCTCTCAAAAGTCAATGCAAAGTCCACTGTCAAATTTGTTGAGAATCTGATCAAGTCCAGAAGAGCACTTTACATTTATCGAAGTGCTGTACACACATTAACTAATTGGACCTCTATCATTAGAAACTTCTTTGAGAGGGGAAAAATGAAAACATCGTCTTTTTAATAGTCTTTGCTTGCCCCAACCTTTCACACTAAGCCTAAAATCCCATGACTAAAATGAAAAAGCTTTTTATTTTTAACATTTCATTCTCTGTTCCATCAACTTGGATCAATGTGTTTGGAGGAGGTCACTGTCAAATTACTGACTTTTTAGATGTACAATTTAAGCCTAATGAAAGGTTTGATGGAACTTTCTCAGTAAAATGAACTAATTCAAATAGGAGATAATTTAAGATCATTCACTGAGGACCTTTACTTCTTCCATACAGAACATAAAATTTTTATTTCATCTTACAATATAAATTGAACTTGATAAAAGAGGTGTGGGGTTTGTTCCAAACTTAGGGATTTATGTAAAATGTACAAGTTAATACTATCCTTTCCCCTTGGTGGTATTATGAATTATGTTTCTGGCAAACTTACAGAACTTTAATATACTATAGCTTTCTTAAAGTACCTTTCAATCTCCTTGCTATCTGTTGATTTTGGTACTGTGTTAGTTTCCCTGTTAAAAGTCCAAAACTACTTGAAAAACTTTTATAGTTCTTATTAAAAGTGGCATCCCAGAGAAAGGAGCAATTACCACATGATAGTTTGGTGGGGTTTTTCTGCCTGGAAGGTCTTAAAACTTCCACCAGGATACCGTTTAAGTTTGAATGCTGCTAAATTCTGCTCGCCTCCCTGTTTGCTCGCCTCCCTGTTTGCTCACCTCCCTGCAAAACCAATCTGCAGACTCCTATTTATTCAGTATTCATCACCAAACTGCCTGACCCAGCATATTGCTTCTTTGACAGATTGCTCATTTTGACTTCTAAGGAGTATTCTGTTCCACTTTTGAGAACCTATTTCTGATTTTGTATTAACTGCAGACTCCTATTCCCACACGCGAATGACATATGTTATCACAGCACATTACAAGTCAGAATTTGAACCTGTACTTCCGGGATGACAGTTACATTGTCATGAAATGCTCATCACTGACACCAGAGGATTTTGCGGATCTCTTCAGGTCAAGGAGATAAAACGTCCTTGATGTTTGGGAGAACATCTTGAGATATGCTGAAGGATGATGAGGATATGGTCAGGTTGGACAGGGCTTTGAGCAACCCTGTCTAGTGGGAGGTGTCCCTGCCCATGGCAGAGGGGTTGGACTAGATGACCTTTAAAGGTCCCTTTCAACCCAAACCATTCTATGATTCCATATCAACAGATTTGGTTTGGAGGTGGATCTGAAACAATTTAAAAGCATATAACTCCTTAGCGCTGACTACGTTGCAGAAGGTAACCCAGTGCCCTTCAGCTGGTGGTGATGAAGCCTGTAGTTCTCAAACTACTAACGGACAGAAGCAGGGAGCAAACAGCAAAAGGAATGTAATTTATGCATTTCTTGCACGGGCACGGCATTTTCTGCAAGTCATGTGAATACATGACTCTCCCTCAGACGTGTCCCAGTAGCAAATTCAGTGACCAAATATTGAGTCAGATGCAGCTTTGGTCTGACCAGTTTGTATATTCTTACATTGCATTTACAACTGAAATACTGCATCTGTCTGGGAGAACACTCTAAATCTGTCTCAGTGCAGAGTCAGCCAGATTATCATGCATGCCTTTTCACATTTTTGTTTCTACTTATTAACATATGAAAGTGTTACAGGTAAGAGCTGGGGTCTTACACGCAACATGAACATCTGACCTTCTACGTGACTTGCCGACTGTTCACCATTTCAAGTGCTTCAGAGCAGGCTTCAGAGGCTTTCTCAGAGTCAACGAAAACCATACACATGATGCTTGTGCAACGCTGAACTATACAAGAATTTAACTGGCTTCTCCTCTGTACCAAAACAGTGGAGGGGAAATCTCCATTTCAGACTTCATTTACAGTTCTGCTTTGATTTCCAAGTGCTTATCCTGAGCCTTGCCTTGCAAAAGCAGTCCAAGATGCAGCATTAGCAGTTCTTGTCCCTGTATGATGCTCATGGCCCTCACTGAGGTCTTGTGCAGTGCAGCTCTAAAGCCTGTGTGGCATTGCTCCCGTGAAGACCCAGGTTAAAATGCTCTCCCCCAGATCCTCGGAAAGGAAAGACTTGGCCCACCGCTTTTATAATTATAAAACCAGCCAGAAGCAACATTTTCCAAGTGTTATTAGGCTGGGATAAATGAGATATCCCATATTCGCTGACTCTGGGCGCAATATTCTTCATTCAGAAAAAGTCTGGAATCCGTGACTGATTTCTGTACCTCTGGCTAGTCTCAAATAAGGCAAATCTTGCTTTCTAAGTTTGTATATACACACTTAATGAGAGAATAAAATTAATGTTTTAGTTGTTTTCAGCAAATTAAATGAGAAGGGGAAAAGAATTGTTAAGGAATATATTACCCAAATGCTTTTCCAAAGACTGTACAGGGTCTTCTACTTTTCAATTAAACTGAATTCCTCTTTTTTTCCCTGTCAGAATTTAGGGCCTGATTCAGAGTACAGTCAAGGCAATAGGATCCCTCCATGGATTTCTATGCATACCAGGTCCATTACTGAAGCGTTTGAGTATCTTAACTATCACTCCCTGAGAGGCTGGGTTAGCTTCTATGGAGATTATCTTCCCTTTAGGTAAATCTTAGGCATGGGACACAATGATGCTCTGGTTCACGGGAAATCAGTGGCAGATGATTTGTAGTCCCTTATTCTAAATACAACCCCGCATTACTTCTGATACAGGCATTTCAAATGTTCAGCCGCGACGGCTTATTTGTTCCTTTCAAAAGTTTATGAAGTCCTTGATCTGGAGGTCAGTAAACAAATATGAAAGCTGTAAGTGAGTTCAAATGCAGTGTAACGGGGAGTTAATTTTCACTGCCCTGTCTCTAGATTAATCAGCTGAGGACAAAGATGAATTAAAGACTGTATTAACGGACTGATATAGCAATGCAGAAGCTATATTTATCTATCTCTGAAACCATCAACTCCAACAGCTTTATTTGAATTCATTTTCTCCAGTTGGAATAACACATGCAGTGATCGTGGTTCCTGAACGTCAGATATAGAGTCACCCACATTATATCCAGCAGCACTGAATGAACCAATAGCAACAGAACAGTTTCTTCTGATGCTGGTCTGGCCTTAGCAAGAGAAAAAGAGAATTAAGCAGATTTGCGATACCTTATTTACTAAAGTGCCAAATGCCATCGCAAACCAGAACTAATTTAATTTGATACACCTTCCAATCTCTACAAAACTCAGTCAAGTGGAAAATAGCCTCTTTGGCTCAGGGATCAGGGGCAGGCTGAGGACCTACTGTGCTCTGCAACTGCTGAAGCTGTCACGCTTCTCCAGTGTGAGCCATTCAGCAGCTTTGCAAATGCCTAGTAAAGTCAGAAAACCAAAGAAACAGCAACAGAGGGAGAGGTATGGATTATGATTTTTCTGTTTCAAAGTTGTTGAGTTTCCACCAATCCCATAACTTTAATATTATTTTGGATTATCTAGCACTTCTGCAAGCCAGGTCATTTTACAGAGATGGTGAAAAAAATATGAAAAAAAACCAATCAAAACCTAAAAACTGGCTTGAGAGATCCTGCAATACATTATATTTCCTCCTCATAGAAGAGGAAGTTGTGCCTCATGGGAGGCTGATGATCTCAGTGCAGACAGAATACGGGGTTCAACCCGAGAGCTTGAACATAGCAGAGGAATGAGAACATGCGATGCTCATGCTTTGTTTTGAAACAAAATTGGCGTCACATCTTGGCACAGCGTGTGTGCCTCCACATCTCTCCCTTATGGCTTTAGATTATGTAGGGTTGTGTTTTCTTTGCACTTCCGTTGTTGCACATTTTTGCAGAGGGGAACTGACAAAAGTGTTTGCCATTATATTAATTCTGCTCCCACAGAAGTAAGTGAGGGTCATGGAAGCCCCCTAGAAAATAAGTTTTTCAGGGAAATAAGTGTGTCATTCCCAGAGTTTTTACAAGCTGTGATTGGGATGTGGGTAGCCAGGTATTACCTAAAAGCATCTATAGAGTGGTAGCAACATGAAAGCAACCACCTAAAGAAATAGGCTCTGGCCTGCAAATATTTGTGGTCTGCCCTTCAAGTACTAAACAATATTGCTAAAGTCAATGGAAAAAACTTTGATTTCAGTGTTTCTTCTCATAATTTTTAAAGGGAACAATTTTCATCATTTTAACACACTCTCATTGAGGTTAAAGTAAGTGGGAGGTGTTAATGGAGACAGCGCTGAAATGAGACACATTCATATATTAGGACAATGCAGCTTGGAGTGTATAAACATTTCACCTAGCCCTTAACCCTAGAAATGGTTGTATTTCAGTAGTGTGAAATTATTTTACATACATAGTACTTTCTTCAGTGCTTCCTCTATCACTTATTAACCATTTTTTAAAAAGAGAAAAATGTTCTTTTTCTGGTGATCTTTTTTTCTATAAAGTAAGTAGAAAGAATTTCAACAAACAAACCAAAAGCCCTTGAGAGACAATGCACTAGCTAATGGCTATGTCGAAAATTGTCTATTCCCACAGGTACAAGAAAAAAAAATATTTAAACCCATTCCACTGGACTGAATGATTCTTTCTTTAAAGCTAGACTTTTCCACTTTGTGTAAATCCTTCTCTACTACTATGAATTAATTATCCATAGAAAGGAATAAGAGGAATGATGTTCCTATTCTACAGCATGACATAATCACAATGGAACTACAAATTGAAAAGATAAATCTTGTAATGAATGGTGACATGCTTTCTACATATATAAGTACTACAGAAAAGATGATATGAACATTCCCCCGTTTTAATAAGTTCTTGATCCTCACCCAACTGAGAATTCAGAAGCCCAATTGCAATCTAATGCCCTTCCAGAAATAGCACAAAATAAAACTCTGATGTCATTAACTTCCCCATGGGCACAGCAGCATGCCCAGATTTTTTTCTTTCTGGGAAGTTAAATCCAAGACTTTGAATATTATGAGAACTAGGTCAATATGTGAAGCTAGGTCCTGCAACAAGCACATGCCCCATGCAGGTGATGGTATTGTATTTATGAAAGCCCTTAAATGATTCCCATGTGGTCCAAGCTGTGTTTTTCACTACAGAGTTAAGCTAACAGCAAATTGTCATCCCCTCCTTTAATGCTACTTTGGAAACAAAGAGGAAAGAGAACCCAAGAAATGCTCATTATTCATTCACCTAGGAAAGAAGAAATGAGCACGCAGCACTTCATTCCCTACGTCCACATGAAACATCTAGAGAGCCCACACTGCAGAGTAAGACAAATTTCCTTCCGCTTCATGGCCTGGAGGGAGCACATAAACTAAACCACAGCTAAAAGATACAATTCCCTGAGCAGCAACTGGTCACGTCCCCCAAGACTCCAAAGAACACCAAGCCTCCATTGAGACTGATGCTGAAGTTGAATTTCAGGCTCCTCCTATGACTGGTGCTGCCTTTTACTCACGGCATCTCTCCAGTTACCAATTAGATCCAGCTAATTACCTGTTTGACACCAGGCAATGTGTCAGCCTGGCGTGATCACTATCACACTTCCACCACATGGTCTAGCTCAGAAGGGGCATCCCATATGGGTTGATAAGAAGTTAAATAAACAACTGATTGACTGTTGATGTATTTATTAGAAACAATAGCTTGAGGGAATTCCTATCTCTGACTCAATCATCTCTTCAGCCATCTCTAATAGGAAAAAATTTATTTCATTTCTGCCTTTCCCCTGCCTGTTATCCCATTGCCACCTCAGCCCGTATGGGGGTGCAGGTTCACTGCAGCAGGGATCTGTAGCTGTGTCCCTATTATCAAATAAAACAGGGGCTGGGATCACTGTCTGACGCTGAGGCCAAATGGTATCAATTTACATCCATCTACATTTCACAGCATTTGGCCCTGTATCTCTTCTGGACCCCCTGTGGTGTCCCTAGGACTTTATTATTTTGCTCTTTTTCTGTCCAAAGCATCGAAAACGAAATGAAGCTGTGTCACACTAAAAATGTATGGCTGTTACAAGTGTCCTGAGACACATCATGAAGGCATGTAGAGGTATTTGAGGGCATAAGAGCTGCAGACATAGTCCTGAAGGACTCTGTAGACTAGAGGGATCATGGACTTGTCCATATTGTTGACTAAGAACGGTCCCTGGCAAGTGGTGATCATCTCATGGTGCACTAAAGAGCCAGAGCCAAAATCTTGTTTTGGACAATTCACTCAAGCTCATCCCTTAAGCCTATCTCATTTAGGCTGTGATTTTATAAAGCCTTATATTATTTTTATACTAATAAATGAAACAGTGCCTGAGATCATTGTCTGGCCAACAGTGAGGCTAGCTGGCACCATCTGGCGATAAATGCAATGTTAAAAATCCCCTTCCCTTCAAAAAAGGGTAGCCATAGCAAAAGTGACTTCAGGGAATGTTTTCTGGACCGAACCTCTCGAACTATTTGGGATGGCTAAAACTGCACCGGAGGCTTCCTCACAGTTTAGCAGAATAGACAATCAAGTTGTATAGCTCTGGCCCAGGACTTGGCTGTTTTAATTGCAGGCAAAGACTCCTGGCTCCCATTGCAATCTAATTTATAGATACTGTGAGTGACAGTGGTGAGGGGACACAGAGAAAAGGGAATTATTACATGTGTGGATATTGCTCTTGGCAAAATTGTAAAAAAAAAACCACAAACACCTGCAGTTCTTCCAGCATATGGGGATAAATTTGTCAAATTGTTAAACTCGCTATCTATTCCTGCTCCTTAAGCACTGTGCCCCTATAAATTTTAATGTACTTCTTTTATATCAAAAGTATTATTTAGTATAAGTGATAAAGTGACACATTTGGTAGCTTTGTAAATATACATTTGAAGAATCCTGGCTGTCATAAAATAACCAAGCTGTCAGATTGCAAAGTCAGAGCGAAGCAAGGTGGTTAACTGAAATGCGACTCCCATGAAGAATTTTCTTGTCACTCTGTATGTGGAGGCATCTGCTGCAAATACAGACTCTCAAGTCAACAGACACTTTGATGGCAGGATGATTTATGTCAGCCATCAAACGTCTGAGTGGTAACCACACATCTGTCACCAGGACAATGTGGCATAAAAGAGAATTTAATTGCTTTTGGATTATAAATAAAATGAACATTGCAGGAATAAATTACAAGATCAGTGTTAATTTGTCGATCGTGCCATCAAGGGCGAGAAAAACTATCGGGCATAAAAAAACAAAGTTATTTTTTGCTCCTAGGAGGTGTAGTTAGAAACGTTTTAATAACAAATGGCAACAATCTCTTTTTGGTAGGTACATACAATCTGAAAAAAAAAAATAAATGTCAGTGTTGATGAATCTGGCACATCTGTCTCATACTTAACCAGCTCTTGTAGGTGCTAATGGAGGAAGCAATCTGTGATAAAGGACTTGTGAAAGTCAGCTATTAAAGATATATTTAATATTTAGATCAGCTTCTCCCATTTTCTTCCTCGCACCCATTATTTAACACTGATGGCTTGGAAGAGAATCATTTCTGAGAGAAAACAAGCTGTGTACTCACTACCATAGAAGCCTAATTTGTGTGCAACGTCCAAACAAATTACGGGTGTCTAGCATACCAGGATGATACAAACTACCTAAGAAATGCACCTATATTCCCTGTTTAGCCAGTGGAGAGGGTCCCAGGTCTCAGCTGGACTATAGGGGTTGGATTTACACAAATATCTGCATGTGCAAAAGGTGTCCATGTTCCTGTTGCTGTCAGTGGTTAATAAGGGTTTGATTCAGTTGCCGTAACGTAGTGTCCAGTGTCCTTTGGGTTCCACTAGGGTACCTGAGACATCTCCATAGGATTGGCAGAGATGACTCATGACCTCTTTCCTCCTGGATTAGCAGCTGGAGGCGAGGCAGGATTCCCTAGGGCACCAAAAGGACACCAGATGCTGATGCTAGTGAACTGAATCTGAGCCCTACTCAGTAAGGTCAAGCCCATCGCTTTATCCCTTGGCACTGAAGGAACCCACATTTGTTCTTCAGGTTGTCCAAAGCATCCTGCAAGGCCAAATGCTTGTTACTTGAGTGTTGCAAAGCTGAAGTAAGGCCTCCATAACAGGCAGCAGGAATACAGCACAGTGTCCCTGCAAAGCACAACGTCAGTGTCGTAATTTCCCAGACAGCAAAAAAAGAAAGGGGCAGGGAGTATTTATCTCTTGCCACTGTGACCCTGCTCAGGTCACAGCAATCCAACCTCCAGCCTCCCTTGTTTTCATGTGTCTTTTCGATTTAACCAATCATGAGAGTCACCTTTCATAGAGAGTGTTGAGGATTATGGGGTCCAGATCTCAGTTTCACATCAAAAGTGTCAGCGTAACAGCATAATAATAACAGCAATAACAGGAAACATCTTCCCCGCATTTTATATATGGACTGATGAAGTGTTTGGTGTAGGCCCTGAGTTAAATGAAACTTAACATTACCTCTTGAGCCCTCACCAACTGCCACTTACTATAAGATGCAACAGCATAATTTGCAAGCACGGTTTAATTCTCATACAGTCTCACACTCTCTTCTCACACTCCCTCACTAGTGAGAGAGGTAAATAAAACATGTAGCAGGTACATGAATAAACACTGATGAAGAAACGTTAAAGGACTAGTCTAGGGTGAATCATTCATTGTGAGGGATTTACCTTCCCAATTTAACCCTTTTTTGCTGCTCAGCAATGATTGGCAAGCGGGTTTGGGGCCTAATTCCACTTGCAAACTGACTTAAGTGACATAGGAGCCGCAGAGAGTTGTCAAAGAATGCCTCAGGGAACTTCGCTGTACAGAGTTTGTGGTGCCTGGTATCACAAGAGTACCGGGAGTCTATGCCATCTTCTTTTCCAAGTGCCTGCCTAAGATGTGTGACAGGGAACAGATGCTATTTTCTTAGGTTGGTTTATTTCAACTCACCTGCAATAATTGAAAAAGTTGCTTTAGTTTATGTACAAGACCTTAGCTATACCGAAATATGAGGGAAGGAAAAAACTGTCTTCAAACCTTCTACAGTTGACCCCGTATCTGAATATTAATTGACTATTTGCAGTGAAGAGTTACAATTACATGGCATTATGCTTTCTTTCTTATTCATCTTTAATAAGTGAATTATCAGTACAAAGCATAGATATGAACTCTGTAAGGATAAGTCCCACCCAAGCCTATTTATTGAATTTGGACAAAAGCCTGGGTCACTTAAGCAGAACCACTTTATTATCTGCAGGGGCAGAGTTTCTGTAAGGAGAAGACACTGCCACAAGATGAGAGCAAGTGAGTGAGTGAAAAGACTGCTGGAAACAAAGGGTCAGAGAGGATCAGGTGAGGGGATAAGGCACTAGGCATTGCTACTTTTAATAAGACATGGAAATCTTAGAGGAAGACATCTGAGGAAGACATCTGCTAGTGGAGACAAAATGCTGGGTCCAGCGAGGAGCTAAAAATACCGTGGGAGCACAAGGAAACCACAGAAAGGGAAAATGAGGACTAAGAGATCCAGAGGCCAGAGCAAAGACAAGACCATTACAGTCTCCCCCTCACCAAAGTCTCTTCACATAAACACCTAAAACTAACAAATAAATATAGTTTTAAAATGCAAAAAGGGAGATTAAATTAAGACATTGAGAAGTTCATAAGAATAAATTACCTCTGAGCTAGTGGTGTCCCTGCCGTTGACAGTCTTTCACAACAGAGAAAAGAAAATTGACCTAGAATAATGTAACATAACCGGTCCTCTCTGAATCAAGGGAATGCACAAAACGGTTTCCCGAGGCCCTTTTCTGAACCTTGACTAAGCAAGTGGCAGATGGACTCCGAGAGAGTGTTTTCCTGTGTGACTGTTTTCCTAACACTGGTTCGGTTTTCTCCTGTGGATCTGTCCAACCTCCACTGAATCCCAGGGGTGAGACAACCACCTGTGACACTTTCTTTCATCCTCCACTTTAACGATGGGAGCACAGCACCCCTGATTTTTTGCATAGATATTCCTTGCACTGCTCTCAGAGAGAGGAAACTTAGCTCAATAATCAGACATTTTAAACCAAAGCATTTATGTTCTAGCACTGAGGTGTCAGTAGGACCTCTGGATTCACATGATTTTGAATTCGTGGAGGGAATGCATTTATTCACTTTTCTTACTCACTGGCCTTAATGAATGATAATGACGTGATGCATTACCAGCTGAGTTGATAGCAAGTGCTGGGCAAGACTGATATCCCAAGCTATTCAAATACAATAGGAGAAAACACTTCCAGTCCTCTATTTTGAAGGGCAAGTTGAAGGTAGAAATCCTGGTGATCTCTCCATCATCTTTACCTGCCCATTAACAGAACTATGAAATACTGCAGTTAAGATCCCCCAAAAGGAACAGTCAGTCTTTTTGAAGAAGTCCTTTCGCTCCTTTTCTTCCTCCCTTCATAATATTCAGACATGATAGCCCTCCTTGCACCCATTTCTCATTCTTGCTGTAGGACTTCTATATGCCAAAGCCATTCAATGTTCACCTGCTGATACAGACTGACAAATGCCACAAATATATTTATGATAGGACTCTTTGGAGCCTATGCAAAATCATACAAAGTTATTAAACATAAGGGCTAATGTAGCCTGAGTGTCACAGAAGAACATATCATCACTGTTGTGCCATGTTAGGGAGCTGGAAAAGTGGTTAAACCTCCTTTTGCCTTGCCACCTTTTCTGCATACAGAGTAGCAAGATTGATTATAGCATGGCAAAAAAAAAACACTAGGCTGGGAGCCAGGAGACCTGAAGTCACTGGGAAAATCTGACAAAGAAAGAAAAGGCAAATGACCTCTGCATGGAAAAAATAGGTTCGGTTTAAAAAATAATAATAATCCATGTGCCTCTGAGGCAGGACCTAGTGGCTACCTCTCCATTCTGAAAATGCGGTAATGCACTGTTTGATGTCACTTCTTGAGTAAAATTATAGGCCTGAAATTAATCATCTGCCTTGCACCCTACGAGGGTTTATTTTTTCACATCGGTTGTACAGTAAGAAGCTCAGATGGAGATCTCAGTGAGAAGAGATAAGCATTATCCCCTTACCTTGAGAACTTTACTGTACAAAATTTATCTGAGCTTTCAGGCATGTAAAGTTCAGGCAACGCTTCTGAGAATTTATTTTTTATACTTGGGTAACTGAAACGCACCTTAGTCCTGCACCATAAATCTCAACTCTTATCCTAGAGATGGGACAAAATTTAGAAGAGGGAATGGGTTCTAGTGTAATCTTTTTGCTTAAACTTCCTGGGAATTTGTTTAAAGTCGTTGTTGACATTCAGGCATAACTTCCTGATTAATGTGATACATTTTTCCCCAATTAAAAAAAAAAAAATCAGAAATTTTAGTTCCTGTGACCACCTTGTTATATTTCAATTATGCTGTGAGTGTCTGAACGATGATTTTCAGTCTGTAAAGGGTTAAACATCTGAGTCCATTTTTACTTCTCTCCGTTTCTATAGCCAGTCATCAGCAGGAAGGCCTAGAGTAACAGTGATCTGTGATAAGTGGATAGGGGTCATTAATATGGCCATTTCCATGCTGAGTTCTTAAATAAGCAGCTCACTCATCACTCAATCTAACAACAGCATGCCTAGGGAGGTCTTCAGACCACAGGCAAAGATCTTCCTGGGAGATCTGGGTTCAATACCGTGATATAAAACCCAGAATGTTCAGTTCTAAGGGTATCTCTGGTCAGAAGTGAATCAATTCTGTGTCATTAGCAGCTAAACATATCAGAAAAAAGAATACAAGGCACTGTAGAAATTACAGTGATAATTAGACCTGTTCCATGCAGCCAGTTTCTGGAAGTTTAACGTTATTTCTAAGCTGCCAGGATAAAAATGTGTATTGAATTTCACTGAAGTCAAACATCCTAAAAGGAATAATTAACCCCTGAAATCAGAATGCTTGCATGTGGACTTCCCTTCAGGTTCTCTGCTGACTCCACCTATCTCATGACCCTTTTAATTACTGCCATTTAGCAACAGAACTACAAGTGAACATTAAGCTTAAATATACAGACCAAAATCAGGAAGCTTTTAGACATGATTCTATGTGCTCAACTTGAAATATAAGGTACAATAAGAAACATTTTTTGAGTTAAATCTATGCTTAAATTCTTCCCTAAATTACAGTAGAAACATATGCATATATGGTGATCAAAGATCAGGGAAATGGGGTTGCATGATAGGAATGCATAAATATTTTATTATTTCTTCACATTTCTGTAGCACTTTATTTCTTCAAAGCAGCACACAGCACTGACAAAATAATACTCATGCAGAGAAGACGACGTCAATGACACTGCGTTAGGCAGACGTTACAGCCATGACCCTCCAGGAATGCTGCATAAGTCACTGTATTTCCATCCTACGCTTTCCTAAGCAAGAGACTTTAATGGGCATTATGCAGGAGAAAAATCCAGGGACAAATCTGCCTTGTGTTACACACAACTCCAGGGATTCATTGAGGAAAAGTTATGGTGTAACATAGCTGTGCTTTAACTACGTGGCAGACCCAGCAGTTTATCAGGGGTCTGTTTTGCTAACAGTTAGAGATCCTTGGAAGAAAATCCTGCCAGCTTTCTTTTGGCTGTCGAGATTACAGCAATTTATCAGATAAGAGAGCGGCCACTTGCTCCTTTTTTTCTCTCAATACGTTGTAGAGGGCCTAATGGCAATGTGTTGAAGGAGCTCTGAGGGTCTGCAAACACACCACACGTTTTGACACGTGGGGCATAATGTAGAGGACCTAACACGTCTGAGGTCCTGCTTGCAGGCATGAAAACAGTATCCAAAATGGGCAAGTCTCATTTTGATCATGAGGTCACACCCAAGCTTCAGCTAAAAATGTAAACAAAGCCAGGATCATAAGGCCAGAAGAAACTAATACAGTCTTCTGATGTGCTCTCTCAAGCATCCAAATCCCAGCATGTCAATAATCCTTTTTTCATATGCAAAAGCCTGCAATTCAATTAGCTCAAAGACTTTAGAAAGACATCTCGAGTTAAAGGCAGATATTTGTGACTTACCATGCTCCTTAGTAAGGATCCAAAGGCTATTCAATCTTATTGACAAAAACAGGTTTGCATCTTACTTCCTATTTGAATTTTTCCCATTTCAGTTGCCAGTTCATGTGCTGCTGTTCTACAAATGAAGAAAGTGTTAGTGATAGGATGACAGGTAACAGTTTTAAACTGAAAGATGGGAGATTTAGATGGGGTATCAGGAATAAATTCTTTCCTGTGAGGGTGGTGAGACACTGGAACAGGTTGCCCAGAGAAGCTGTGGATGCCCCATCCCTGGAGGGGTTCAGGACCAGGCTGGACGGGGCTTTGAGCAGCCTGGTCTGGTGGGAGGTGTCCCTGCCCAGGGCAGGGGGGTTGGAACTAGATGATCTTTAAGGTCCCTTCCAATTTGAACCATTCTGTGATTTTAAAAATAGCATGCACACCTACGGTTCAGCCTCTCATTTGCAGCTGTTTTGACTCTTCTCAAGTTTTCAAAGTAGAATTTATGACAGTATTCCTGTTAGGGTTAGCAAAACTTTCATGTAAATAATCAACTTGCCACTCATGTCATTTGTACATATAATAATAACTTAGTTGTCTTTGCCATGATACCAGGTGTGCAGGAGTTCTTTCGAGATTGACTGCAGACCTCAATTCTTGTAAAAGAAGTTTCTTAGCCTTGCTTATTATACTTCAGAAAAGCCAAGCGAATTCATTCACCCTTCCTTTCACTCATGGTGAAGGCAGAGGAAGTGGGATTTCATAATGGAAAAGACTAGTAATCAATTCTTCACCCTAATCTCAGAAGTCAGACTGCTGGAAAAGCAGTCTCATATCAAGAAGGATGTTTCATCCAAGTTTAAAAAAATCCCTCTTTTAAAAAAACATTGTGAGCAACTTTTCCATTTTCACTGGGGGGACAGAAGGCAGAAAGAAGTCACCAAGAACAATCATAAGTAGTTCAGAACAGTGCAATGCTCCTGCCACCATCAAAGCAAAAATGATAGGTCATTAAACTCTCAAAGTAGAAAGATCCTGTTCTGGTGACAGCTGCTCTATTGTGTAATGCACTGAGGAAGATGCCATTAAGTGTAATTAAACAAAAAGCCTAAAACATAAGGACAGAGACCTTTTTTCTTCTCAAGATGAAAACCCTCTGTATACATACAAAATTATCACCCGTCACAACCATCCTCTCTTTTTTCCCTCAGGAAAACAGACAGATGTCCAACTGGCAGGGAGTACGAAGAGTGTTACAGTCTCAATTTGCTTCACGCTCTCTCTAATCCCATTCATGCACTTTTCCGTCATTTTCTCCTTTGCACGCATTCCCCTGTTTCCCAGGCTGCTTCTTTTCCTCCTCATGCTTCCTATGAGTTTGTTTCTTCCCCTCCTAAAAAAGGTCCCTTCTGCTTAGTCTGGAGAAAAGTAGGCTGATGGGAGACCTTATGGCTCCCTACGGCTAACTGAAGGTGGGGGTCGGTCTCTTCAGGACAAGGACAAGAGGAAACGGCATCAAGCTGCACCAGGGGAGGTTTAGACTGGATATTAGGAAAAATGTCTTCAGTGAAAGGGTTGTCAAGCATTGGAACAGGCTGCCCAGGGAAGTGGCAGAGTCACCATCCCTGGAGATATTTAAAAGGTGCATAGATGTTGCACTTACGGACATGATTTAGTGGTGGATTTGGCAGTGTTAGGTTAATGGTTGGACTCGATGATCTTAAAGGTCTTTTCCAACCTAAGCAATTCTATGATTCTATGATCCTCCTTGATCTCCTACATATTCTTCCCATTCTCCATTTTTTATTCCTGGCCTCTGGATACTTGTTCCCTAATATTGGATCCAGTTCCTTGGTTAGCTTCTCTGCTCACTGAAGAGGTAGGATTCCTTAGATCCCTTGTGCTGGCCAAATCAGGCAACTTCTGCCAGACATTCAGACATTTTTCTCTGTTCCCTGAAGTCCCTGTCTTGCTTGAGGCTCTAGTGCTACTGGTCTCTTTCTGGTAACTCTCCAGTTTGTAGGGCTTTCTTGTTGTTGAGAAACAGGAGCAAGGTCAGGAAAGGGTCACTAAGATGGTCAGGGGCTGGGGCACTTAGTCTGCAAGGAGAGAGCAGGATTTGTTCATCCTGGAGAGGAGACGGCTTCAGGGTCACCTAACAGCAGCTCCCCAGTGCCTACAGGGACTTCATCAAGGAGACAGAGTCGGGCCCTTCACTGCGGTACCTGGTGGGGTACCAAGAAACTACAGGTATAAATTGGTACAAGAGGTGTTCAGACTTGGATAAAGAGAAACTTTCACACTACAAGGACTGTTGTGCAGTGGAAAAAGGATCCAGAAGGGTTGTGGGATCTCAGACCTCAGTAGTTTTCAAGATCCCAGCTGCATAAAGCCCTCAGCAACCTGATGTGACGTCATTTCAAACAGGAGGATGGACTAGAGATCTCCTGAGACCCCTTCTAACTTTAGTTATCCCATATCATATGATAAACTCCTTTCAGTGGCTAGCTATTTAGTCAGAATAATGATACCCGACATTTTTTAACTCCGGCAGTTCTTAATTGATGACCATTGGTTCCATAGTGGCAAAGTGGCATCTAGGTGTGCAGTGGCAGCATGGGGTGTCATTGATTTCTTCTGGCTAGTGAGTGGCTCCTGAAGCTCTCTTGGCATGCAGATGACATCCCTAAATTTAGAAACTTTTTCTGAGTTAAAATGAGATGAGCTAAAACTCCAGATATTTTTTTCACTTCGTAATAGAAAAGTACTTCCAATTGAAGCCACAGTGAAAAGTTTATCCAAAAACTAGCTTATTTGCAAAACATCCCCCCCTCAAAAAAAAAAAAAAAAAAAGCATTTTCTGACACATTTCCAGTTTTAAGTTGGAAAGAAGGTAGTCTTGGATTTACAAACCCTCCCCTGAGGACAAGATATTCCCTATCTCCTGTATTTCTCCCAAATTCACTCAATCCCAAGGACAGCGAATGGATTGAGAGCAGCCCTGAGGAGAACGACTTGGGGGTGGTGGTGGATGAGAAGCTCAACATGACCTGGCAGCGTGTGCTCGCAGCCCAGAAAGCCAACCGCATCCTGGACTGCATCAAAAGAAGCGTGGCCAGCAGACCCAGAGAGGTGATTCTGCTCCTCTACTCTGCTCTGGTGAGACCCCACCTGCAGTGCTGTGTCCAGCTCTGGAGCCCTCAGCACAAGAAGGACATGGACCTGTTGGAGCAGGTCCAGAGGAGGCCACGAAAATGATCAGAGGGCTGGAGCATCTCTGCTATGAGGACAGGCTAAGAGAGCTGGGGTTGTTCAGCCTGGAGAAAACTCCGGGGAGACCTTATAGCGGCCTTTGAGTACCTAAAGGGGGCCTACAGGAGAGATGGGGAGGGACCTTTATGAGGGAGTGTTAGTGATAGGTGACGGTTTTCAACCAAAAGAGGGGAAATTTAGGTTAGATATTAGTAAGAAATTCTTTACTGTGAGGGTGGTGAGGCACTGAAACAGGTTGCCCAGGGAAGTTGTGGATGCTCCATCCCTGGAAGTGTTCAAGACCAGGCTGGATGGGGCTTTGAGCAACCTGGTCTAGTGGGAGGTGTCCCTGCCCATGGCAGGGGGGTTGGAACTAGATGATCTTTAAGGTCTCTTCCAGTTCAAACCATTCTATGATTCTATGATATTGCAGATGAAGGTTCAGTTTTTTCCTTCTGCCAGAGAGGAAGTCATACCTGTGGAAAATGTCCTAATCAACATATATGCTGTAGTCTAAGATTGAGGGTCGACATGCTTGATGGCAAATTTTAAGTGGGTTGCAGCATGAAACATTACATGAAACTTTTCTAGTCACCAGAGCGGGTATCAAAATTGGATGAATTTCCACCTCATAATGAGCTTCATTACCAGTTTACAGATTCAGAGCTGTAGTGACACCTTGCACAAAGGAGAGGATGTCACTTGGCACCTTCTCACACTCATGGCCTGCTGCACTAGAAAACAACAACAAAAAAAACAACAAAAAAACCACCACCAACAAAAAAAAAACAGAACACAAAAAAAGACTTTGCTGAGTCTGGGCTAGTTCCCAGATAGCTAAGTCAGGAGGAAAGGCTGTCTCCAAACCTCTTGACCTGTTGCTGCCTTCTCTCCACTTCCTTCTGCTCTGCTCTTGCTACAAACACAGCTTCTCTGTCTCAGTGACCAGTTGAACAAAATAGAACATTCATCCAAAATACAAACACACCCAAATAATTTGCTGAAATCTGGAATTATGGTCATATAGAAAATGTTTATCTTTCCTCAAAAATTGCTTTTTTTCAGGTTTCCTTTTGACTCATATTTTTTTTTCCATGGACTAAGCCAAATAGATAAACATTTTGCATGACCTTAACCCAAACCTTTTATTTGAAATTGTTTCCAAACATTTTCATTTTGAGCATTACTGAAGCAAAAATCTGTTTTGAATTTTAAAACAAGGACAGAAATATTCAGGCAGTTGAGAATCTTTAAAAAAAAAAAAAAGAGCACGAGACAGATGAGAACAGAGCTCTTCTGTAAACTGGCTTTCTTTCAGGGAACTGATATTTTTTCAATTAATTTATTTTGGTAAACCCAGCACAGGCAAATCACCCAAATATTTGGTAAGTCTTCATGCATTTTTTGTAGAATCACCCAAATAATGTAGGTTGGAAAGGACCTCCAGAGGTCATTGAGTTCAACCCCTACACAAAACAGGGCCAGTTAGGGAAGGTTGCTCAGGGCCTTGTCCAATTGACTTTTGAGTATCTCTAAGGTCAGAGACCGTAAAACCTCTCTGAGGCTCTGTTCCGCTATTGGACTACGCTCTTGGTGAAAAAAAAAATATCCTGATAGTCAGAATTTCTCATGTTTCAGCTTCTGTCCATTGCCTCTTGTAATGCCACTGTGCATTTCTCAGAAGAGTTTGCCCCTGTCTTTTCTACACACTCTCTGAACACAGATTTGTTCATGTTAATGCTTGTTGCCCATCTACTGAGCTGCTGCACATACTGTGGTTTGTCTTTCCTCACAAGCACACCATAGACTGTCGAATCTATTTTTTTCTTTGTTCCTTTTTTTTTAAAAGGCAATGGTCTGTGGTTTTTGTAATTATCTTAGTTCTAACCACTATTGCATGTGGATTGAGGTTAAAACACTTTTCACTACTTTTCCTAAATTACAAAGCAATCACTTGCAGCATCCTAACACAGTCCACTTCTATCTCTGACCTTCACAGAGAGCAGCTCTGAACTTAGTTCTTCTCTTTATTTCAGAGGGGTCCTCATCAATTCTGACGTGCAATACTTTGAAATCAAAGTATGGGAATAAAATGCTCCTGTCTGTATCAGTCATTCCATTCCAAATTCTTCACAGCTTAAAGATACCTTTCTTAGAAACAGAAGCATGTCATCTACCTTGCATGCCATCTTATTTAAACCTCTTTTTATTACACTCTTGGATTTTCCTGATCATTGAAGTCCTAATGCTTCCCTGGCGGTGTCTGCATGTATCCAAAGAGAGCACTCTTTTCTTTTTGGATAAAGGAAATCAGACTTGTAGCAATATCAGTTTGAATGGTCAGCCTGCATAATAGAAACAATTACTTAATGCCTAACCTGGATCTTAGTGGCTATGTAAATAAAAATCCATTTTGGGCAAACAGTTTTGTCATATGCAGGAAAAATATTATCTTCGTGTGCATGAGGTCAATAAATTCCCACAGTGCTACTATTTTTTATTACTAAATTTAATCACAGAATCATAGGGTTGGAAGGGCCCTCTGGAGATCACCCAGTCCAACCCCTCTGGCCAGAGCAGGGTCACCCAGAGCAGGTGGCACAGGAACGCGTCCAGGCGGGTTTGGAATGTCTCCAGAGACGGAGACTCCACCACCTCTCTGGGCAGCCTGTGCCAGGGCTCAGCCACCCTCAGGGTAAAGAAGTTTCTCCTCATGTTTTGGTGAAACATCCTATGCTCAAGTTTGTGCTTGTTACCTCTTGTCCTGTCGCTAGGCACCACTGACGAAGACCCAAAATTCACCCTAGTTAGAGCTATAAGTGAGCTATATTTCACTTATCTTCAATCTTTAACTGTTTAGCATCTAGTTTATGCTGTTGATGGGCAGATTGTCACAGTATGTAGATAGATTGCTAGATTGATAAAAAACATGCATATGAACTTGAGGCCTCCAGCCTGTAGTGTTGGTGGCTGCTCCCTGATATCAAAAATCTTCTTTTGTCAGGGTGTCTTAACTGGAAAGCAAGTCAACAGGCTTTTTTTTTTTTTTGAAAGCATGGATAGAACCACAGAGATAATAGTTACTTCCAAGGAAAGATGGTCATGCAGGGGAATGCAATCACCTTGCATATGTTTACAGCTTAAAAAATTAAGCACAGGTCTGCAAGTAAGGACTAAAAGACTGAATGCGCCTGGCTCTTCCTCTTCCAGAAACCATTGGAGACCAGCCTACAATTGTGTCTAAACTAATACCCAAGCAAAAGTGGGTATTTTTGGATATTGAGTCTTGGCCTCACATCAGATGGACCATAAGTAGGCACTACTGGCATGAGTGTCAGACAGTCCCCACGACAGCAGATTGACAGGGTCAGCAAAACCTCTCCTGTGCTCTCGCAGGGTCCATTCTCAACTGAGTGGCTTATTGTCACTCCCAACATACTTCAACGAGGAGCCTGTCTCCATTCTCAGGTTTTTTTCCTCCTGCCTCCCTCAGCCGCTGAGGCAGTGCAGGCAACAGGTCACGCCAGCCACAGCAAGGAAGATGAAGGATTCCAGAGACTTGCTTTGCTCCTCTTCCCTGGGTGAGCAAGGGTGAAAACAGACACAAACCTAAGATGGCCATGGAAGGGGCAATACTCCTGATATTGGAGTAGTCACCTACTCAAAGTCTCTGGAGACAGTCTGTCACTGCCTCTGAAATTTTTCTTTTTTACTGAGAGGTTTTGAGCCAACCCTACGTGTAGATATACCTCTGAAGTTTTAAACTTCATCTGCACCACAGAACAGCTGAAAGTCAGGCACGTATGATGAAAATTTTAATTGAGAGGGTATTGTTCCCTACTTAGAGTGAGAAGAAACGACCCATCACATGAATTTCTCAGAGAACAACACCTGAAGAGTAACACAAAAATTCAACAACTCCTTAATCATCAGGACTGGTAATATTGAAACAGATTGATCCAAAGTTTAACCACAGACAACAGCACAGCATATTACTATAGCAAATATTGCTTAAAAGCTTCATGGAGTGGTGGTATTTTTTCTGTTATTATGGGTGAACTATAAACCAGACGAAGTTCCTCTGGTATTAATGCACTGAATGAGAGCTCTCAGAGTTCCAGTTGTCTGCTTGGGCCCACTTGAGACTTCCTGTGAGACTTTGGGCAACTCACCTGAGCTTTCTGTATCTATGGCATCTGTTTTTAAAATGTAGGTGATGATACACGCTTTTCTCATACAGGACTGCAGGGACTAACTAAGCCCAGATATCCTGTCCTGGGCACGGTATACCTGACTGACGAAGTAAAATTATTGCAAATCGTTCACCTGAAAACTGCAGCAGATAATAGTATCATATTTGCAAATAATCAGGTTTCTTTTCCAAAGCCAAGGTAGACTTGAGTTAATTTTTGTTTCTTATAGTGCTATATTTAGACAGTTGGTACCTTTTTTCTCTTTATTTCCCCATAGGGCATGCATATAAAACATTTACATTAAGCCCAAAAAAATTGTGGTTGCTTTATTAACATCAAATTCACTTCCGCAGAATCCACTTAATTAAAAATCTGCCCAGAAGACTGCTTCACAACTTACGGATATCTCAACCATCCTTTAAGCAGGGTAAAAAATAGTGAAACAGCAATATTTTTAAGTATATTGCAAATATGTGGGTACTGGTAGTAATTCAAGCTTTCTTGCTAATAATACAGTTCCAAAACTACTGCCTCTGTGGGAGCCATTACTATTCAAACAACATTGTGCAGTGTTATTCATTTTGAATAATGTTCATTTTGAATTGCGATTGTACCAGGAATTATTTCAAATTCAATTCTCTTCATGCCGCAACCTGGCACGTCAGTTAGGTATGTACATAAAAGCATCTGTACATATGTACAAGAAATGGGAAGATTTTCAAAGGAATAGTGCATTAGCTGCTCCAGCTGTAATAGGAAGCGAGTCAGCTCTCAGATCAACATAGGCTGGAGCCAGAGAGCATAGAGTGCTCTCAAAGAAATCATTAAATGACCTTTCTGTCCAGACAGTGTCTCCGCATTGTCCAAGTCTCCCTGAAATTTTAGCAAGAGGGTTGCCGCAAAACAAATCCTTAAGTTAGTGACAAAAACATCTCCTATATTCCATAATGAAGGAGAGGAAGGTCTGAATGCTACCAGCCTGCGTCCCTTTAAATGCAAACACTTCAAGAAAATCATATAAAAGTATACGAAAATATTTTTTTTGTCTCTGCTAGTTATTGCAGACATGAAAAGCATGAGTTCCCATTGAAGATGCTGTGAGCGGGTGCCCCAGTCCTCCTGCAGTCAGTACGAATTCTCCTGGCAGCTGGACGAAAACCCAGGTCGTTACTAGCACACACAGGCAACTGTAGTGTGGCAGCTCTGCTTGGTCTTTGAGGCGCTAAAGCATTACAGAGGAAGGAAGAGAGGAAGAGGTGAGCCAAGGGTGAAGAAAAGTAGTCCATATTAAGATTAATTCTGTGTTAACTGAGGTCTTTCTTGATGCCAGAGATGAGGGAACGTACCTTCCCCAACTGGCTGCAAGCCATCAGAAAGCACCCAAGCAGCAGTTTGGATTGCAGAAAGCTTTTTTTTTTTTTTTCATTTTCTTTTTTTTAAGCAAAGCACCCTTGGTTCTCTGTGAGTTCGCTATTCTGTAATAAGCTTGCTTGAATGAATCTTAAAAATTAAAATGTTCAATAAAATGGACTTTCTCTTTGGTTAAACAGCAGATGTTCCTGATTAGAGTGAAGAAAGCAAACAGATTTGGATAAATATTGCCTCATGCACAGTGACAGTCATGCTGCATTCTCAGCAACAGTTAGTATCAGGCAATGCTTCTCCAAGTATTAAAAACACAAAATGGGTCTGTGATGTTATTTTTCATCACATTCCAAGTGTCTTAGGAAGGACTGCTTCTATATTGGTACAAATTCCCATTGGAGAAAATCACTTCATGTATTTTCCCCAAATAAAATGCCTGACCTTTCACTTAGTGAATTTTATGACTCTAGGAATAAAGCACAACTTTAACTAGAGTGAGGATGAACATCGCCTTGTGCTAGCACTCAGTATATCCTCGGGCAATGCAGTGTGAAATCGGTACGTATGAACTCAAGTGTTTTTGCATTTGTATTGCCCAGGGACTAATTTAGACTTTCTTCTTAGTGTTTTCTTTTTGACTAACAGTCCACAGCAAGCTGCAGGAGGCGATTGAAAGCAACAGCAGGATGATCATCTTCAGGTGCATTTTAATGGCTCACACTGAAATTCTGCTGCCAATGTATTTTTACCTGCAGACTTTTACGTTAAAATAGGTTTTTTGCAGAGATGCAGAAGTAATGCTCACTAATAAGCAGACTACCAGATATCCTTCATGGCTAGGTCTGTACTGCACGTATATCCACTGCCCAGTTTACCATTAGCCCATGTGCCAGACCCAGCCAACTATTGAGGCAGCTCTGTTGAGGAAGTACCAACACACAGTGGGAGACCAGAGAGCCAGGCTGTAACCCAGAGCCCCCGAGAGACCTTAGCATAGAATCATAGAATCATGGAATAGTTTAGGTTGGAAGGGATTCCAACTCTAATTGGAAAGATTAGTTAGATAGTTCCAACCCCCTGCATGGGCAGGGACACCTCTCTCTAGACCAGGTTGCTCAAAGACCCATCCAGCCTGGTCTTGAACACTTCCAGGGATGGGGCATCCACAACTTCTCTGGGCAACAACACTTGTGGTGTGTCCCCTTCGTCTGAGACACACTTGGGACACAAAGGGCAGAGCTTGGGATATTTGAGCAACCTGGTCTTTAAGGTGCCTTCCAACCCAAACCAGCTATGATTCCACGATTCTGTGATTTGAATGGAAGAAATTTAAGGGATAGATCAGCATGAAAAAAATGGTTGAGAAGTGGCATGTATTTTTTCCCCTGTGTGACAAGAAAGTCGAGCATTCCCAATTTGAAATCCAAACTCCAGCAAGGAGCTTGGTATAAATGTCAGACTCTGCTTGTCCACTTCTTTTGTGGCTATCAGAAACCACATGACTGGTCTGAGAGGGACCATTCTCCAGGTGTCTGCATCACCTCAATACATATTTCTTTATCTTAACACATCACAGCAATTAACATATAGACCAAAAATTAATGTCCCCATGTTCATCCACCAGGTATGTTTTAATTTGCTCTTTTTATTCTTTCTTCTTACCTTCTACTTCCCACCACATATAACTGAGGAACTTTACTGGAAGGAAAACGCAGTCAAATTTCCTGTGCTTAACTTGTAGGAGAGTCTAATGCATGCTTTCACTCTCAGTCATTTGTATGGATAGCTGCAAAATTGTTGTACAAACTCTCCCAAGGCAGTAAGGTTGTATGGTAATGGTAGTATTAGTTTGCACTTGTTTGAAAAGCACCACTTTCAATTTGACACTGCATTGTCAAAAGTGGACCGATACTCCAAATAAAATGTTTTCAAGCCCATGTTTGCTCATCTTTTTACTGCTTCTTCCTTTCCCTGGCTCTTAGGAAGATTATTCCCTCTTGCCCTTCACTTTAACTGTGGAAATCCTCACAAAGCTCCCTGGAAATGTGTAGGTGTCAGGGTCTGCACGAAGCCAGGTTGTAGACCATTCATATTCAATGTCGGGCTTCTGTTTTTCTTCGCTAATATAGGTTTTGTCATTTGCTTCTAAGACAGTCAGGTAATGGCATTAAAAATAATATTACCTTCCAAAGTTAACAAGCTGGGGACATATCTATTCTTCTTCTATTGTTCTACTATTCTTTTAGCTTTTCTTTTTGCAGAACCTAATTTTGGAACACATAAAACTTGACAGCACCCTATTCATGACATGTAAAGTTCAACATTTCTAGAGGTAATTATATTCCAAATAAACAACGCTTAAGTAAAAAAGCCCTAACTTTCCTTTAAGTAGATGTCTTACCTACATGTTTAGCACTGAATCACCAAACCCAGTTTGTTTCAATATATTTGGCAATAAATTGTGGGTTCAGTCTCTGGATATCTGACAAACCTTCCATC
The DNA here is from genome assembly GCF_964199755.1 of Larus michahellis. Lineage (NCBI taxonomy): Eukaryota > Metazoa > Chordata > Aves > Charadriiformes > Laridae > Larus > Larus michahellis. The sequence continues at coordinate 219,841,038 of NC_133896.1, forward strand.
TCAGATTCAGAGGGGATTCTCCCAGCTCTCAATAATTCATATTCAAGTCTTTAGCCCCAGGATTCTATGAGTCAGCCCTCAGGAGACAAAATTCACCTCCAGAAATAATGAACGCTCAGTTCTAAATTAGAACTACTCAGGGTCCCTGTTGTTTGAAAGAGCTTTATGAGCCAGGATGAAGTTTGGAATCCTTTGCTCAGTCAGGGCTGTGTGTCTGATCCCTGGCTAATCTGGGTCATTTATAGATAATAGTTTAGGAATATGGATCAAGCCCGGGAGGTTTGTTGGTCAAGATGTAGTCACCACCAATACTGATGCCAATGGTAGTCAATACTGAAATTTGTGCATTCAACACATATTCTAAATCTGCTATTATTTTAAACCTGCCATCGTTACCTTTCTGCATGCAAGTTCTTAACTAGTCACCAAACCTCTTATTTCTCATCAGTAGGCAGTTAAAGTAAACTGCAAATCTCAAACTTTACCCATTTTTTACTTGAAAAGAGCAAAATAATATCGGATAAACTCATTTTGGGGATGTAAGTCACAAATGATTTCACAGTTTTTGTTCAAACTTTAAAAAGAAAATTCACCTTCAGGCACCACTTAATCACAGGCAAATTTCACTCAAAAAAGTAGAGAATTTTTTGAAACATATCTGTTTGAATGTAATAGAGGCAGCACTGGTGCCGACTGATATGCATTGTTAAAGAATTTGATTAAGTCAAGGTCTCAAGCATAGTATTTCATAAGGAGGCTGAATTTGTGGCAAAATCAATAGTTCTCTTTTGTGTAATACGTTCAACTTTTCACAAAGAAGCAGCCATAGAATAGAATTACTAGAAAGTTCCTTTAAATCTTACCAGGAAGAGAACCTATTGTAATCTTGATGCTTAAAAATATGTTGCATTAGGAATCAGGCCCTGAAGACAGTGCACAAAACATAAAGAATGGCAGAGTTAAATTGAAAGTGAAAAAACTCACTATTTTCCCAATTATTAAAAGAGAGATGCAGTAATTTTGTACCTTGCCTGACTGCCAGTTATACCAAATATCAAGCTTTCCAATTTCCTTAGACTAAAGGAGGAATCAGCGTTAAATAACGGTATCCAGGGAAACAAAACAACCTAGACATGACGTTAATTCCCTGGTGTCTCTGGAGTTAATGTCCAAGCTCCCAGCGCAGTGGCCGGAGACCTTAAGCCATCTGACCCCTCTGAAAGAAAATCTTGGGCAATTGTACACCAGCCCACAAAGTTTTAATTCAGAAAGAAAATAAAAGATTGAGTGTGATAAAACACTCAATCTAAGAGAACCTGTTGTTTAATAATACATGAAGATGAACCTCTTAAGGATAGTTTAATTTCCCCTAATTTTAGCTGTCTGAAATTCAGCTAAACGAAGGATTTCTCTGTCTCCAGAGGAGAAAGGTCAGTGCTTTGGTAGGCAATTGAACCCATCCCAAGTTTGTTGTCATCAAAACTCTCCCAGAGCGGAATTCACTGTCAACACAGTGGGATTTAGATTATATGTCCAAGCATGATGGTACAAAGGAATAAGGTTTTTCAAAACTATTCTGGAGACAGATTCAGGGATTGAACAGCATCTTTTCTAAACAAACATGAGCTTTTAAAAAAACGCCATGGAAAATTCAAAAAAGTTGCATTTTAGAAAAAAAGGAATTGGAAAGGAATTGGAAAGGGAATTAAATGGTCACAAGTTTTCGATTATTTGCATTCAGTTCAGTTCGAACCCTGGGTAAACGCAACCAGGATGCCTCTCTAGCTAAGTCAGAAACGCGGAACTGGAATCCAACCATCCCTAATCACGTAACACAACACAAAAGCTATCCAGACCCAAAGGACATGCAGAGCACCCTCAACAACCTACTTCCCTCTGCATTTCCATGTACAAGAGACCACAAGAAACTTCAGATCTATCAAGACGAGCGCAATTATACTCACTGTGTTGCAGTGTTATCAGACATGTAAGGGCAGGTGTGGATAGTTGTGAGGAACATCTCTAATGGACAGGGCAGGGAAGCAGAAGTGACTTATCCCGGGCTTCATTCCTTACTCTGGCGCTGATATACTAAGTCACTCTTCTTTCAATACCTTGTTTCCCCATTATAAAATGAGTATAAATACATCACCACAGATTGGCAATACCTCACAGGGGTATTTCTTGAGAGCTGCAATTAAGCAACATTTGTAAAATATATGGTGATAATATCAAGGAAGCTGATATATGAAAGCAAAAAACCTCTATGAAGCACCAGGCAGCCAAAAAATCGAATGGCTTATTCACGTATTAAAAACAGGTCTTAAAAACCAAAATGTTTGTTGTCCGAAGGATAATTCGTGCTTCACAGTACATCTCCAGTCATTTTCACTTTACCCTGTGTAAAACAAAAAGATTTTGAATGTAAGAGAAATGTATTATACACACATTGCTCTAAAGTAATCTGAAAGCAGACATCAGGGTTCATCTAATTTGTTAAGAAAACTATTTGTTACCTATTGGTGTGAAAATCATGTTTACTGCTTATATTGCCTGAGGCAAAACACAAAGATTCAAAGTTAATTTTCTTTCATAAATAAAACATCGCAAAAGTCTTCACTGCACTGTAGCTTTGAGCGTAGGCTCGAGTGTTGGTCTATGGATGCCATCTACTGGGTAGGACTTAATTCTGGGAACCTGTAGGGTTTCAATCTCTGGCAAAACCCCTGCAATCCAGCTAAGTCACTGTGTATATGTTTCAGAATTCTGAATACACCGTGTCTAACGTACCTTTTTTTTCCCACTTTCTGGGATACAACATACAAAGCTATTTTTCTCTGTCTTCAAAAAGTATCGCTGCTATTAAATGTGTGGTACTTAAGGAAGCACAACCTCTCCCTCCCAGCAATGCACTAATGCAGGCAAAGAAACCTGAATAATAATTGTACCGCAAAAAGAAACAAACACAGGAATGCTTCAGAAGATTAATACGTAAGGCCATTATATTAAAGAGCAGCTCAGTAAATTGTATTTATAAATGCAGTCGGTGTGATTTATAACGCATGAAACTGAGCCCTGATTTGAATTCCCTGTTAAGATGCACGCTGTGTTTACATAGGCTGGGAGTCTGCAAAGCTCTTGAACATTTGGGTAACTTTAAGGAGCCAATAATTCCATTGATTTGAACCACACAACTCACCAGCTAAAAGCAAAATGCATACTTTCAAGCTTTGAGTAACTGGAACTTTATACAAGAAGGCAGAATAGTGCCCTTTACTGCCAAACTACTCAGCAATAGTCAGCGAATGGGTTATTCTAGGAGATTATCCCCAAAAAATAGTCTTCTATGGCTTTTAAATGGAAAATGTATCTCTCATAACCACACAAAGGGGAAAGCTGTTTGCAGCCAGGGTAGGGAAGGAACATTTACCGTGTCCACTTTTCTGGAGAGGGACAAGCTACTGCATCACACCAGCTCCTAACGTGAGCAGAGCCCTCAGACCCCAGGAACATGCCTATGTCCTAAACTTATGAATGCAAATCTGCAGACATCAAGCATAATAAAGACTCAAATGTGTGAACTGCTAAGTACCTTCAGCCCTTCAGTGAGAGAATGGGACCTTAAAACTATCCACATGGCACTCGATCACTGAATCCAACTGAGGTCCCAGCTTCAAAAAGTGTTTTCCTTTGGAGCTGAAAGAAAATACTGAGTGGCGTTTCTGGTTGAGTGTAACCAAGTAATTCTCTAAAGGGAGACTAACGTAGCTTTCTCAGTATTGAGCAAAGCTGAAGGAAGAAAGAAAGATAAGATATTGGACTTCAAAAAGAAGAGAAATCCTGAGATCACACAGCACCAAGAAAAGTCTAAGATCGACAGAAACACTTGGGCTGGTTTTATAAAGAGTAAATCTTTGTCTGACAAGCCCACCCATAATTTTTCAAGGATATAACAGAGAGCAGACAAGGATAACATGCAGGAGGTAATCTAATTTGATTAGAGAGAGTCATTTGACGAAGAACTACACAGTAGGATGATAAGTACAGAAAATCCCGCACAATGTCCTTGAATGTTTGGAGGACAGTAAGCCTATTTTAACATGGGGTGATGGTCCAAGGGGGAAGGAAATGGCAAGGGAAACACCACTGTAGGCTTAAACCTGCTTCCAGATAAATCACCAGAAAAATGCAACGAGAGCAAAAATAAATTCCTTAAAGGAAATGGAATATATGCAGTACAGAAGTTCACAACTGTGACTGGGAACCAGCTAATACTGAGATGACCTCATTCACATACGTATTCTGAAAGACATGCAAATAGATTCTCAGTTTCAAATATCTTTTGAGTTTCAACAAGTTCAAAAGTGAATCCAAGTGGTCCTAAAAGATCTGTACATTTTCAGATGGGATACATGCTCTGGTTTGAACATGAAATAGTCATGAGAACAGATAATGCAATAAATAGAACTTCTACATGTTTAGGCATCAGTACCATCAATGTGGAAAAAGAAAGCATTCAAATGATTGAAAAAAGTGTTTCTCAAAGTGCTGAATGAATATATTGCAGTGTGAAAAAATAGAAAAATATGTATTTACTTATAAAATTGAGCTGTACAGATGATATTTACAGAACTGCCAAAATATTAAAGGCTGAAGTGAAATACAATTAAATAGCAACTTCTGAAATAATAAGACTGGAGTCAAACTCAAGAATTAATATTAAATAAGAGGAAAGGTTATGAAATCTCATGACGGAGACAGAACACTTTCCTCAATGTAAGCACCACTGGTAATAAACTAGTTATTCTGGAATTTGGAACAAATGTCGGTTGTCAGGCCTTATGTGGGTCTGTCAGCTGAAATGACATTCACCTGTCATTACAGTATTACACTGCTTAATATAAGAGTGTCCTAAGCCTTAGCAGAGATTTCTTGGCCCTGCCATAATAGCAAAGGTGTCTTTCGCACTCTAAATGATACAAGTACTCAAACACTTACTTTTCCATTTTGAGTCCATCAGAAAATATGAGAAAGAGGGAAAAAAGAATTCTGATTTTCTCAGTTGTGGTTCATTGGTAAACAGTAACTCAAAGTGAAAAGTGCGTTCTTCCATATTTCTGCAGGAAGATTTCTTTCTAGGGCTAATTGGACCAATTCTGACAAAATGGCCTTTCCTCAAAATGGGCTGCTGCATCAGTCTCATACATGTCAATTTTAGTGATGCTTTCTGCAGTTCCATTTACTGGATTCCAAAGTGTACCAAAATGAAAAAATGGGATTTTTTAAACTCACAAGACAGAATCTTTTTCCAAATTCAATTCTGAACATAAAACCTGATAAGCTGGTCAACTCCATGACCACAAAAAATCCACAAGTAATTCCTTGTTTCAGTATAAACATTAGCACTGTCCCGCACATAGCCACTTGCCAATATCAAATATTTCCTTTCTAATCATTATCAATACATTTTAAAGTTAAAAATAGGTGCGTTCAGCTCCTATATCAGATGTCTTTTTCACAGCAGCTCTTGGTAAATGCATCAGTGTGAAATACCAGGCTACAGCTTTTTCTCTGCTTCTTTTGGGAATGTTTCTATTGAGACTCAAACATCTCCTCGTCTTTCTGAAGGCTACTGGCAAAGTCAGGCAGGTAGATCTGTATTCTTTCACACTAATGTTATGGTCAGCTGGCTAGGGTGAGCTCGCTCCATGTTTGTCTCCAGCATTTTCTTCCAAATCTCATTCTTTGAGCAGTGCATCAGAAAAAGATGAGGAGGATTGGCATGTTTTTAATTTTGTTTTAATGCATCCTTTGCTTTACCTTAAAAAATAAAGCATGTTAGGTAGCAGATAAGAATAGCTGTTTTAAAGGAGCTTGTAAACATTCTGTAATATAATCACTTCAAAGCTTTTGTCTTTGCCAAATATTTCATTAAACATTTTAACAGGCCTGTTTTGCTTTTACTGCATAAATAAAGTGGTATTTTATGTGCTGCTTTAAGTAATGGGGCATATATATTCTGTAACTAGATAGAGTTCCCTTGGGGAAATACCAGGTAGCTTCATAGTAATCACATTTCCCTTAGAGTACTTGGTAATTACTAATTATTCTTAATGAGATCAAAAGTAATTGCTATGTAACCTTCAACCATGGTTTAGACATTGAGAAATAACGTATGTCATCATAATTTACTCTTTAATTGCAACTATCTTGCTATTGCGTGCATTTTACCATGTAGCTGGATGTTCGGTAGTTATCAGACAAATAAAAAGTCATCTGGTCATATTTATAGCCCAGATCACTTCCTCCTATATAAGAAGCTGCAGGAGAGGTAAAGTTCACGGACAAATTCTCTGTAGCGGAGCATTTGTGTTCATGATTCGGCTGCATCCCCTTGAAGAGACGAGATTTGCGGCTCACAATGAGCAGGGCATGAGGCCACTGGCTCCTTCTGCTCAGGGTCTTGCAAAGGACTGTGCACGTTACAGATCTGACCCAGGTCGCCTGGTACAATGGGAAATGTCTGGTATCGCTAGTGGGAACTGTATGAGAACGTACATTTTCTTGTTTCAACCAGTCAGTCTGTTTGGCAAAGTGATGCATGCTATTGTAGTGTCTCATTTGACTTCTTTTGGCCCAGATATATTTATGATCTGAGTTTGCAGCTGCTCCATGTCATGTACAATAGCTTGACAATATGGTCTTCTGCACACTGCTTATTCTACCAAAAATTTTCTCAAACCTTCGAAAGCTCTCCCCCTTGATTGTCGTAACATCCTTTCATTTGGCTTTAATGTTTTATCTGGACCTTTAATCCCTCTTTCTTCTCAGCTATCTCTAATGTCCTCCGTTCCTCATGTTCCTTTACAACAAATGTAATTTTTTTTATTCCCGTCCTTCCATAATTTCTACTTAACACACCTACTGAATCTGTTGTGTATCAGAAGGTCAGCTCTCTTACCTTTGGTGTCAAAAGGTCTTGGTCACACATCTTCCTCTTATCTTTTATCCTTTTTCCCTCTGTCACAAGTAACAAGCAGAAAAGAATCTCTCCATCAAAACCTGAAAAGCCCTCATGGTGCTTACATTCAAAGCAAACCAGTAGTTCATACAGTGATACTAGGAAAGGGTGAAACTGCTGCTATGAATTTGCACAATCTGTTTATTTGCCTTTACCCAGTGAAGGTGGGATGCATTCTTACCTCAACTGCCTGCTATGGTTTATATTTTAGACTGGACACACTCTGGAGAAATGGCTGTCATTTATGATATGCCTCTACAGGTCTATAAAACCTTGACAACATAAAAATCTAACCGAATTGTAGGTTTTCCATAGCCCTGCATTGATGATTTGGTAATTCTTATTATCATCAGACAAAATCAATGATGTCGTGCATATGAATACAACACAAGGTGCTCAACACAGATCACATAACAAAATAACCTGAGATGTTTCCTTCTTATTTTTCTCTTTCATTTTCTCTTCTGAACTCAGTTATGTATTTATTTTCTATAATCTGCTAAATTTCAAGGAGCTGCTTTGATCTATGCATATCTATGTTCATTTTCCCACTGCTACTGCTTTATTATTAGCTTTGTACACTTTCATGTGTCTTTATCTATCAACTCTATTACCAAAGATGCTACTGTATAAACTCTCTAGACAAAATAAATATTAGACATTAAGACTCGCGAGGAGTTTTCAGGATAGGAGAACCCTGGGAAAGACAAAATTCTGATTCATCTTCTTCTAAATGCATGCTTAAAATAGGTCAGCTGAATCATCTGGAGGTTATTATCTTTCCCAGAGAACATCAGAGGGAATCAGGAAAATTAATTTAGGCTGGATAGCTAACTTTGAGGTGGATAAAGCTGGGAGGGGAGGGTATTTATTCTACCTCATTACAAGAAGAGAGGTATCCCTCAAAAGCCATATTTGTAAAGACAATATACTAGTGATTCAGACAAAAAACTGTCTGTCTCTCTCAGAATATTTCAAGGGGAAAGAAAATGTGGTTTTGGAAAATAGAACTGCATGTGGCAGCATTATGCAGTCTGAATGGGCAGGAGAAGTGCGCATTTGGGCTGCCCCCAGTCCCATGATGTCCCACAGCAGTCTAGGGCCACTGCATGCTTTCCACTTGAAAAATCAGTCTTTGTCAGAAATAAGCAAAATCGCTTATTTTCAACATAAACCACCTAATGGTAGGACTGGGCAAACAATCTTTGCATACAGATCAATTGCAGACAGATTTCCTGCAGTAAGGAAATCCCAGCCCATCCAAAGCCTTCACTTTTGTAATCTCCAGGAGTGTTTTGAATCAGTTTATGGCAGCTTCACACAATTTTCATGACATTAACTGCTGTAAAGTGAACTAAAACCGTTACAGAAATGACCACACCAAATCAGCTGAGGGTAAGAATATGATATTCAGAGTAGTGTTGCAGACATAAAGAGCTCTGACCTACAACTGCCCAGCTGCTTCTTTGAGAAAATTACTACTCTCCATAATGTTATGTGCCCCAGTGGCTCGTCCCCTTTGCTGTTGAGGCACACTGCTTGGATATTAAAGAAATATCTGTCTTTGAGACCTGCAGAATGAATCAGGGGAAAAATTTCCTTCTACTGTCTCCTTTTCAAAGAGGAAAAATCTGTGTGTTTCAACAGTCTTCAGCAAAAAAGGAAAATAACAATTTAAGATGTGGGAAATTGAGCTCTTACGCTATTACCTCAAACCCTCAAAAAATCTAAACAAGAGGAATAGTTTACTAGGATTTTGTTTTATAAAACTTTGGTTTCTGTTTCCTTCCCTTTCCCTTAGGTTTCATTGTAGCTAAGGATTTCAAATCCATCGTCTTCTGACAGGAGAAAAGTCTGACACCATCACCTACGTTTCCATTTTAGACTAACTTGAATGACCACTGGAACTGTAATCCTTTTCTCTATTGAGATGACTTATTTCTCTCTTTTGAGACTCTTAAGTGATATTCATGAGATTCAACAAGGCCAAGTGCAGCATCCTGCACCTCAGTCAGGGCAACCTCTGGTATCAACCCAGGCTGGGGGATGAAGGGATGGAGAGCAGCCCTGCTGAGAAGGACTTGGGGTTGCTGGTTGATGAGAAGCTGGATATGAGCTGGCAATGTGCGCTGGCAGGCCAGAAGGCCAACTGTGTCCTGGGCTGCATCAAAAGCAGCGTGGCCAGCAGGGCGAGGGAGGTGATTCTGTCCCTCTACTCTGCTCTGGTGAGACCCCACCTGCAGTGCTGCCTCCAGCTCTGGAGTCCTCAACACAAGAAGGACATGGACCTGTTGGAGCAGGTCCAGAGGAGGGTCATGAAGATGATCAGAGGGCCGGAGCATCTCTGCTGTGAGGACAGGCTGAAAGAGTTGAGGGTGTTCAGCCTGGAGAAGAGAAGGCTCCAGGGAGACCTTATAGGGGCCTTCCAGTACTTAAAAGGGGCCTACAAGAAAGATGCGGACAGACTTTTTAGCAGGGCCTGTTAGATTAGGACAAGGAATAATGATTTCAAACTGAAAGAGGGTAGATTCAGACTAGATAGAAATATTTTACAATGAGGGTGATGAAACACTGGCCCAGGTTGCCCAGCGATGTGGTAAATGCCCCATCCCTGGAAACATTCCAGGTCAGGCTCTGAGACACCTGGTCTAGTTGAAGATGTCCCTGCTCATTGCAGGGAGGTTGGACTAGGTGGCCTTCAAAAGTCCTTTCCAACACAAACCATTCTGTGATTCTATGATTTTACTAATTTCTGGCAAGTTCTGTGTATATAAGGCACTGTTGTGTACAGAGTTTTGTATGATTTAAGGTCATTATTGCTGCCTTTTATCATTATACGTTCGTGCCCCTATTGTCAGTCTGTGGACATCTATAGATATACTGCAATATAATACACCCTCTGCAACTGGTAAAATTTTGCCCTTTCTCATATTAAAGTATCTAAAATCAAAACAGCCACCTCAGCCCAACAATCTAAGAAATGTAGAAAAACAAGAGAGCTTTGATTGGAGGTTTCATCCAAAAAAGAGGAACAAAAGTATCATTCTGTAAGTGTGAGGTTTTGTGAGGCTTTACCGTTCAGAACAAAAATGTCTTCCTCAAAAGCAGCATCATGTGGCGTTCCCTTTTTCATGCTGCATGTGCACAGTGCTGTGATGTTGACCATTAGCAGAAAGTTCAAGGTGACGGAATGTATAAAAGCGGTGCTGTTGTTCAGCTGGCTAAAACATTTGTTTCTGTTAGTAAAAACTTATTCTTCTGGACTGCTTAAGCTCTGGTGACAGCAGCATATATACAGCCAACAGCCAATAGCTGTTTTTCTGTGCTAGAGGGCATGACGATAGCTGGAACAGAGCAGAAAATCAAGGGGCAATTTCTCTGCTTATGGGGGATGTATTTTTTTTTGGCTGGTGGACAGAAAATGAACAGAGACCAGCAGATTTTGACGACTGTTTTTCCCCACGTTGACCGGTTGCCTTATGTATATTAGACAGACCAACTTATTATTTCTTGTATTTGGCAGCAAATCCTTGATGAAGAGAGTCAGGGAACTTGCTCAGGGGTAAATCTTGGAAGGAAACGAACAAGGTCTCCCGCAAAATTGCTGCTCAGACACGAGCGTTTCTCTTCTACTCTCCAGTACTGCAGTCTTTACCACTATCACAGCAGCAAAATGGTAAACAAGTTACTTTTACAAAAGAGATGGATGGGAATTAAAATATTTAAATCACCCAGCTGTCCATGGGGACCTCATTAGTACCCAGTTTGCCTGTGAAAATACCACATTTCAGAAAGCCATCGTGTTATTACCTCACTTGCAATACAAACACTGCTGTGCCATGACACTACATGAACCCCAGAAAACCTGTTGCAAACAGACTAGTATAGATTTCCTGAACAGCAGGAAAGAAGTCCAAAAACTGACAGAATAGCTGAAGTGATAGCAAGCAAAAAAGAGCCTGATTCTACCAGTTTCTACTATTTCAAGGGGTCTTACAGAGCTGGGTACAGTGACCCAAATCAACTCCTTATTCACTTAATAACTGACCGCTTCTTTCGAAAAATATTTTTCTTGGTCTCATAAATTAAAAATATAAAATATGGCTAACATTATTTTTAATTCTTTCTTTTCGATATTTTGAAAAGTTGCCTTAAAAGGATTAAATTGACATTTTTCAAAGGTGACTTGCCTTGGCCTGAGTGCATTCCCATTGCCACGTGAGGGCTAACTGACTTGGTGAGAAAGAAAATCCTGAGAGGGATAGAGCAAATTCTGATTCTTTTGGCTTTCCTTCTTTCTCATTCAGAAATGAAAATTAAAGACATATCCACATACAGAAGGCATAGAAACTAGCTGCTGTTCAGTGGCCACTGAACACTTTCAAAATTCACATCCTAAATTCTCATTTGAAATAAAACTTGTCTTCAAAACTTTTCATGTCATAGTATTTTCAGTCTAATGAATAATTCCGTTTATGAAATGGGAGTCCAGAATAACTTACAGGTAACTTAAAGATTTAGGGAGCTGAGTATATATATATCATGTGAAATGAACTCTCCTCCGTCTCCCACACCGTTGGTGCAGATATGCTTATAAAGCATGATTTTCTATTCCTTTTCCCTGGATAGATCTAGTTTCGTCTCTTCTGCATGCAGGTTTAGCAGCATGACACTTGTTAGCAGATCACTTCTGGTGGACTCCATCTAACCTTACTTCAGCCATCTAAAAATTATCTACTTCAAGTTAGTGATGTGCATTTAAAGGACAGAGAAGTGCACTTCTGAAGTACAACTTCAACCACCTCTCCTTGACACCTGGCTTAGGACAAGAAGAACCATCCTCTTCAGCTACTTATCCCCCACTAACAAGAGAAACTAAAAGGCTTGCACAGACATCTAAATGTCTAGGCAGGTGAGATGAATCTCAGCCTGCCTGTTCATTCACAGTAGATTTAACTTCTGCAATTTCCTTAGTAATACAATATCATGCCTGGATTTGCATCTCCAAGCTTAAGGATTGTACAGTAAAATGCAAAGGGGGGGCTTTGAAGAAATCACTTCAAAAGAGCTTTAAAGAGTTTGAATTATTTTTCCTGCCACTAACTTCCCTTGATTTCCCACCAAGACCCGTGAAACTTGAAAAGACTGCCTATCTCTTCTGCATGCTTAATATATTCCTCTCCCCTCCAAAGCATCTATATCATATGCAGAGAAAAATGCACTTTTATAAACAACTCAGCAGTCAGCAGGAGGTGAGATGATAGCTAGCTGGTGAGGCACCAGTTAAAGACAAGATATTCCAACATTACAGGAGATGGAGTCAGATGAGCCTAACTCCAGGAGGGTTTCGATTTTTATCTTAATAGTTCTCTGTCCCTGCATGGCTTTGAGTAAAACACCATAAGAAAAAGGAAATAAAGAGCTGCAGTGTGGGACAAGAACTTTTTTTTTTTTTTTTTAAGTATTGTTCTTGTGGGAATAATCTGATCCAGAAGCTATTACAGTTTATCTGGTCTGCTGGCCATCAGAAGAGATTGAGATTGGATAATGAACAATTGATACCTGCCACCTTTGTTAGATTTGTTTTCCAGTCTGTCATGCTAATAATAGTAACAAAAAATCAAATCAAAGAGCAAAGTTGAATTTTTTACTGCAATCAAATAAGCAGTCTTAAAAGCAAAAGCTAGCTGGTAGTTTATATGTCTTTCATATTCAGAGTATCCTCAGCCTGACAGAACAAGCCAGAAAATAAATGTTGAAAAGGACACCATGGGGAGAGCTTTAAAGACTATATTCTTTTACAATCCATACAATGCAATTTACATATTTATTTAAACTCTGTGTGCATGTGTGTGTATGTAGCCCATGAAACATTTGCGATACTTCATCCTGTTGGCGAAACATTTATTCTCTCATATTTACATCGTTCCCCATTACCAGCCATACAAATAGACTGCTCACGCTGCTGCCAAGGTTCACTTGACAGTTTTCTGACACCCTTGACACTCAATATCAGTACATCTTCTTCATGTCTTCTAAAAGCATTTTGGTCCCAGACTTTACCGCTATGTAAACTGAAACGTAAAAAAAAAAACAAACTGAAAAATAGTAAATGTGTCAGTAATTTTTACTCCATTTTTAATAGAGAAAAAACCCTAAAAAAATAGTAAATGTGTCAGTAATTTTTACTCCATTTTTAATAGAAAAAGAAAACCTAAAAAAATAATAAATACGTCAGTAATTTTTACTCCATTTTTAATACAGCTCCCAACTAGCTAGATCTCTTTTATGTACCAATACCATTATTATTGACAAAAATCTTCATCATTTCAAGTTGTAATTAAGAATAAAAACCTAAAAAATAGGAAGGAATAATGTGTGCATTTGTTTTTTTTAAATAGACATCTGAATTGAGCCTGGGACATCCCTCATTAGTACTGGGGAGAGGAGGTGTATTGCGGTATTCTAACCACTATTCCTCTCCGGTCCTTTATAGACATTTCTCAGGGGACTTCAGGGGATATTAATGCCACTGCAAACAAGAGAAAAGCAAATGCTATTTTTCTTCAAACAACCTTTTTCTTCAAAGCTGTAACTCTGACTTCAGCACTTTACCAAGATAAACAGCTTCATTACCGATAAAGGCGGTGGTGTTTGCTTGAGTGGGAAAGAAATGAGAGCGGAGATATAACAAACATCAAGCCAGTTTAGCCACTTAGTTTTAATCCTATTATCTCTTCCATTCATTCTCCTCTGCTGAAAGATAACATTTCCTAGTAAAAATAATCCAAGCTGTAATTTTGTCTGTCATAGCGGGGATAACATAAGGTTTCTGCACTACTTAAATGGCACTCAACCCCTATTTCAAAAAAAGCAGGTGGGACTTTGGTGGTGTAAGGTCTCGTGCTGCAAGATTTGCTTCCGCCCTACAAGAGACCAAGTGACCAGAACAGAATGATGTGCCAACAGGAAAATGGTTGCAAGGTGAAGGTGCCAAGTTAGGCCTGAGGAAGTTCTTGATTCAGCTCTCTGTCACCAGTGTGCCCTTGGGGAAATCACCTGATTGCATCCTACAAATACTCAAGTGGCACAGGCATGCAGGGTCATACTTTAAGAAGGCTGTATTCTTACTAAAATAAACACGCTTTTTATTAAAGCCACTATTTAAAGAGCTGTTTCAGGTTCAAACATTTCAGCCATGTAGACATAGAATGATTATTAATTTTCTGGTGCTTTTCCAAGCAGCTCCCTTTTAGCATCTGTGTTTTTTCTTCAGAAATCTATGCTCCTTGCAGACTGAACTTTAAATGTACGAGGCATCTCCATGATTTTTGTGTTGAAAGTATCCGTTGATTTCTATTACATGACTCTTGCCCTTCAAAGTGGCCCAGTAAAAACTTTTGCTTGGGTCTCAGTACCCTCCAGTTTGGGACCTTCTGCTCCTTAGTTTCCCCTCTGTAAAATGCAGATTCTAATACATACTCTACCAACTTCCTTTGGTCACATTTGTTAACTGCAAATTCATTAAGGCAAGGTCTCTGCCTCTTACTTAAAGACGGAACAGAAATCTGAAAGTGCCTCTAATTTTGGCTGATTTTGGGCCACTTGTACTTTAATACAAATCATAAAATAAAAGCAATATTTATTAAATGACTTTTGAACTCCCAAGGGCAGATAATAAGTGAGAAGGGAGTAGAGTAATAAAGAATGTGAGGGTAAACTAAACAAGGTGAGATTCACTGTGAGATTCAAGAATAATACACATCCCAGATACCAAATGGGGCAGTGAAACTTAGAAAGTCCCAATCTGATGATAGAGTTTAGCACGAATAGATGCCATGTGCAACAGCACTTGAGGGCAAATACCTAAAAGGTCTTCCTGGATGTCAGTGCAGCAACTGTAGCTGGAATACTGAAGGCATCTGTAGGCAATTTATCAGAAAGATGTTGGCAAAAATCGAGGGGATCCACAGAATAGCAGTTAAAATAATTAGAGGGCAGGAAGGATTGATTTGCTACGAAAGATTAAAAGAGATAGCTATAACCTAGATAGCCATAGCTGCAGTAAGAAGGGATAGGATAGAATAATAAGGAATTCAACTGCTTGTCATAGCTAACGTTGGTGCGTTCTGCAGAATTTCTGAGCCGGACACGTATAATTTAGAACACCCATGCAGCACAGACAATAATGTGCTTTCATTGCCTGGGGGCTGAAAATGTTTCGAGGCTTAAACTGTCTTTCTTGTTCTAAATCTGACAAGGGCCCCACACAGTGGAACCCTTGGGAGGTATTGATGTGGCCTCTTTCCTTTGCCAGCTATGCCCATTTGAAACCAGTCAACACAGAGTCCAGAAATGGGTTTGCAGAGATTGGTAACAGGATTAATAAGCTTGATGTGCATGCAGTATGAATGCAAGTGTGTGCCTATGTGCGTGGGCAATGAAGAAGCAGCAGAACAAGCATTAAAATAGTGGCCTGTATGGATAGCAAACACCATTCCCAAGGCACTGCTCCCAGGACACTGTTCCCAGATGCCCAGTTGAGGAATGTGTTGTTGATGTGACTCCCACAAGGTTCTCCCTCTGATAAGAGCCCAGCACAAATTATCTGCCAATGGAACGTACTGTGTCCCAATACCAGGAAGATGGCAACGCAGTGGCAGTATATCACGTATGCCATTTCTTTTCCTTTTAGTCCAACAGGAAAACAGATACATATTTCAAGCAAACAAGGGAAAATAGAGCATGAGCAGCAATCTTAATGAAGTTTTATGGAGTCTGAAACAAGCAAGATTCTCAAGCAAAGGCCAACCTGCTGATAATGATTACAAAGGCCCCAGTCTTTTGTAAACCTGGACCTCAACTGAAGTTTTACCGAAAAGACCGCTTCTTGCCACTGCAGGCCATTAGAACAATGCACAACACAAGTGTCTCTAAATGTCTTCCTCCTGCTGCTGAAATTCAGATGATAAAATGTCTGGTTGATGCTGCATATATTTCAATAAAACTAATGTGATGATCGGTTCATTGTGCAGCAAGATATAGTTGAATTATTGGCTTCAGAGGCATCTCCAGCCGTGTTCTGAAGAGTACATGCCAAGCAGTATGAGACTGATGTTACTTTGACAAACACAAATAGAAAGAAACAAAAAACCCTTCCTGAAATTCTAAATTACTTTATGCAAATTATCTCCAAGAAAAAAGTTGTCCATCTAATACATCAAAATGCAATATCCACAGCCTATACAGTTAGCTCATTGCACAGAAAATCATCCTCATTTTTCTGAAGTAAAAATGTAAATACACAATGGTTTGGCAGGTCAGTTGTGTATATATTACTTCAGTTCATCTAGGTAAATACTATCCTCATTATCCAACATAGCTGCCAGTGACTTCTGGTCAGAAGGTCAGGAGCAACCGCAGTCATTAACTGCCACGCCACTGCTATCTCTCCTGACTTTTGACCTTAAAGTCAATTCAGGTTTGCCTGGCTTGGTGCTTGGCAGTCGGTGATTCAGTGAATGGCACTCTTCCTTCTGACCGTGAAGTGAACTCATGCCCTGCTCATGGTGGGAAGGAGTGCTTTGCTTCTGAAGGTGCCAGCTGTTGGACAAGATGTAATACCGAGGTCTTGACCATTTGTTCATTAAGCATTCTGTAGTACTTCTTGCAAGAACATCTTAGAGTGAACTCCTCCTGCTTGAAAATTCACATCTTCCCTAACCATATTTGTTTCTATTTTCAGCCGGATACATCTTTCTTGTCCACTTTGCTCCCTAAAACGCCTGTGTAAAGCCTCTTCGCTGATTGAACTGACAACCACAAGCTAAAGAGTAAAAACAGAGCAGTAGGGAGTTTCATAACCTGTGTTCCCTGTGGATCACCACTATACCAATTACACAGTATTGCTGCATTCAGATCATTAACTGGTGCCCAGCAGCTCAGAGCATCCTTCATTTCACCAGTAGCAATGTATACAATCCCTTGTACTGTGCTCCAGAACCACCCGTGTGAAAGTCACTACAGGAGAGCAGTGACTTCAAAGAGGTGTTATAACTCCATTTCATTATTGCCCAAGTAGAGAGACTAATGACACAAAGCTTCATTAAAAAACTTCACTGGGTCTTTAAGTATCTTGTAGCTCTCAGCAAATTCAAGGTAAGACTTAGAGGTTATGATTTTACTAATAGGTACAGGGCCCTTTCTCTGGCTTCAAGAGCAAGAGACATGGGACAGTCATCTACAGAGTGAACTCCAAAGAGTGTTAGATGGCACAAGCTAAAACCCCTCCGGGGACTCTGCAAAAAGTGGGGTGGCACAGACAGGGAAGGAGCACTATTGGATTTCATGCCTCCTCTTCAGTTCACTTCGATAGACAAAACCTGACAAAAAGATCCCTGGACTCCCGAAGAGTTGTGCTCTAGGACTGTGTGTGTGCTATAGGCTAAAAAGAATCTTAACTCCCAGAGCAGCCAGAAGATCCTGGGAGCTTTGAGCTCACCAGCAATAGTCCTACAAGAAAAAAAAAAAAAAGAATCAATTGATTCAGACGGAAACAAAATAACATTAAAAGTTTAATTAAACTCAAATTTCCAGGTAACTAGAAATCGTGGTTGTTAGCCAAATCTAGCTTGATTCTCTTCCCTGCTAGGAAGAAGACAATATTAGTGCTAGCAATACTCTAAATCTTGCAAATGAGTTTAAGTCATGCAAAGAAACAACTTCCAGCTGAGATAAGTTTGACCTAGGTCAATGCAGGGAAAACTCCCATTAGTCTGCCTTCTAAATGAGAAGCTTGCTTCAGGCTCAGCTGCAGTAATAATTCATAGCCTGTACAGTCAGCCCATCCAGCAGATGGAGTGGAAATCTCACAGTGGCTAAAGCCACCTATTGTATATAGATGTATTTGCGTAACTCTTCTGCTAAGCCTTGACTGGCAGCCACAGGGGCCAGGTTCAACTTCTGGGGTCTCAAGTAAATGGCGGCTTAAACCCTACTAAGAAACCCAGGACCATTAAGCGAAGATCTTTGATTGCTCACTAAGTCATACTTCTTCATCTGTAAGTGATGATTAAGGTGGCTGAAACCAGCAGTCCTTTATTCACAGGAGAAAAGGAAAACAGGAGGACACAGGGGGCAATACAATCAACAAGCTATATCTTTTCCAACCAATCCTTAAAATTCTCCTCTCAGACTTTTGGTGACTTGATTGTTTCTCTTGATGACACATGCAGCTGTGTTCCATCTCCTCTATGGCCCACATAGGTTTTTTTTGTCGTATTTCTGTCCTCTTCAATTTTGGTTCTCTTTTCCCCTTCTATCTGTGAAATATTTATTTAATTCACTTTTTATTCCAATACTACAGGTGGAATGCTTCAGTATCAAAGATTTACCCAAAGGAGCTTTAAATGGCTGTCATAGCAGCCTCACGTGTCATAGCAGCGTCACTCTGCACCTCTTTCACACAGACAAGATTCTGCAGGGGGAAAGCAGGACGACTACAGTAATGCCTGCAGTGGTACTATTTACTTTGGCTCAAATAAAACAATAATATTTTTACTTAGTATTGATCAAATTGATTTTCCTTTCTCTGCACAAGACTTAAATTGTCTGACATTTTTTTTCTGACTGAAACACACTGAATTTATTGGCTGCTCCTGGAGGCACCCAACAGACTATTTCTTTCCATTGCAGAATTTACAGACAAGCTTCTGTGCCACCATTGCTTGTGACGATTGTGGGTGAGAAACCTGGCATCCCTCTTGCTCGCAGAGCCGAGCAGCAGCCATGCAGGTCCCTGGTAATTGTAAGAGTGTGGAAGATCAAACCGAGTAATTGCTGGAAAGCTGATGAAACCTTTATGTGACAACAAAGGCTATTATTACTCAAAGCAGATGTTCACTCAAAGGAAGGAAACCAGAAGCAAAGAAGCAAGTTTGAAAGGTAGGATATGTTCTCAGAAAATGCAACAGACTTTTGAAGCACAGCAGAAAACAAATATTTAAGTGCTTTTTACATAATTCGAGATCTCTCCAACGTAAGCACCTACATCTGAGCTGGACTACATACTTAGACTACTTTTTAGTTAACAGAACATCCTTTAATATTAATAGGTGCTTATAGCAAAAAGTTTCTTCCTAAGGTATACAAAGGAAAATTACCTTAAACAAGCCTATTTCCTTCACTATATCAGAGCCCAGAGTAACTGGCTCAGATGGAAACATCCAGACTTTCTTGTTGTAGGAAAGATCTTGCTCTAAGACACTCTCTCTGGTCTCCCACACAGATTCAGTTTCCACAGACATTTCCTGGATTAGTTCTATAATTTATGAGTGTTGACAATTAAGAGGGATGAAAAATGGAACAGATCAGAAGACAGCTTATTCTGTTCTCCAAAATTTAGATTATTGAGTGAAAATTAATAAAAATTTTGAAATAGTTGACTGAAAACCAAGAATGTCACTATAAAGTAAAATCTCAGTTCCTAATGGAAGGGTTAGCTGTGTTGTCACAAGCCTTCCCCTTCTTTTTGGGCAAATCACCCTTATCAGACTGCATCTTCCTTGATGTATTGCATTGTGGCCAAAATACACATCTCACCACCAAAAAAAAAGTATAATTAATCAAAATTCAGTTGTCTTTGAAAAACAGTTTTGGCAGAATTTCTTCTAGCAGTCTCAGCTTAGTCTCCTAAACGCCTTGTCTTCCCTTGGTTACCACCCCATGCCCACACCACAGGTCTTTCTCAGGCCTTCAACAGCAATAAATAACAACAGTGGTACCAGGCCCTGCAGTTCCATGTAAATACAGACACTCTCTACACATGGGAAGAAAGGAGAGAGGCTGTGCAGCACCATGGTGCCACCTGATACAACCTGCACACTGCCCGGGGGGAAACTGCAGACCCCTTTACCCTAAGAACTTTATCTCAACCTTTTCCAGTAGCTGGCAATAACAGAAGACTTAGCAAAATATTCTGGGAAATAAAAAAGTCAGCTTGATACAAAAGAAAAGAAAGGTTTATCTTTGCTGAACACTCCCCAGCTAGGTTGGGATGCATAATTAAGCATGAGGATGCAGCCCCATATTTCCTCTCGTAGAGCAAGGTACATGGCAGCTGAACAAGATTGCATTGCTGTGATTTGTACCTTACTGTCTTCATCCAGCAGGACCAGAAAACTAACCATCCTTCAAGGTTTAGCTACTCCTCTGCTTCAAGGGTAATGTCGCGCGTGATATATTCTTGCTACTTAGAGTCCAATTATCAGTGACAGAGGGAAATCTTTGCAGTTATGCCAGGGCCACTCTTATAGGTGCATGCACAGCCAAAGAGAAGTAGCCACTCTAGGGCAGCTCCACTCATAGATTCATAGAATCACAGAATCATAGAATGGTTTGGGTTGGAAGGGACCTTAAAGATCATCTAGTCCAACCCCCTGCCCTGGGCAGGGACACCTCCCACCAGACCAGGTTGCTCAAAGCCCCATCCAGCCTGGCCTTGAACCCCTCCAGGGATGGGGCAGCCACAGCTGCTCTGGGCAACCTGTTCCAGTGTCTCACCACCCTCACAGTAAAGAATTTATTCCTGATACCCAATCTAAATCTCCCGTCTTTCAGTTTAAAACTGTTACCCATCATCCTATCACTAACACTTTCTTCATTTGTAGAACAGCAGCACATGAACTGGCAATTGAAATGGGAAAAATTCAAATAGGAAGTAGATGCATCTAAATCTACCCTCTTTCAGTTTAAAACCATTACCCTTTGTCCTATCGCTACACTCCCTGATCAAGAGTCCTTCCCCATCTTTCCTGTAGGCCCCCTTTAGGTACTGGAAAGCTGCTATAAGGCTTATTGTCCATGTTTGGGAAGCTGGTCCAGAAATAAAGAAGGCAACACCAAGGAAATGGCACAGCTCACTTTCTCCATGCCAGGAGTCCTTTTCTGCTTTTGACATTTACAACTGTCAAAAACCATTATAGGGAGCTCATGACAACACTACAATGTAGTCTAGGACTGCCTCACTGGTTTTCTGTGATAGCATGATGTACTGAAAGAAAGTATTAGTGACTATTGTGGGGATCCTGATTCATTAAAGCATGCTCTGAATGTACTATTTGGATTGAGCTCCCCAAGAGACACCCAGAGGAGATGGCATCTTTTCCATATCTCAGTAAAGTTCCAGCATGCAATGGACTTCTAAGATATCCATTCCTGTCGCATCTGAACTGTAACACAGAAAACTGAGCTATGGACTCCAGGAGTCTTCAAGGATAACCATCTTCAGAGGGAAGTATATTTTGATTCAACAGGATTTAAGTGCTTCAATTGGAATGTAGGACGTAATTCCTTTGGGAGATATTGTCATTATTCCTTCCGTGGCTCTGTTTTCAATCTTTTTGCACAGTTGTGGGTGCCCTCAAACCTTAGACCAGACTGCAAATCCGTCTAGAATCCGTGCCCAGACCCCAGGTCCTGTTTATCCAGCCTCCATCTTCCACCTTAAGCCTCTGGTCTCCTACTTGCTGGCTAGTCCAGCTTGAAGCTCACTAGCAAGTCACCCACATACACAGACAGAGAAGAGAACAAGGTCACACAGAAAACAGTTAGAAATAGAGTTTAATAAGAAGATAGGACAGATTGCAATGTTCAGGATAATTTTGTTTCCCTTCTTATCAGGTACAAAATTCTAGCTTTAATCTCTTCAAGGGTACGCTTGAGTGGCTCCATCAGTTGCCCAATGATCGGTGACTGCTCTTTGTTAGTGGCTCTATTATCTATGTTACAGTTTATGTATCTGTGTGTTTAATTATGATTTTTCCTGTACCTTGTCTTCGCCTTTTATGCTGAACAGCTATTAACCAGATGGCCTTAAAAACCAGTTGCCATTACAGATAACACGTATGAGGAGATACTGAAATATTATAAATGATCTGTCTGTAATCTAATGACATTTTTCCACTGCCCCTCATGTCGTTTGTAAAAGTTGTACAACTAGCACACTACAACTGACAGCTGCTAGAGATCTCACAAGCTATCTCGCTAATCATGACCTAAACAGGGACATGTCAAATACTCGTTCAAATTTGATTAAGACATTCCTAAATCATGATAGATAGTAGGGGGGAAAGAAGGAAATCTGAGTATACAAAGATGAAACCTGAAAACAGCAGTTAGCATCTGTATTGTAAAGGAACCATTGCAATTACTCTGTTTTTCTTTTTAATTTTGATATGCTACATGAAATACTGATGGATGTTATCTATGGTTGCTTCTGATCTTTCTTGTGCCTATTTTTCTGCAGTATGTTTGTGTGTGTGTGTGTGTATGTGCCCGCACATGTGCGCACATGTGTGTAGAATAGTTTTTGACCCAAGCGTCCTAGAAAAATTACAATGATAAGTCCTGACAAAAACGTAACCAGCTCTGTTGAGTCAGCTCCTTTGCCCTAGATTTGCTGTTTCAGCCTTGCAAGCAAAGGTTTACAGAGGCCACACCAAAATAATCACATTCTGCTTTTTTTAAAATTGTCTAGATAGAAGAAGCTTGAAGGGATGTCACGTCTGCATGGAAGCAAAACATTAGCAATCATATCAAGAGGAATATGTGAGGAGATGATTAATATTTATGCCTGAGTTTACCGTGTCTGGAAGTGAGACGCTGCATTCAAATACAGTAATCTTAACAGGTGAGAGTCTGATCTGAGATATTCTGATACACATTAAGATGAGTGACTTCAATTAAGATACATTTGCATAAATGAAAGCAAAATAGAAACAAAATATTAACTCCTATCTAATGACTTCCAAGACGCAGTACAAGGATCAGACAGTTAAAGACTTGTCCATTGCTTCAGAGATTCCCCTTCTAACAAATGAAGATTACTTGGGTTTTTTTAAACAGGAAGAATTAAGTCTGGAAATCAGAATTAAATGTGTGGGTCTTTTACTCTAACCTCATTTGAGGAGGCCTAAGATCCTTGTCACATACACAAAGATGTTTACATGTCCCTTGAACCAGTAGTCATGGTTCAGTGCAATATCAGCTTCGCAGTGCTACGATCAGTGTCAACATCCTTTTCAGCTCAGTCCTAAGACCCCAGTCATAGCTCACTGATGAACCGATGTAGTGGGGCCTCAGGTTGTTCAAGCAATGATGATTTTGCATATGATTCTGGGAACTTGACTTCTACAAAAGCCTAGAAGAAACCCAAAGCTACCTATCTAGCAGCGTCTGAAACACCATAGCTCTTCTGTGAGTCTGGATCTTCTGAACACATAATCAAAGTCCAATGACGAGATAACCATAGTAGTCGGTAATTAAGCCAACGTCCACGCTTACACTGATCAGTAGAACCTGAGAATAAATAATTATTTTCCAGCATGAAAGAGTCAATATGCAATTAGCTGTTAGAATACTAGCAAAACAATTTACAAACCTATCCCCATTATCATTTTTCTCATAAATATTTTTGCTTCTGTTGGCAATTTTACTGGGGTTAACTTGATATTTTATTACAAATCATTAGTAAAGATTCTGTACGGCACTAAGAGGGGAGCAGATTCCCTGAGATCCCACTGTATGCTACAAATCATGGTATTTCCCCATTTATAATAACATTTTGAAGTATCTCCACTGAAGCCCTCAGCATGCAGCACAGTAGCACAGATCTCCAAATGCAAAAATTAATGTGCCATGTTAGGAGATGCCTGATAAAGCTGTGATGATATTGCAGTAATAAATATCACAGGTCATGGACACCATTAAGATTACCTTGAAGGCAAGACCATAGCCAGCACATGCCACATGGACATGAAAATATTCTTAAGGGTAGATAAACTGTGTACGTTTTCTCCTGTTACCTGCTTGTCTCCCTTCAGGATCCCATAAATATTAACCTGGGTAAAGACAAGATGAGCACTTCATCTTTACAAGCACAGTTGTTCTTCTATCAATGTCAGGAGACGAAGCTCAGAAGTACTTTGCAGATGTCGGCTTTTCAAAGGACTGAGCCCAGAACGGGCACAGCTTGGCTGTAAAAATGTAAAAATGGTAATGGTAAGTAGGAAGAAAATGGGTTCACACCACTATTAAGCCATCGACACCACTGGTATTCTAAGGATGTAATTACATGAGGTATTATCTCAAAGTCAATTTTGTGCACTTTTTCTAAATGTCATCATATATTTAATGTTTCAGCTTCAACTCCTTATGGAAAACAAGAAAGTAGTTTTCCCATCTCAACAAAGTGAGGAATAACTGCTTGCTTGCTTCGGTTCAGTAGCTCAGTGGTAAATACGCAATGAACATAAACAAAAAATGTATACTTCTGTGGCAAGATACAGTCTTAGGAGAGCACATCAGCTGGTCAATACGCACAGCTCTACAGCTGTCCATCGAGCTACACCAGCTCACAGCGGCCAAGGGCTGGGGCCCGTTGCTTGCTATTTTCGTGTTGAGGTCATGAGGGGAACATAGCTTCTATTGGCATCTCCTGGTAAAAATGTGTTGCAGTCAAAGCCTAAGCAATCCAAAAGGTCCTCTGTGCAGGTTTATGGGCTAAGGGGTTTTTTTAGCAAAATAAATATCCCAGAAGAGTCTAAAACACGCTGCCTGTCAGTCTTCTTGAGCCACAGCTGTTTGATCAGACCTTGTCAGCCCTCTTTAAAGACCTCAGCATGAGAAATATGAAAGACACATTACTCCCAGGTAGCTTTGCAAGATCATATCTACAAACCAGACAGGAAACTCATCCTCCGCTCTCTACGTCTTCCCCGTCCCCCACGCCGAAACAGGATTTCTGTAGCAGTATAACATGGGCAAATTAACAGGACTAATTTACAGAATACCAGTCATCCTAAAATAAGCCTTCATAGCAGTTTCTGTCCTCAGCCATTAAGGTGCCTGCAGAAGCCAATGTCTTGTGATTAAAATTATACATACCACAGGTCACAGGGGAGACCTTTGTTCATCTGCACAGACATTATTTTGCATAGCAGTGTCTCATATGGCAAAGGAGAAAACATGTCATATAGGTTTTTATTTAGCCCAAATGCTGTTAAATTATTCAGGTCATTATTAAAATATGAAACAAGATTCAAACAGAAAAAACAGTTAAATTTTTAAACAGGGAGCATTTAAAACTCTTTATTTGGATGGAATACATCATTCCAGTATGGCTTTTAGCAGTACAAAGGTCAGGATTCCAACCCGGGTGGAATGCTAAAGTACGTGCACTCAAATCGAAAATACCAAAAATAAAATTGAAAACCTTTAAATAGCTTGTTTCAATCTCATTAAATAATCGACATATTACACAAAACACTCAACATATATTCTCCTGAGGCACTAGTGATGCCCAGGACGAATTCACATTGCCTGAAGTGACAATGGAAGTTTGCCGTCTTCTAGTCTAAGCTGATTTTTCTCTCTCCGTAGTCAGCAGAGAGGAACAGGTGCTTCCAGATGGTGATTCATTCTCCCTGCTTTAAGGGATAATGTACCCTTTGCCTCCTCCTTTTCTCTTTTGATTACACAAAAAGCCCAGTCACTTTTAGTAGCCTAGAGTACTTTTTAGACTATTCATTTATGTTTTAGACGGTTGAAATAAGCTGATGCAAATCCCACCATGCTTATAAGAAATGCCACAATAAACACAGCAACTTCATTTAGTGTCCATTGACCAGTTTAATTAGAAGTTTAAGTTATCTTGAACTTCAGCTGTCGCTGAGACTAGAATTAAGTGAATAACGGTTTTTTTTCAGTTAAGTGCTAAAAGCAAAAAGAGATACAATCAAATAAATTCAAACTCCAGATTTATTTGAGTTCAATCCAAACCAAGAATCTGAATTTTCTATAGATTAAAAAAAATTATTTTTTGATTGAACCAACTATTTAATTCAGCGATAAAAGAAGTGAACTTTAAAAGGATTTGGGAAGAAAGGGGTTGCGTTACAGGCTGCCTAGACAAGGGTGAGTAGCACATGAGGCTTTGTGCAAACTACCAGAAGCTCATATTCATATGTGATTTCAACCACCCACACATTCTGAAAATCAACATGGCATTGGGGAGGCAATTCATAAAGTTTCTAGGCTAACACTGGTGGCAATTTCTTAATTCAAACCGTGTAGAACAGCTGTGTTACATGAGGAATTGATACTGGTCCCATCAAACCCCACAGAGAAACCTGTGCTGATTTCAATGCATGAACTAAACGAGAGGAATAATCCCATTTTGGGAAAGACTCTTAAAATAAATACTAAAAATACATTTTTCAAGAAAGCAGAATCATAGAAATACCTGGAATATGGATCCCTTCTTCCATACTGAAGTCCAGTCTCGAGATACAGCAAGTGATAGACTTGGACCATTGATTTTACCTGAACGCCTGGCTCAAATCAAGATTACTTACATGAGGTGGAGAAAATAATTCATTTTCATAATGATACCACCAACATGAAATTGAGTCAGTTTTTATAAATTATGTCAAAGTAGTTCCATGTCAAACTGTACATTAATTTCTCTACAAAATTTAAAATATGTAATTGTGTTTCCTTTTTTGGTCTTTTTTTTTTTTTCTCCCTTATGGTAGGGTGACCCACATGTGACCCACATGAATGAAACTAGAAGTGGATTTGACAGGAGATAAAAAAGAATGACCTGACCCCAGTGCACTGTCAGCTGTGAACATTAAAAAAAAAAAAAGCTGAAAAAGTGGCAGAATTGTCTTACTGACAGTCTCCTTACTTAGAGCTTTCACAACACAAGAACAACGTTCATGTTAAAGTAAAAAGGCAAAAAAACTTCAAACACAAGTCTGGGTTTTTTAGGTGATTGGTGTTCTTTAATACAGACTCATAAAAACATTGTTGTAAGTATAATCTTTTTCTGACAGGAGAGCAGATAAAAAATAAAAACATGAAATTCTTGCAATCCTGTGTTGACTGTGAAAAGCCTAAACGTTGCTAGTTTCTGACGTGTCATCATTCGTGTCTTGTTCATGTGTACTACTCAAAAAAACTCACCACTTCTAAAGGTATTTAAATCCACTTTTAAAGCTCTTCTCTCTTTCATAACGGCATTAGAAGTGGTTCAAAGAGACATGGCTATTCTTAGCTGAAGGGTATGTTATCAGCTGCCTGAAAAAACAGCAATTAATGACAGTTATGTTCAGTCCTTCATGGTAGAAGAGGACCCTGCTCTCATTTACATCAATATTAGCCAGGGAATACTCCAGTGAAATAATAAAAATTAGTCTGGTATAAATCAGGTATCACTTCAGTAAATGTGAACAAAAGCAATTTTCACTTTCAAACTAAAGAGAAATTGTACATTGTTAAGACTAATCTCCTATCAAATACAATGACTATTCTTAGCAGGTTGGTCATCACATTCCTTGTCAATGAAGATCTGAATTGAGTCAACATCTTCAGTAAGGAAAAAAATGTTAAGAACACTTTAAAACTTATTGAAACAAACTACTATTTTGGCTGATACTTTAGCACAAAAAGCTCAGAACCCACCATCAGCAAAACATGCCGAATGAGATCTTCCAGACACAGATCTTAGTGGTGCCCGAGGACAGGACAAGAGGTAATGGGCACAAACTTGAGCATAGGAAGTTCCACCTAAACATGAGGAGGAACTTCTTTCCTTTGAGGGTGGCAGAGCCCTGGCACAGGCTGCCCAGAGAGGTGGGGGAGTCTCCGTCTCTGGAGACATTCAAAACCCTGCTGGACGCGTTCCTGTGCCACCTGCTCTAGGTGACGCTGCTGTGGCAGGGGGGTTGGACTAGATGATCTCCAGAGGTCCCTTCCAACCCTATGATTCTATGATTCTATGGTCTTGTACCAAGGCCATCAACCTCTGAAGAAAGACAGAGAACTTGTGATGATCTGATGGGAGCTGGCTCAGGCAGAGCCAGAGTCATCACAAACAGTGGAGCATCTTCTTCTCTGTTCCAGTGCTCTGCCACCCTGAAACGATAAATTCTTCAAGAAATTCAATTTTCTGTTTTGACCTATGTTAGATCCTGTTTTAAAAGCCATGATAAGAACAAGGACATGCTACTAAGATTCTGGCTTTGATATCAAAATCTGTTTTGCAGTTCCAAAGGGCACTGCAGTCATATACACAAATCAGTTAACATCTGGACTGACAACACACTAAGATTTCCCAGTGAGGCGTATTATTGCAGAAGCTAGTTCCTTTTTCCATATTATTGTATGAGTCATGCCTGGTAGTTGATGTTAATTTTTTCTCCCGTTTTGGTTGGACTTCTGAAATAAATCTCATTTAAATCTTCACATACACACAAAATCTCTTTTTACAGGATGTCTCTACTCATTTTTAAGATTTTCAGACACCACCTCTGTTCCAAAAAGCCACAATAGATGGGATATCGAAGACTCACTTTCAAACACACATTCCCATTTCTGTCAGCACTTTTTTGCCATGAGCAATGTTCATTTTAAACCCAAACCCATTCCTGGACAGTGACGTCCTTAGCTATCTTCAGGTGCAAGTCATTCAAGAGTTTTCAGTGGTCCTCAGACAGACATGGTTACTTACCCAACACGTTAAATCTGCTCTGTCTTTATTTCTAACACATTTGTATTTTTGTACTCATATTTTCCTCCCTACAGTGATTAAGGAAAAGAAACGTTTTAATCATTTATGAACTTGAAACCCAGCCTGCAAGCAAATGCTTGCTCTCACATGGCTTCTAAATATATCTCACTAATTTCTAATCTTTTGTATTTTGTATAATCTAATTCAGTGTCCAGAGTAAAAGTTGTTTTGATATTGCTTGTTACA
This sequence comes from Larus michahellis, assembly GCF_964199755.1. Classification (NCBI taxonomy): domain Eukaryota; kingdom Metazoa; phylum Chordata; class Aves; order Charadriiformes; family Laridae; genus Larus; species Larus michahellis. The sequence continues at coordinate 219,869,876 of NC_133896.1, forward strand.
GATTCTTTGCTTAAACAATAACTTTTGCCTCAATTGAGCTGCTGTGCCATTTTTCTACACCAAAATCAGCCACGGTGACTCTAGGGCTTGAGCAGGCAAGTGGCATAAACCCCAATAGTGCAGAGTTCTATCCTTACACAAACCGTCTCACCTCACTTCAGGCACATCCCTGAACAAATCTGCAAAGAATTCACAGATAAAGAAATTCACTTGATTTCCACGTTATGGAAAAAGCATAAATGCAAGGGAAACTATGCTAGATAAAGCAAATGAATGTCTGGTTTTTCCATTCTTTACAGAAGAGTTTGGACTAAAATTGCTTTCTTTTCTGGCAGATTTGTGTGCACATTCTCCCTCAGTAAAGTATATTATATATCACAGTATGAGTGCATTGTACAAGTAGGTTACATTTAATGAGAAAAAGTACTATTTTCTTTTTTTAATCTAAAGATAGCAGAAACTAGGATGTCGCCAAAAATAGTCCTTCTGATCACGATGGCTGTCTTTACATTGGTTTTGGACAATGCATTTAAAAAGTAACACCCATTTTACTCCCATCATTAGGAAAACTTCACTAAAATAACCTCAATAGCACATGCTTAAAAGTTTCTGGCCTTCGATCAAAAAGTAAAACTGGGAGTTTCCAAAGTAAAAATGTGCTGATCTGCCCATTATTAAGCTGAGTAGTAGCCTCTGAAAATACCTCTTTAAGATATAGGGCCTTATTCAGTATTCACTCCTGGTGTACTCTCACAAATGTTAAGATCATTGCACAACTGACTTTCCCCACATCTGAATGTGCCTTATAGATTGTACCATTGTATCTCACTTCTTTTTATTTTTGACTGCCAGACAAGGAAGATAAATGCACAGAGCTGGATCCCTGAGATACCTGACTGCCTAGAAATGGCCCAGGTTGAGAACAGGAAATTCACGAGGAAAGACAGTAAGAAATTATTTTTACCATCATTTATTTATTTATTTCCCTTTCTCAATGCTTGGGAAAACTATATCTACTTGTTTGATTTTTCCTTTTATAACGTCTCATTAGCCTCTTAATTATTCTGAAAATAAAATTCGGACTATGTCTTATTACTAACACTGTTTGTTCTACTTACGTAGCGTCGAGGGAACAGTTTCTGGCTGCCACTGACCATAGCTAATACCCAACACACATTCCCCTTCTGCCCAGGAGCTGGCATTAAAATCCAGGTATCCAGCTCTAATGGCTTCCCGTATTTCTAGTGAATGAGGTGTACAAGGGGAGGAATATGGCCAGTCAAGTGTTGTTCCCCACACTCAGGTCTACTCTGCAAATCAGCAACTACCAGTGTGATACCTGGTAGGCCATGCCTAAGCTAGCTTTGATGGCTGGATTCTGGGATGGATAACAGTTTAATTTTGATTCCACCCCTTAAAAGCAGGGACTGGGCTGGAATGCAAGCAGCTACAGGATATTCTTGCAGGAGCAGGGGCTGTTACCTTTTTTTTTCCCTCTAGCTTTCTTGTTTAAGGAAAACATGGTCCAATGTAATTAGTTCATTCCTGTCTGCCATAGCCCTGCAGGCAGCCTAGAAGATATGGCCAGCTGAGTTGAGAAGAGATCTCTTCTCCTCAAAGAGGTGGTCGGGTGGAGCACAACCTGTGGGACACAGGAACAGGAGTTTCTGTCCTTGGAGATACTCAAAACCAAGCTGGACATTGCTCTGGACAACCTGCTCTAGCAGACCCTGTTGGAGGAGAGGGTTTGGACTAGACAATGTCCAGAGTTTCCTTCCACCCTCATCTATTCTGTGATTCTGTGAGGAGATAGCTCTCAGAAGTGTGAGCTGACTCATTTATCTCACTGGGGAACTGTCACAGGGTTCTGGAAATTTAAGATCAATTTGCGCAGAGAGACTGATGGTTGAGCAGATGGCAATCCACACAGGGAATATTACAAAGAATATTGAATTACACTATCCTTTATTACATAAACCAATATTACAACTACTAATGTTAATATTCTTATTAACGTTTTAATAGTACAGAAACTTTAATAATACTGCAGAAACACTACTGCTGACACCAGACTATGGCAACACCACAGAAGTCATGCTCCTATATGCTGAATGAGTGATGACAAGCAGAGGGTACCCATGATGATGGCTGAGCATCACAGGTTTGGGGGTACTCTCTCACTGACCCAGCTCAGACTGCACATAAATAGGTTCCTTCTTCTCTCCAACTGGCAGTCAGATCTACTGAAGGGTCTCCTCTGGGGTCTTTGGAAGAACATTCCCAAAATTGATCTGCCACTGCTTGTGCCTTTATCAGTAATCTCTGCTCTAGGTATCACATAGGTCTCCCAACAAGATATTCTTTATCCATACAATGCCATCAATTGCTACACGATTTTCCATCATCGCCAGTCTCTGACAGACCGTACCTTTCTACTGTTAGCTTCTACCGATCCCCCAAAAGGTTAACAGTTTCATTTTTTATACCAATCACCTCAACTAGTTTCCATTTTATATATCAGTCAACTTAAAGCTCAACAGTTTGTTTCTTCTTATACCAATAAAGTTAAAGTTACAACTGGCACCCTTGTCTCTGGCTGACCACAGGCATCAAGGGAAGACCATGTGGACTTAACTCAGATGCCCCATGATAACACCTGGCACGGCATTATTTTATTTGACTGAGAGGTAGAGACAGAATTACAGATGGCACAGCCCCGTCTTAACTGTTGTCTCTTATCATGCTTCGAACACCAAGCATCAGGCTTATGGACAACGAAGACATTTTCTCTGAAATTTACCTCCTCCTTCAGAGTAGAGGTGCCGAGCTTTAGGAAAGCACTAAGAGGTTTCTAAAACATAAACCACTTTTCCTCATGGGTATCCAAAAATTAAAAAGCACCCAAATGCAACACTTCTGGCTGTGAGATGCATTGCAAGTGAAAATACAAAAGCTCCTATTCAGATTGTTACCTGTCGTGTTCTTGAGCTTGCATCAGTGAAGAAACTTTCTACTACAGCAGAGAAGTGTAAAGCCCAACACTTAAAGGCAGTTCAGAAAGTTCATACGGTTTATCTCATTCACAGGAAACCGTCCGGCTGCATTGAGAAGACCGTGAAGACCCAGATTAAGCTGCCTTTGCTGGCACATCTCACTGCTCTTTGCAGTTCTCACACATTGATCTCTGCTGGAGTTTCAGTGGCATGACATTTCCCTACAGGATCAATAGCAGTGCCTGCATAGGTGTCGCTGCACCACGTTGTACAAGCAACTTTCAGCTCCGTGCTACTCTCAGGTAGTGTTCTATGTAACTACATGGATTTAAATCAAAGGGATCTGTTGGCGAGAAGCAAATAGGAAAGAACACAATGACAGAAATAAAAGTGCTCAAGGCAGCTGAGTGGAGGAGCTGTTAGCTAGAAATGTTGACAGTGGCACAATTAACCCTTTCTGGGCATGAAACTAGGAGAAAAAGGATTTTAAAACCCTAAAAAAGCCTAGAATGCTGGGCTGTATTTCAGTAGATGCAAAGGGCAAATCAAATAGACACATTCTAATAGAAAATGGGATAGAAATAGCATCTGTCAGCCTCATGTAGGCTGTACATTTGATGTTTTGGCTTAGAAAAGCTGGGTTTAGTTCGCTCTGACCACCCCATCAGATTCGAAGATAGATGATGCTCATTTGGATCTGTCAGATTAATAGATGGGGAAGGAGGAGGATAGGGAGCTACTGTATCCTCAAGAATCAGTTTAAAATTTGAAGGACCACAGAAATGGCATGCTCAGCTGTAACTCTGCTGGGAAAGACAGGACTTGGAACGACATTTATTGGGTAGCGCTACACGGTCAATTTAGCTCTGACTTTTCTGACTTTTCAGATCAAACTCGCATGTCCTGATTTGTTCCTAGATCCTTTCAAAGGCAACCAGCTAAGTCCTTCCCAGACGAAGCCTGGCTGTAACTCCAAGCACTGTTAACTTCAGCAAACTCACTTAACAGGCAGTATAGAATCAAACAAAGCAATTTAGGTTGATTGACACCAGAGTACTGCAATGCTGTCCCAGAAAGGCTTGCTCCCTCAGCTATCCGCACAGCCTCTCAACACATGCTCTGGGACATACTTGCCACAAAATAGCAAGCTTTGAGGCTATCACATCACTTCATTTCAGGCTCTGTGAGATGAAAAAGGCATTAATTTCTCATAAGTCTTTCTTAGAGCGACGCAACTGCTATTTTGTATTTGGAGCAGATTCCTGCCAAGTCCTATGCACTGCAAATACAACCAATTCTCTCTTCAAAACACCTGTGCTGTAGAGTGTGTTTGGGAACTACTCTGCATCCCCTGGTGTGGAATCTAGGAAATACCCTCTGGAGGAGCCGTCTAACAGTGTAGATGTCACCTTTGAAGATTTGCTGCAAAAGTTCCTCTGAAGTCAAGATATTTAAAGACAGGTTCCCTTCCGATCCTATTCTATGGATTCTTTGAATACATTTTGGTTCAGACTCTTCTTGCACATGTACTACAACTATAAGAAAAAAATGGTATATATTATACAATGCATTAAATACACAATACAAAAAGAAACATGTCAGATTATTTTTATCCCATCGCAAGCCATAGAGGCTGGAGAGGTGGGCCCAAGCAAACCTTGTGAAGTTCAACAAGGCCAAGTGCAAGGTCCTACACTTGGGTGAGTCCTACACTGCTCTCGTGAGACCCCACCTGGAGTACTGTGTCCAGCTCTGGAGCCCTCAGCACAGGAATGACATGGACCTGTTAGAACAGGTCCAAAGGAGGGCCACGAAGATGGTCCGAGGGTTGGAGCACCTCTGCTATGAGGACAGGCTGAGAGAGTTGGGGTTGTTCAGCCTGGAGAAGAGAAGGCTCCGGGGAGAACTTAGAGCCCCTTCCAGTACCTGAACGGGGCCTACAGGAAAGCTGGAGAGGGGCTGTTTGCAAGGGCATGTAGCGATAGGACGAGGGGCGATGGTCTTAAACTAGAGCAGGGCAGGTTTAGATTAGACATTAGGAAGAAGTTCTTTACACTGAGGGCGGTGAGACACTGGCCCAGGTTGCCCAGAGAGGTGGTGGAGGCCCCATCCCTGGAAACATTCAAGGCCAGGCTTGATGAGGCTCTGAGCAACCTGATCTAGTTGAACGTGTCCCTGCTCACTGCAGGGGGTTAGACTAGATGACCTGTAGAGGTCCCTTCCAATCCAACACATTCTCTGATTCTATGATTCTGTGAAACACTGGAATGAATTACCCAGAGAGGTTGTGGAGTCTCCACCCTGCCCTATCTGACCCTGCTTTGGGCGTTGAACTAGATGATGTCCAGAGGTCTCTTCCAACTCCAGAGATTCTGTGATTCACTCTCTCACAGATCATGAGTGAAAGAAGTACTCAGTAGACTGTTAAGCAAGGAGGAGAAATTAAAATAAGGACTTTCAGCAGAAGGGTAAAATCCACTTTACTACCTCATTAATTTGAAGGGGATAGGAAGGAACTTTGGAAGGTAAAGGTCTCACAAAATGTTAAATGAATATATTTCTGACTGAATAAAATGAACACCACAATGATTTCATTTTTTTTCCAAAGCAGATTAAACAAATAAAGTTACATATTTAAGGTGTAAAATTTCACCATCTTACTCAGCAAGTAACCTACTAAATGTGTCTATTTGGATTACCTCTGTCATTCAATTTTCAGTAATGTTTAAGGCCAGGAACCCTCCTGTGTTACTTGAAACTAGTGTTGAAGGGCTCAAGCTGTGATATAAAGTGAACAGTCTGTTTCCTAAATATCCCATAAATTCTCCCAACCATTTAACCTGGGATGTGTGACAATCTGTTTACGATTGCCTGAAATCACCCCTCTTCTCTTCTGTCTTTTTGCTGGGCATATCATCTCATTCAACACCAACAGAAAATCTGCCACTTTTCTATTTACCATTTGTAGGAAAAATATAGTTAGTTACTCAAGAGAACGAAAAATCCTGCATTTTCATTTCCTGCATTTTGGAATCACCAACAGGTTAAGTTCTTTTAGAGGTCAGAGAAGAAACTTATATTTGTTCTTTTATTCTTCAAAATTGCTTCTTAGCGTTTGTTCAGATCCAACTCAAGTGTCCTGATTTGCTCCTAGACCCTTTTGAAGGTAACCAGCATGGTTAATCAGCAATGGGACTTCAGGTACACTGTTACAGGTTTGTCTTCTGCAAACATTTATTACTACAATGCCAATGAGTTTATGATTAAAAGTAGCTGTCAGTGAAGGAGTAATTTTCTGGTTTATCATATTATAATCATTCTCCTTGCAAACAAATCCACAAATTGTGTTATTCGATTGCATATTTTGGAGGATAAACTAGATCTGTTGGATTAGTGAAAGAAACAAATTCAAGATCTAAGGTCTCAGTAAAGAGCACACCTGCCTGATGCTCTATGAATTTTAGGAATTTCCACTTACAGATACAGGTGCAAAGATATGCATCTTTCCACAGGGCAGCATGTGAGATCCATCAAGACCAGGCTGGATGAGGCTTTGAGCAGCCTAGTCTAGTGGGAGGTGTCCCTGCCTCCCACTAGGGTTCCCTGGGTTGGAACTAGATGATCTTTAAGGTCCCTTCCAACCCAAACCATTCTGTGATTCTATGATTCTATCTTACTGGCTATGTAAGAGGAGAAGCTGGGGGAGCTGGGCATGTTTAGCTTGGAGAAGGGGAGGCTGAGGGGAGACCTCATTGCCCTCTACAACTCCCTGAAAGGAGGCTGGAGAGAGGTGGCTGTTGGCCTCTTCTCCCAGGTGAATAATGACAGGACCAGAGGAAATGGTCTGAAGTTGCGTCAGGGGAGGCTTAGATTAGATATTAGGAAGAATTACTTGACTGCAAGAGTGGTCAGGCACTGGAACAGCCTGCCCAGGGAGGTGGTTGAGTCACCATCCCTAGAGGTGTTTAAGAAATGTCTAGATGTGGCACTTCAGGGCATGCTCTAGTGGCAGAGATTGTAGGGTTTTTTTTGGTTTTGGGGTTTTGGGGGGGTTTTTTTGGTGTGTGTATGGTTGGACTCGATGATCTCAAAGGTCCTCTCCAACCATGAAGATTCTATGATTCTATGTAGATCCACATCATCTCAGACTACAGTCAGAAGCAGAAATATAAGGTCATGTAACATAAAGCTCTGAGGAACTATGATAAAGTTCTTGTACAGGTTTCTCATAAAGCCAGGGAAATTCTGTACTAATTTGTGAGCAGGCTTCAAAGTAAGTCTCAGGTGGAGTCAATCCACCCCACATCAAGCCAGGAAGCTTTAGCGGTGAATAAAATCCATTGCCATCTGGAGATTATTTGTTCTCTTCCTTAACTCTATAGATTTATCTGCTGTCATACAAGGTCACAGAAATCAGGTATGAGATTGGATGAACCCTGAAGCCTTTCCCCAAGGCTCCCCAAGTTGAATCTTTTCCAGCAGTGAGTCAAGTCTCTGTCCCCATACCATCATCTCTGACTTGAGCTTTAGCTGCTCTCCCTCAATTATGCTTCAGTCTGATCTGGTCGCAGCTGCTTTTGCCTATTTGCCTGAAAAAATTATAAATTTGAGGAATCACCCGCGGCCAGCTCTGTGCAGATTGCTGCCTAAGGAACAACACTGGAGAAGGAAACAGGTAAGAGCCAGATTGCCATGAGTAGGAGCCAGAGTGCCAGAACACCAAGCACACATGAAAAACAGAATAGGAAAATAACCTACTAGTCCACCTGTTTCCTCCTGCTGCACAGGAAAAAACACACCTACGTTAGTGAGTGGCCCAAGGGTAGATATCTGGAGAGAAACCACAGGTGGAAAGGACCAGCACGCACACACATGTTGTCAGTGAGACTTACATTAGCCCAGCTCTAATCTGCTCCTGTGAACTGAAGGTCCATTAACAGCTGTGTGCATTTGGAGCCATCCTGGAGCACATCTTGTGGTCACTTTCATGCCAAACAACTCCAATTTGTATACATCAGGACTACTCTGCTGTGTGAATAAAAGCACAGTAAAGGGGATGAACAGATGGTTTTGTTCAAAAGCTCTCTCCCGACACAAACTAAACCACAAATATAGTTGCAGCTTGAAGACAACATGCACCCTGGAGTTATAACTATGGCTGTGTCTACTTGGTGGCTGACCTGTGATTTATGTGTGTTTTAACCTGAACCTCTGACAGAGAGCTGCAAAACTTAAAAGCCTGTGCTGTGAATTCATGTCCACGTGGCTCCCTGGGAGTGGAGGTAAAAACTCACATCTCTCTTTATAAGCTGTCAAAAGGGAAGACTAGACATGTTGCTCTTCAACGCAGGGAGACACAGAGGAGATGAGTGAAAATTATTTAGTGTTTGGCACCTAAAATCCTGTCCCCCATTTTGCATTGCCCTCTGTAATGCCTTTACATTACTCTGCTAATTAGGAATGTTCTGCCTCTTTTATGTGGTGTAATTTACAAACTGAGGAAAATACCACTGCTTTCAGTATATAGAACATAGCTTACCTTGAGCAGGAGCAGCATTATTCCCACTGAAACACACATAGAGTTTACCTATGTCAGTGTTTTTCAAACTGTAGTAAATTCATTTTTTAAAATTGAGTTTCCTACATATCAAAAAAAAAAAAAAGCAAACAAACTTAAAACAACTCCAAAACCATACACCAGAAAACAAGACAGTTATTTCTGTAGCATTTTTTAAAACAATATGATTTCTTGGTTTGCAATGTGGTTTTCTATTTTTTAAATGTAACCTTATGACATTTTGCTTCAAGCTAATGTTATTTCAAAAATTGATGTCAATTAAAAGAATGAAATTAAATATAGCAGTTCAACTACCAACATACAGTACATTTTATTTTGAGCCAGAGTCAGTCATTAGTGGGAAGGTTTCTACACTATGGAAGTGAGTGATGCTTCCATACCAAAGTTTCCACACTGATTCCAGATTTCCAGCCTGTCTTTTTGTCATACCACTGCTCCTTGACACCAGGCTGGACTTAACACCAGAGCTACCAAGGGAGAGCAAGGAGGAAGGCTTCAGGAACGTGGTCTGCTTTGTTCTGCAGGTGTCCAGGAAAGGAGGAACAGAGAAAACAACGCAGACAGCAGTGACAGCTGTAGCAGAGGAACCCATAGGATTTGCAGACAAAGGCAATGAGGTACATGACAGAAGCATCCCTCTTGGCTTCTGTAAGTTCAGCTGCCTCTGCCGAGTACCTTTATCATCTCAAGCCCAAAGCAGACAGTCCCATACTGTCCAAGGGAGCCAGTGAAAGCCGGTCCAAGCTTCTACACAGTGGCAAAAAGCACCTTTCAGGAGTTCTGGAACACTCTCCCTTACACACCTGTACTGCACCGGCTGAGCAACATGCCATGTCCAGGCAGGCGGAGGTTTAGATTAGATATTAGGAAGAATTACTTGACTGCAAGAGTGGTCAGGCACTGGAACAGCCTGCCCAGGGAGGGGGCTGAGTCACCAGCCCTAGAGGGATTTAAGAAACGTCTAGATTTGGCACTTCAGGGCATGCTCTAATGGCAGAGATTGTAGGGATTTGGGGTTTTTTTCCATGTATGTGGTTGGACTCGATGATCTCAAAGGTCCTTTCCAACCATGAAGATTCTATGATTCTATGATTCTATGCTGGGAACATACTTTAAATGCTGTAAAGATGAATAAACATATATGTATGTCCCTAGGTACAGAAAGGAAGTCATTCTCCTCTTAGGTTTCTTTCTGAAGTGAGTAGGTATTTAGACTTAAAATCTGAATGTGGACTTGTTTGGTACCTAGGCACCTGCAAACAGGTGAGCAAGTACTGCTGAAAATGCCAAATCCTCAAGAATTGGCAAATCATCTTACATTCCTTTATTTACTGTTACAGACAGAAGAATACTCATTATTCCATATAAAACTTTCCATATGACCTAAGGCACAAGATGGACATTATACCCTCTGACCCAAGAGTAATTCTATATCCTTCGAGCTATCCATAGAAAAATTGTTTTTTGGTTGAGATGTGTAATCACAAAAGCATTTTACTTTTTTCCTTTATTTTAAAAGAACTTGTGTGGACAAAAGAGAAAATAATTCACTCAACATCAGGCGGCGTTTGCTCCATGCACGGTCAGAAAGTGGAAAATTCATGCTCAGCGTGAGCCTGCTATAAATTCTACACTTATGCATTCCCAGAAGGACAAAACTGTATCACATAGCCATTAATGTTCACTACAAGAAACTTTGCAATTCCACAGTTTTGTTGGACGAATTACAGCCAGCCTTCTCCTCTCCTCATATTTGTAGTGGTTGAATTTATTTAGGCTGAATCCCACCTCCCTTACCTATTTTAACTCCAGTACCCAAGTACCTGCTTGAAGTGTAATACATTACTCAGCAGAAGAGAAGAATGCAGAATATGATTATCATACTGTAAATTCTTTGGTAGAGGAATGCAATTTCTGAAGTGTGGCCCTTGCCTCTTTGAAGCACTGTTCACTGAGAAATTCGCATCCATCCACACCCCATTACCCTGCATAGTCCATGGTTTCTGTACTGGAGCTCGTTTGTCGTTGGTTTTTTTTTCAACAACAAATTCTTACTCAAAAATTCCAATTTACAAACACAGAAGCACTTCACCAAAAAGACCAGGTACTCAGTGAAAAGTTCTGAAAGGCCGCTCAGGGATGAGATTTAATTTACGGTAACTATCAGGGAGAAACAACACAGGAAACATCTTCAAATAAACTGAAAAGCCAGTAAGAGCTATAAACACAGAGGAAAATGCTGCCAGCTGAGAAAGTGTCTTCTCTGCATGTTACTGAAAGCTGGGACATACACTGAAGAGATAGCTCTCCAAACATGTCCTGTTTCTACACTCCTCCACTAGCAACAGCTATCAACCACTTTTGGAGACCACGCATCGGCCACATTTATGTTCAGCAGCCCGGGGACAAGGCATTCGGCCAAGAGGCAAAATAGTTAGGTTCAGATGTCTGATTTAAATCAGGCAGAGCAGGGCTACAAATCTCTCCCACGCAATCTCTAGCCAAAGCATTAAGTCCTTTCTCCCAGTAGCCACCATTTCCATACATTTCAAAACAATTATTTCACCAGGATGAGTAAATACTACAACTTATCCTGGTATGAGCAGTGCAAGCCAATATTTACCTAGATTATACATGATACATTATACTTTAACTCATAAAGGAAGAAGCCACGTAACGTGCATAAAGGTACCAGAAATTTATAGAGGTTTTAGATCTCTCTGTAACAGAAATGTAAGGCCCATAGGATAGGCCAAAATTGAATAATTCTCTTTCTGAACTGGTCAATTAAAACATATATGCAAAAAAACATCAATATCTGGAAGAGAAAGGCTATTCTTCTAAACAAATTTCTACTACATATCAGCAATACTTTCTGTTGTATCTAAATTCATGGCTTGAAATTATTCAGGGAATGGTTAAATAACGCAATGCATCAAATCCATTCTAAAATGAACTGCATTTTCGACTTCCCATACACCACAAATTATTCTCAGTTGTAATTTACAATAGGCAAGTGTTAATTTACCTAACCCATATTTTATGAATATGTATTGACTAATTGCAAGTCCACGGTTCAGGGTAAATAAATACATGATTTATATTCAGGCAAGTCACACAATCAATTTTCAATCTGCTGCCTCAAATACGGTATCAGACTGTGACAGGTTTATTTGCATTGACATGACATGTCATAGTTCCGTGAACTGCAAAATGTAAATGTGAAACATTATTCAACGGCCACCGGTGGATCACGCCCAGCAGTAACGTCCACAGCAAAAACCTCAGAATCTCAGCAGCCCGTCTGCTGCCGCTTGACTACAAATTGAACAAAACTCTAATCTAAGCAGGCCAGTCTCCACCCAGGGATCAGTTGTGGTGGCGATTTTGCTTCCTATGGTGACTCCTAATTTAACAGTTCCTCTCCTCACCTAACCGGAGAGGAGAGCAGCGCTTCTGCCATTAGGTAATGGGAGGAAAGGATGGCTCTGTGCCCTCTGCATACTTGGCCTTGCCCTTTCGGGTTACAATCATTGCTAAGAGCAGTTAATCAAGCTTTCAAATTAGTGCAAAAGGTCTTTCCTGCCTCTTTTTTGAGTGCTAAAGCTCATCTTAAACAAGACTCACTGGACACGCTGCATCAGGGATTTTATTGCTAATAGAGCTCCAAAATCTCTGGCTGCTTTTTGCCCTCTATTCACTACCGTTAAAATTTTTCAGTTTAAATAACATTCCTTGTTGAAGTACTCCTAACTTTTTTTTTAACAAAACATCTTGAGATTCACTTTTTGTCTCCAAAACTAAATTCCTACAGTCCAAGCAAATCCTTTGGATGCTTTGTGCAAGTGTGCTTCAGAGTCCTGTAGAGAACTAAATTTCCCAGTCTGTATGGATTTCCACGTTCCTTGGATGTGGCTTAATTTTTTCCTCCTCTTTCTTCTTGATGAATCCCTGAAGAATGACTGGATGACCTGGGTTTGCATTTTCATGGCTTGACAATAGGCAGTTTTCCTTGTGGTAATAATAAATATCATGAATATTTGACAGTTACTCGAGTTACTTGTGTCTGTGCGTCTTCCCATTTGTTTGGGGTTTTTTTATTGTTTTATTTTACATCTCTGAAGGCATTTTTTTTGACTGTAGAAAAATAAAAAAAATCACTTTTCAAGCCATGGTCATGTGTAAGTCAAGTGGGGGAACTCTGTTGCCTAAACATAGGCTCACAATGCTACTGTAGGTGCTCCAGGGTACGGTGCATGCCCTACATATGTTTATCCAACATTTGAGTTAACCCAGAGACCCTCTGTCATATCTGGCCCCTGTGGCATGGTGAGAGGACAGCCCCAAAATATTTCAGGTGGCCCTAAACCTCTTTATATAAGGAATAAAACTGTATCATGATGCGTAGAAATCAACAGAAACACAAAATCTATGAACCTGATGGATGAGATCTAGCAGAGCAGAAACAGTTAAATTTAGCAAACACTGTAAGACATTCATTCAGCTATAGCAGTAAAGGTAACTCACATGATGATATTCTGATTCACTCAATAACTATTTTCTTACCAGCCGCTTTAGAGCTATTTAATGATGTCGTTATACCCAGAAGACCACCTGTCAAAGAAGGGGAATACAATGAAAGTGATGAGGTGGTGGAGTGAGACAAGGAAGATACATTCATTAGAGACGCAAGAAGGCAGCTGGTGTTATTGGACATAAAAAGGAGGTTGGGGAGCCTTGTTAAAAGTTATGTAGTCTCCTGAAAGAATTACTGAACAAAACAGCAAAAAAGTTTGGTGTAGTAGAAAAGCATTGGCAATTACAGACATCCTTTAATTGTACTTCAAATCAAGGAAGATACAGACAAAAGATTAAATCACAGTTTTAATCGGTACTAAGAAAAGACTCATTAAAAAAAAAAAGGTTCTGGTTTCATTTCTCGAGACAGTGTAAGGTTCAGCGAGCAATTTGAATGGAGTCTGCAGGCTGGAGTTAATTATTCGCATTAGCATTTCAGATGGGCTTCTGTGTAAATACCAGCTCTTTGGTGTGATACGGACGCAGACAAAAAGTAAGCTAAATGCTTGATCTCCTTTATAGGATCCTAGATTATGTCATTTAATAGGTAGCCAACAGCATGGGGATTGAATGATACAGGCTTTTGAAAACAGCTCTGGGATCTAATTAATTGCGACAAATTATCGAAAGCAGCTTGGCACTGAGGACGGAGGACAGACTCAGAGAGAAGTGACAGATGGGTGTGCAGAAAAGCAAGACAGAAAGACCTTTGCTGCTCATGAAGGGCTCAGCCGAAAGGCCGCTCTCACTCCACCAAAAGGGTTTCGCGTCGTGGTTTTGTGAGTCATTATTATTTATGTGACACCTAAATGTCCATATTTGTGACTTCCTATGGCAGAGCTTTATGCTGCATGGGTGATCAGACCCAAAAACCAGTAAGTTTTAACGATAGTTGGGCGAACGGTTGGGACTGGTCAGCGCGGTTTACCTCAGCTTGGTTTACCCTCAAATTGCACCCCTGTACCTAAGCTCTTTGCGGCCGTGTGGGGAGAACCTTCTGGAAGGGTGGGCCTTGAGTGACAGCAGGCGACAGCCAATATCCAGCCACTGTGGGAAGTTGAGCCAATCAGAATCGAGGCTATTCCTTCCTCCCGCCCAAATCCCATAACTGAGAGAAGGGGGCAGAGACCCCCTAAGAGGTGGCCTGAAGGCTCCTGGAGAGCGTGGTACTGGATTGGGGTGTCTCCCTGTGGGATGGGGAGGCCAACATCACGCACTAACGCCAAACATATCTGTGACTAAAAGCGTATGGGGTATCCAAAACCTTTTAGTCTGCTGTCAGTTCAGTCGCAAACCATGACACTCACCCCCCAGGTCTGAGAGACGTCCTGTTCCTGCAGCCTGCTTAGAGCCCCTTGTAAATAGCTGAATAGATCGACATTAATGGAGACGGAAGATAATCAGCAGCATACTGATAAACCGAGATGCATAAACTGAGTGGTTCATGCATGCCTGGCATGCACAAACATCACTTTAAATTCAGACAATATAATCAGAAGTCAATGAGATCCCAGCAGTTTTAGGCCAGGCAGAAGGCACTTAATGCTTCCCAGAACTTGACCGTACACCACACGGCATGTCCAAGCACTGACAATGAGTCTTACCTCAGCTTCAGCTCTTTTGTCTTTAGTTCCACAAATAGTCTAGCAAGCAAGAACCCTTGTGAAATACCAAACCATCTGCTGATCTGACTTCGTTGGCTTTAGTGTAATTTCTTCCAGTAGAGAATTTGGCTGGGCAATGTTTGGGACATCCAGTCGTACGTCAGCGCTGCAGGAGACTCACAGAATTTTTCTGAAGTTGTGCCTTATGAGTGCTCACCCCAGAGAGTCACAGTCACTCAGGAAGCAGACTCAGCACAACGTTGCCACAGCTCGGGCTGTAAAGATGGATAGCCTGTCTCCTGCCTCCCAGTCCTCTAGCACCTGAGGACCTGATTTGACATTGACATCTTTCACTTTCATCCCACCAACTGGCTATTCATTTGCATTCCCCATTGTTTTCTCCAGCTATGACCAGGCTGCTGTTAGGTCCCTCCAAAGCCATCTCTTCACTAGGCTGAACAAGACCCACTCCCTGAGCCTTTCCTCACAGGGCAAGTGCCACAGCCTCACACCATGTTGGTGGCCATCATGCAAGTTCGTCAACATCTTTCTTGTGCTGACAGATCTAAAACTGGACACAATATTTAATGTGTGCTCTAACGAGTGCTGAGTGACGATCACTTTTCTTGATCTACTGACTATGCTCCTGCTGTTGCAGCCCAGTATGCTCTTGACTTTCATTCCAAAAGAAAAATTGTAAGAGACAAAAATTGACCATTTGTCAAAGGTGCATTCCCTTATCTGTCACAAACTCCATATACCCAGCTAGAATTTTTAATCGCAACTATCAATAATTAAGCACTGCAGAATAAGTAGTTCACAAACACCGTCCGCAAACTGAAATATCTGCAAATGTATGAAATGCACTGTACTCACAAAA
Organism: Larus michahellis; assembly: GCF_964199755.1. Classification (NCBI taxonomy): domain Eukaryota; kingdom Metazoa; phylum Chordata; class Aves; order Charadriiformes; family Laridae; genus Larus; species Larus michahellis. Next base: position 219,885,509 of record NC_133896.1, read on the forward strand.
AGCATAAAAGAGATGGAAATTCAACAAATAACTTCCTACAGAATAGTTCATCTAGATGTACTAGAAATCATAGCTTATAACAGCAATTTCCTGAATAACGCATTGTTTTAATGGGTAAACACTTTATTTATACAATGACATTCTGACTTATATTTCTGCCCTCAGAAGCATAGCTGTACAAACAGAATTGTTTCAAGAATGCAACTATGCAAACATAGAATACTGTTCATTGGAGACTGTCAAATACTTTTATTACCATTAAAAAACTGTTACTTGACTTCCGTGAGGTAGGTCAGTACAGTGAATGCCAAGATCCTGTGCATCTGTTCGCAGAAAGTCCAGCCTCTACAAAAAAATTAACCTTGCCAACAGGAGAACAAAATATGGTAACACCATAGTTAGATAGTACACAAGAAAATAGTGGGAGAATTTCTGAATGAGGTCTACATATCTGACAACAATGCCTGCCATTTTCACAGTATTTGTAAAACTGTCAATCTTTTACTTCAAAACATCATTCTGAGGCAGAGAACCACCATTGTCCCACGTTTAGAAAAAATACAAGAAAGCTAAAGGATAAAACCACAAAGAAACTTGGGCACCTGACTGACACTGAAATTAATCCCACTTTAGTTACTGCCTAACTTTGGAGCCCAGTAAAGTCTAAACAAGCGGGGTTTCTGCCAGACAACTTTCCATTGAGTTTCTGCTTTAAATAGCTCCCTCTTGGCATGGCTTGGCAGCTCTGTATCTGTCTTCCATCCAAGCTTTCTCAGACTTTTAGATACAAACCCTTAAGCACTCTAACAACATCCCTATCAATCCAAGATTCACTCCAAAACATGCTCTTACAGTCCTGCTCCTCAACAAGTCCTCCTCCTCTTCAACAAGAGCATTCATCCAGAGACTGACTTCTGGGTGCAGTTCTGTCCTTCTCCAGAGGTAACGCAAAACTATTGCTGGATCTGTCTGTTCCAGCAGCGATCTATGCTGTGGTACGTTGCTAGGACAGCCTTACTCCTTCCAGTGGCCATCCCACTTGAGAGCTCACTTAAGCATCGCTGTACTGTGCCATTCACCAGCCAATTGCACAAGGACACCAGACACCTGCGACTGAGCTGGAAATTGAGGTGTCGCAGGGACTGCATTAGTGAGCTAACTGTTTTCTTTCATCCTGATGCAGTTCAATCTGCAAAATGCTGTGTTTCTATTTCTATGGCACTTCTTCAGAAAGCTGGGGGAGAGAGTCAAGTTTAAGTGAAAAGGGTGTTTGATTGGGTTTGGGGTTTTTTCTACACCTTTATTACTTTTTGGGGAAAGAGCTATTCTCCAAAAAACAAAAAAGATTTAAATGGTGAGTTTCATTAACAAGCTTTATGAAGCTTATTGTTAGAAACTGAGTACTGGTGCAGTGATTTCCCTTGATTACAATTACAGGAGCTAAGTTAGTTAATGCCAAGTAGTTGCCTGTGCTTTTGCCAAATAAGGATGATTTCAGAGCTATAATGGTTGCAGCATATTGTGTAAATGCATATTTTATTCAGATTTCTTATCCCAAGAGTTAAAAATATGTATTCATTATAACATAATTCCTTCAGTCTATGCCATGGGCTATTAAAAATAAGTTTTACATGATTTAATTACTCTTGTGAGGTAGTAGGTGCATAGAAAGCTTTAAAGCTTACTTTGCTTAAAAACCTTGTATCTACTTGATCAGTGTTGTTTGCACTGTCATCTCCCGAAGTACAAACCTTTATCTTTTGAATGTGAAAAACGCCCCTTTTGTTAATATAGTTGATATACGATATATGGCTCACTTCCCAAAATCTACTGAAGGTCTCTCCCTCTAAAAAACGATTTGTTTAGTAATGACTAATTGGTAGGACAACAAGAATTTGGCCATCCATTTCAGAGCACAGCTCATATAATGTAACCATCCACATGTACTAGCCAAAGTCCTTCGATAAAAAAGGAAAATAATGGAACCTAATGTTCCTCTTCTTATAATGATCCTTCAGGCCTCATCTACACATAGAGTTAATTACTTTAAACTGGCAGAGGGAAAGCCTTGCCATCAGGCTTACAAAAGCAGGTAGCAATTTTTCATTCAAGTACATCTTTGTGGAAAACTTTACGCTATTTCCTATCACCAGAATCTACAGAAAAATATTATGCTGAGGGTGTTCAACCAAAAGAGGTTATTGCATTTAATTAAACTGACCCTAATATTGGGATAACTCTCCCCTATCTTTAGTTATCTAAAATGTAGGTGTCTACTGTAAAGTAATCCACTAAAGCGCTAATGTCAATGCGGAAAGATGAGACTTTTCAAAGGGTAATTAATCCTCTGCTAAGACAGGAAGGGTGAATCACCCTCTGGAAATACCTTTTTCCATCAACAGTACTTTTTCACATCATGCATAATAAAACTGTGAAACTCATTACCACAGGATGCTGTGGAGGCCCAGGCGAAAGGCACTAATGCATTTAAAAGCCCTAGACTAATTCATGGAGAACGGGTGCAGAAAGCAGATGGTCTGAAAATAGTCACCAGCTCAGGAAGTCCATAAACAATATAGCTGGAAGGTGGGAAGTATCCCTTTGTATACTGCTTGTTTCTTATACTCTTCTCTAAACATCCGGTAGCAGCCCCTGTTGGAAACAGAATAGAAGATTAGATGGTCAGTTGGTCCAACCCAGTGGAATAGCTCTTTCATTCTAAAGCTAACTCACGTCCTCAGTCAGCATAGGTGCTCCCCGTAAGAAAAGAAACCATGTGTACACAAATACCAGACAGTTTTTCTTTATACAAAGGGATACTGTTTTATCTAGTGTTAAAACATTTTATTTTGCGCCAACATACTTCTTGGTCTGAAACGTGTCCATTTTGTCTTAGACAATAGATTTTCTTTATAAGCAGTGATTTGCAGAAAATCATTTCTGTATGTTCTAACAATTCTATTTCCTCCAAAAAGGTCAAGTACCTTTGTTTAGATATAATATATTGTTACCTGCTGCCTGTGTCTCTGGCATACCAGGTTTCTGTAATCAGTCATCCAGAGCTGAGGCTCAGTTTCTGTAGGAGACGTTCTATAACATATTCAATGAATAACCAAATACATAGCAAGAACATGAACATGTTTTTATCTTAAGACAGGATTGCAATAAAAACATGCCTGAGAAAAATATCATATTTGGAATATGACACTAGGCATGCCTTGCAGGAATACATCATGATACCCAGTAAACCTTCCACTTTTTCTTACTGTCGTTTTCTGTATTAATCAGACCTGTTGTTCTCTATGTCTCATTAGTTTTGTTAACTTTCCGGGACTGTGATGACATTTCCAAATACGTGGGTATGTTTTTAAAGAGCTGTTAATTTTTTTAAGAAACTTGTGTATGTTCTAAAGACATTTTTTAGACTATTTTTTGAATGATGGGAATGTGGTGTCATTAGGACCAAACCATTGGAAAAGGGACCTCAAGTCAGAAGGTCAGAAAGAAAGAGCATCTTTTCAGTCTGAAAGAAGCAAGATTGATAGATACTGTAATGGAGCTGAGGACCATTTGGTGAGAAACATGTTCCAAATCCCTGAGTCTGACTCTCCTTTTTTTTTTTTTTTTTTTTTTTTTTTTTTAATTCTTACCAAAGAATGTGTCTCATGACCATCCATGTGAGGGGAACTTCTCACGCCTGAGCCAATCCTTTGGGAGGCTCTGAAGATAAAATATATAAACTGAGCTGACTACGGCAGTCTCCCTAGGAGAAACAAGTGGCTTTTAAAATTACCTTCTTTCTTTAAAATATCATTGCCATGCTGACATTTCTGTTCAATAATCAGTAGGTTATTTTTACACTCCAGTGGGACTTTCTTCTGACACACAAAACTTTTAAATAAAGTGTCTTGGGTTTAGGTCCTAGCATGACTTGTAACTTCAGTTTGCGACTTGTAGCACTGCATTTCCAGAGCCCTGCAGACACTAAAACATTTGTGGGGTAGGAATTAGTTGTGAAAATATACCCCATATCTTTTTCCAACTTTGCCAGATGTTTACATTCCTTTTCATAACATTTGTCAAGGAGATGACTATAAGCTACTATAAGATCCAGGAAGTACGTCTGCTTCTTTTGTCTCAAACTCTGCTGGTCAAATAGATACTTATTCGATCCTAAATAAGTTTCTGCGGTGCGTGAAGCCATTTCATCAATATGGGGTACATGCAATATCCAGAGGCATCCTGTCCTCTCGGTAACTAATTACTTTCCCACAGACAGGCAGTCAGTGTGACTTGGTAGCTCACAGAGAAAACTCTATTCCAGTAGTAAACATTTAAAATCACGTACATAAATTACACCATATAAATCTCATATTAATTAAGACAGCACACTGCATTTTCCATACAGTGAGGCAAAGTCAGTGAAGAGATCTTGAAACCTGAATATGGTTTATGTTTCAGGTAACATTTTCCAGAACACGTATGTGTCTCTGAAACCCAAGCCCTGATTTCAAAAGTCATCTAGGCCATCTTCAAATGCAAAACTATTGTGAAGTGAACCAGGGGATGAATCTAAAGCACAACTATTTTGCAGCCATTTACCCTTCCTGTTGGCTGGAGGACAGTATATCTATTGCTGGACTGAAATTAGTAGGTTGCCCTGTGCTGTTCCCCAAAGCTAATGGCATTATTCCAGCCTACGGCTAAGATTCTTTCTATTTAACTATTTACACTCAATTTAGAAAGCCCATCTCTATTTTCTAATCAATAGAGACTTAAGAGTAAGATCCAGCTTCGCTAAACTGCCTTCTCTCTATGCCTTACCATTGAATATAAAGGGAGATCTGCAACCCAGCTCCTAACTTCGGTAACTAGCTGAGCCATGAGGGTGCTTTTCTGCAGCTTAGTTTGAGCCAAAATCAGACCGTCCACAAGAAGCATTACTACAGAATAGCTACTCTGGGCTACATTCAAAGCTTTAACCTTTATGCGACTTTATGGTCCTAGTCTCCACAAAAATCCATAGAACTCAGATTTCCAAATCCTTTCTTGTAAATGGGAATCCAATGCCTGAGTCATTATGATGCTTTGGATGACAATTTGCCTCCCTGAGGGTCATCAACTGAGAGTATCTAAATTTGGTAGAAAGACTAATCAGGAAAAACAAAAACAAGAGAAGGATTTTGAATCAAGTGCATCCAGACTCCCAAACTGCTGACATCTCTCCAAGCCAAAAAGCAAGCTTCTCTGGACCCGATGAACACTGGCTTTCAGATCTGCCTGCTTCAATACAGACATCCTTTGGAATAATGAAAATGTGAAGCTTTGACATTTCCTCTTCTCTGATAATACCGGTGTTTTCCTTTAATCTCATTATTCTTAGCGTTTGTTAATGGTTAGTTTATAGCAGAACTCACAAAAGGTGAAGCCAGTCATGAAAAACATAAGACTAAAAATGAACCATAAAATGAAGTTTGGTAGTGTTAGGTTAACGGTTGGACACAATGATCTTAAAGGTCCCTTCCAACCTAGACAATTCTATGATTCTATGAAGAGAAGAATGAAGGATACAATATGTAGGTAATTTGTGACTAACCCAATACTATGCATTCCTTTTACGTGAGAAAGACCTATGTTAAAAACCATTATTTTTCATAAACTTAGGAACTCAGGACCTAACAGCAGTTTTAACCTTAATTCAGCCACTTGTGCATATGCTTATATATGCCCATATAAATATACACCATTCAGTTCCTTGGTCACATTTAATTTTTCAATTAAATTGCTCCAGTCGGGATCACATCTTGTGTTACACTTCCAACCAAACTTGACTCCTTACCTCATCTTTCCAAACTACTTTCTGATCCTACCTGATTTCTTGCTAGTTTCTATTTTCTCATCCCAGCCTAATTCTGCCTGCCCAGTTTTCAAGTTTTCATCACATTTTAAGACTTGCCCACTACAACTCTCTTCCTGAACTTACTAGGGTCAACCCCAAACCCGGAGTCTATTCCTTTCTTTCCCCTACCACTCTGTTTGCACTGGGATGCCAACTCTCTAGCTCAGCTTGAACCTGCAGTTACAGGCAAAACTGAGCAGTACCACTGTCACCTCGTCCTCCAACCCACAAATCCCCTGTGGATTTGGGATTACACTAGGAGTGGTGGAGGTCAAATCGTGACTATTAGCTAGTGAAGGACCACGACAACACAGAAGGGAAGGAACGGGGATTTGTAGTTCTAGATTGGGACTAAGAAGAGTCAACACAACTCAGCAAACTTCACTGAGCTTAAACAGATATCTGTATAATTGGAACAGAATAGTAATTTGCAATGTATACAAGGAGTTAAATTAAGTTAGAACACTTCATTTAAAATGTAATTACTTTCTACTGTGGATCAGTTTGGGTGCTGTAATTCTGAAAAGAAATGTTGACTTGCTCTCACCTTTCTTAGACCTTTTCACATTTTTTGGTTAATTTTGTTTGGCTTGTCAAACACATGAAGGCTGGATTATTAATAATATTCTAATGTGGCAGGTGCATATTTGTGTGTGGGAAGGTGTCGTTTTAAAGTGACAGCTGAACCTTTTGCTGAAATATAACGTTTTCTCCCAGGAGAAAGTGATCTTATATCTTCGTTTTTCTCTGGGTATGGTACGCTATATGATAGAAGATGTTAATATTAGAAGTGGAACAGATGGCTCAGATTGAGATTGGGGGCACAGCTACAACTCAGAGATGGGGAAACAGATTCAAAAAGGAGCCGACAAGTGCAGAAAATTCAATTAAAAGGTTCATTTTGAGGAAGCAGGTGTGTGGGTTTTATTATTGAGACCTCCACATTCTCATTTAGAGTAACCCATTTATGAGGCTTGTTATGAACTTGTCTAACCCTGTTGCTGGCATTTTACTATCTATGCCTACTTGAAAGGAATTTTAAATGTCAGTGGGTAGCTCTTGCTCTATCTCCCTCTCTCTTTGGTTACATCTGAGAATCTGACGGCTCTATTTCACTGGAAGGGCTGGCAAGCCTGTGATTCTCATTAGGCACAGCAGCATATAGATGCTTTGGGATCTTTCTGAATGGACAGCTCTACAAAAACTTGGTCCTATATTGCTGCCATTATTATTAAGCATAGAAAGCAACCAAACTAATGTTTGACAGATTTTCAGCAACATCACAGTGTGACGTAACTAACGTATTATAAAACTAATATTATCCTAAGAACAGACAGTGTATGGCTCTGTATAAGATTCAGCTCCTTTGTCCTGATCCCTAAGACTCTCCTAGGCACTGTTCTTGCTAACATATTAAAACTGCTAACATATTAAATTGCTTTTAAAAAGGTAGGACTGAAGACTGACTGACTTACCAAGTCCAAACTCCATATCCAAGAAACCAGATAATATGATCTACTTCATAAAATTACCCAAAGTGCGTGTTAAATTCAGCCAGGAGAGTTCTGCCCTAACTTAAGTGCCATTTAAGAACCTCACAGCTCTAAAGTTTTATTTTCATTCTCAGACCAGGTTTCTGCAGTTTGCTAATTCCATTCTGCTTTCCACTGCTTCCAGAGAAGCTCCTTCCACAGATGTTTCTGTGTTCACAGTTATATCTCTTTGCATGCTGTCCCTAAATGTTGGGAATTTCTTCTTAATCCACCTAAAAGTACCCAGCAGCGTGTACAGTAAATCCCCTCTTCTTAATCCCATTCCCTTCTCTCTTGGACTTTCACCCCCACAGGAATTTACACATTGCTTTTACAGCAGATCTTGGAAGAAACCAAATGTGGATTCTGGAGGGCAAAGGAGAGAAATAAGTCCAAGGCTTAAAACCCCTTCCTAAGAATTACTCACCAGCATCCCTGTTTGAATGTGAAATGGTCTGGGATATCAGCAGCACAAGAGATAGCACCATGTGCCTGACAAATGCATTGCACTTCCTGCACGGAATCAGAATTCAGATACACGCATGGCAAAATCAGGAGGGCAGGAAAACAACTGTCTTTGTATCCCTTCACATAGCGGCAGCTGGAGTCTCAGCCTTCAATTCTTATTCAAGCAAAGCTCCTAAATCCAGATTCATAGTTGCTGGTCCAGATTCACTAGTGTCACCTAACTGTTTTATGCTGGTTTTTGGTGCTCTTGTGACACGATGCAGCTGTGCAGCCCAGCTTTAGCATAATATCCCTCTCCAGTACCCCGCAGGCCAGCCCAAATCCAACTCGTGTAATTGCATCTGGAAGAAGACTCAGTTTGATGAAAAATCTGAAGATAAACCTCATCTAATTTGATTTTTTACCAAGATCACGACACATGTTGAATCATGGAACACAAGTGGACTTGACTCAACTTTGTGCCTCTAGATAACTATTCTGTAACACGGGGAATAGTTGTCTATCTCCCAGACAGCAAATGACCTAGCAGAATTAAAATATGTTCAGGCTCTCCTCAAAATTCCAGCACGTATGGCAGAAAAATAAACGAAAAGTTGTCTTAAAACTAGTGCATCAATATTTTTTAAGTTGTTCAAAACCACACAACCTGTGTCCTCTCATCCAAGCAAAGCAGTCCGTGCCCTTTAATGATTTTTGACTGCTTGTTAAATCAAAGGTGCAAATATGAGTCCTTTGACACAAAGTACGTTCGTGTCATTCTGTAGAAATGTCACATGATGATGGTACAAGCTGTTAAGACAAAGTGATTGACACATCATCTTAACTACCCTCTCAGGTACTCTTTCGAGACAATCAATTTGGTGTTCTAGCTCATTAAATTTCACTATTTTGGTACCTTGTATTAGTTGAAAGAGACAGCCTACAGTGTCCTTGAACTAAAGGTATTTAAAGATCGTTCTCACAGAGAGGAATCCTCATCAGATAAGAGTCGGACCTGCTGCAAGCTGTCAAAAGGAAGGAGAAAAAGTGAAAGAAAATTATCCACCACATAACTGACTGAGGGACACTGAGATCTTCAACAGGGTGCCAAGTCCTTTTCATATGGTATTAGACAGAATCCAGCAGCAGTCAGTAGTCAGAGTAAGGAATAACGCAGTCATGCTATGAAAACCAAAATGTGGCGGCGTATAAAGGTATTATAGCAGCAAGGCTAGGTTTATTGGTCTGCTGCTTCTCTACTTGCTAATAATAAATTACTGCATTAATAACCCTTTATACTTATCCTATTGGAGGTTATGGAGTTACTGATAAAACTTTTAACTACATTAGCAACACTACACTAATTGCATTAACCCGCATAATAAAGTTAACGTATAAATATGGTGTCCTCGATACACACATGGTAAGATTGCACATCTCATTAAGATTAATATTGTTGGAATAATGTCAGACACTTCGATTTTTACCCAAGGCAGTATTACCAAACAACCATGACCCCCCGACTCGAAGTCTTAAAATTTAATATTAGGTAACAGGATTAAACCACTCTTTTTCAGATGCAAACATAAAGGCAAATTTAGAGGTGGTTTTATATAAATCAGAAGTTAATCAAGCAAGGCCAATTTAAGTCCTATGAGATCCTCATCCTGAAAGAGGCTGTACCCATGTAAGTGGCCCAGGAAGCCTGAAACAGCAGATCAGGATTTGTTAGTCTGAGCAGCTGGCAAACACCGGTTTCCTCGTATTTATTCCCAGTTCTGTGTGACCTTTGACAAGTAACACTGTCTCATTCTGTACTCCTATCTGCTTTGACTTGCAGGAAACCTTAATCAAATGAGGCCAGGGACTAGGAGGAAATTGAGAATGGAGAAAAAAACATTTTTTTCTACACTGCCCTCTCACCGCAAAAAAAAAAAAAAAATAATCAAAGAAGAGGGAGTTTGGCATAAAATCTGACCCACAGGCCACCATTTTAACAGGATGAGTCTAGGAATGGAGAGGGAAATGTACGACAAAGCCAAAAAAGCAAAGATTGTCCAATAATTAAGCAGCAGCTTGTGAATAAACAGCAGGGATACAATGGCAGAGTTTGGACAAGAGAAGAGGCTGCAGAGATTATGGCGTCTAGATAACGATGTCCTCTCATGATTCTTGATTCCACAGCGGGGACACCTCTACCTCAGACGCCGGCTAGCTCTGGGACAAGGTTGTCCCATCCTCAGTGCCTGGGCCACTCACAGCTTTCTCCGAGCTACGTGGCTCTTCCCCTCTGAAGTCCATGCTGTGAACATAGGAACCAAGCACAAGAGCTCAGGCCTCCTCCTTCCAGACACAAGCAGAGCAGCCTCCTGTTTCGGTTGGGTACGTCGGGTTATTCCTGTGAATACTTGTCCTTGCGCTGCAATTCCTCCTTTGGTAAAACAAGAAATCTATTTCCTATTTGCCTTGTACCAGTGTCGTGAGTGGAATTGCAATATGGATTGCAGGTTCCCAGATGCAACACCTTAACAACAAATGTGCTGAATAACTAGGCAAGAGAAATACTATTCCCATTGAGGAGAACCATATTTTTAGCTGAATGTTCCCTTAAAATACATGACCTTTTGGGCCTGCCAAATAGCTGCACTAAAGCAGTGAAATTTTTTTCAGTAAAGCTCTGAATGGAACAACATTAAAATCCAATATTTATTCATGTTATGGCACAGTAATTTGATATGTAATAAGCATTAAGGTAAATATAATTCTGTAGTTGACGAATCTAAACTTTGCTCTATAGCTCAAGTCTCTGGGGGAGACATGATACTTGACATTTAATTTGAAAAGCAAGGTAGCCTGGCGCAGAAAAAAACTTTTCCATGTCGATAGCAAAAACTCATTGGTGCATTTTATTTGATATGGTGGATTTGCTTAGCTTTATTTTCACGTTTTAATAAGCTCATCTCATAAAATTATAATGAAAATAGAAATATCATCTATCATAAGAATGGACTGGTACAGATTTTTGCTTTGGATTCTTATGTAGAAGAAAAACAGTTTTCTTCCTACTGATAACAATAAATGTAAATTGAACAGTATGAAATTACCTAAAACATCACAAGTTCCTAAAGGGAGATCATGATGCCTACATGCCAATACTAGATTAATCAAAGAAGCTGAATTTATCATGGTGCATAATTCTAAAATGACGATAACATAATTTTCAGTTTGCAATGTTAAGTACTGTAATGTCAATACAATATGCAGTTCATTGGCAAAGAAAACGTTGTTCGTGAGGTACAAATCGTATCTTTTTTGATAGGGGCAGGTGAAGTTGGCCGTTACAGGCAGAGCAATTTCACATCCACCTGAGAAAGGGACAGGAGACAGGACACATAACACACAGAGAATCTTAGTGCAGTCTCACCAGCGATGGTGGGATGGACCCATCAGGGATCCTCACCAGGGTACGTCAAATTGAAGGGAAGCTACCCAGTCTGCACAGATGTGTTTACCCATCACTGTATTCCTCCGAGCTCCCCTCTCCCTTAGGACTGCCTTATCCCATTTGCATTGCCAGCAAGCAGAAAAGACCTCCTCTCCCTTTTACAGAGGGGGGCCAGAGGCACAGAAAGAGTCTGGAGCATCTTCTGTAGTGCTTAGCTCGGATAAGGAGTGCACTTTTGAGGTGACTCTCCTGCCACTGAACCATGGTTTGCTTCTCAGTCTTCAAGAACATGAATGGGATCAGTTTCTATTGAAAGAAAACAAAATGGACACGTTCCTGTGCAACCTGCTCTGGGTGACCCTGCTCTGTCAGGGAGGTTGGACTAGATGATCTCCAGAGGTCCCTTCCAACCCCCACCATTCTGTGATTCTGTGATTCTGTGAAAATGGGCTGCTCCAGGAACACACCTAATGAGTTCAAACCTCTAACTTGTGTTCAGTCCTTGGGACAAGGCCAGAGCTAGTACCGAGTACCAAACCCCAGAGTGTGGTCATCCAGACCTCCGTCTCAGCTGTGCCACTCCACAGACCACTCCTATTGCAGCCCTCTGACAAACTGACCCTTGGATTTCCTGAGTTCAATTATACTGACACCATGGTCCAAATCCTGCTTAGAGGATCTAAAAGTAGCTCCAGGCTTTACCACAACCATAGGGAACCCAGCTAGAAGTACTAATTCTGACTGGAAATATTATCCTCAAATAGCCACGTGTGCCAACCTACTGCCTCTTGACTCTTCATAAGTGAGAATTTCACTCCAAAAATACTGCTCAGAGATCATATTCTAACAAAGCACTTCTTTGCTTGTGTTCATATTGCATTTATATTACATTGATTGACTATGTTATTTCTGTTTTTTTCCAGCGTAGCAGTAATATAAATCCAATAGTAATATAAATCCAATAAGAATCACTTGAGCTGATGAATGGAAAAATCAGCTGTCAGTGGAAGATCCAATAATTCCTGTTGTTGTCCTTCAATGGAAAAACAAGAGTTTTCTTGACGGTCTGATTACAGAATCTCCCTCCTTTGAGAGATGAAAAAAAAAGTCTATGTTCTATTAGTTGTTTCCTAGGTAAAACTCAGAATGGAAAATTAGGGGAAAATGGACTTAGCACATTGAATTTCTATGCATCAGTTTAATGGAATAAATAAGTAATAAATAAATAAATAAATAATGGTTGGGTTTAATGTTGGTTGTACCACTCTTATTCAGAGTAAGGACTGTTGTCACATTTAGTCCTTCTGATTTCTAAAATAAGGTGGCCTATGATGGCCAGTGCTGTATTCTTACAGTGTTCAATTAATAACCATGCATCATCACAAGGACTGCAGATGTTGGTTGATGAAGTCTCCTCATTCACTCCTGTTTCTCAGCATGACCCCTGTATGCAGAGTAATGATGAAGCGGCATCTTTGTTCTGCCTGTGGTGTAACATCAGCTCAAGAGAACACGTGAGGGCATCATGATGTCTTTTAGCGACCAGCCCCCAAACAGCACAGAGGACGGCATTTAGAGTCAAACTTGAGAATCTTTATACCAAGACAATACTAATGTCCTGCTAACATCTGGGTCCAGTTGCCTCCTCATCTCTGGTCCCCATCTGGAAGAACAGGTGCAACTACTGCTGTAATGAGAAGGGTAACAATGCTTCAGCAGACAGAAGGTACTGGGTTCAAGAGCGAGGAAGAGTGTATGAACTGAGGAGTGCTGACGGATACAAAAAGAGACCCTATATCAAGTTCTAACCTCTGATCACAAGCATACCTCATTTATGTGTGTATGAGCTGCAGCGCTCTTTTTCCCAGGCTCCATCCGAGTTGTCCTCATCAGCCGTTTCTCAGCAGCTCCTAATTATTCCTCACCTACTGTGAACTTTTCCCTAATTACTCTTTCCTTGCCTCTCCAGGGCTTCTGCAAGAATGACAATGCCATTTGCAAATCTGAAGTGACTCTGAGCTCTAAAGTTAATGTTTTTGTGCACTTCTCTGTCCCTCCAAGGTTTTTACGTTCTTATGAAGTCTAAATTTGAAAAGGCCTCAGCAAAGTCAGTTAACTAAAGACCATTCTTCTCAAGTTGCCTTGAGGATGGAGGGGTAGACTGTACAAGAAGCCTTGGAGAAGCTGATTGCATTTTTGTTATATTTAGACTGCAAGAGTGCTGGTAAATGCTGATTCCTGTAAAGAGGTCACAGAAAACAAAACGTCAAGAGGTCATTGATCTTCCTCTAAGCAGCTTCTCTAACCTCTTAACCTAGCAAAGGGAAAAGTCTGTCAGGACTATTCACTTCCTTCTGTTGCATCTGTCCATATATCTCATTCTCAGTTCCTTTTCAGTCCTAAACTTCCTACTGTCACACACACCTCTCTTTCTCCCCAGAGTGACACCGACAGGGAAGATACCCAGCTACATCCATCCATCTCTCCTCACCTAATGAAGAGAAGGGCTTTGGAGATCCCATTGCCCTTGCTAATGCTCAAGAACAGCAGTAAGATTTACTTGAGTCCTTCCCACTTCATTGCTGCCACTTTAATTGGATCAAGTCCACTGAGTCTTTTTCCTAGGATGAGACCAGAATAATTTGTTCTAAATGGATCAAGCCGCGCTCCTGCATGCTATGAGCAGTGCCATCATAGCTTGGATGAGTTTCTTCCTCAGGTTTTTCTGGACTAGAATACCCCTGACAATCATTTCAGCTACTGCCAGTCTTTCTGGCAGACCACGATCCTTTTCCTCAGGCACCTTTTGCCTATGTGATGTGTGAAGGAATTCTCCTGAGCCACCATCTTCTGCACGGACCATGGAAAGAAATTCCATTGCCATTTTTCATTTCTATTTCTACGCTTTCTTTACTTGTTCTCTTTTTGTTCTTCTTTGACTTTCATCAGCCAATATCTGAACTTAGTAGGCAGGTACTGCTGAATAAGTGACAGACAGCCAAGGAGCAAGCTTGAATACTGGATCCCATCTGTTTACTTTGAGCAACCTAATTAACTGACTCTCCAAGACAAAGCCCAGGAGCAGTCTGGGAGATCATTCCCTGCAAGAACAGCTTCCAAATGGCAGTATGAGTAAGATTGCATCAGGTTTGGTTCCCCCACCCTAGAGTCTTCCAACAATATTTCAGCAGGATCCCCTACTCTCAAACTTCCTCACAGGATCTCATGACACGTAGCGCACAGCCTCAGTATTATCCTATGAAAACACCATTCTGGCTGTAACACAGCTCTCATATTGCTTCTGACATTCCTATGGGAAACAGGACAAGAAAAAAAATTACATTTTTGGGTCACCAGAACACCACAGGGTACCAAGGAGGCCTGTGACAGTGTGCTCCTCCTCCCCAGGTGCCAACCTGATCTTTATCTCTCCTAACCCTGCCCAAGCGATAACCACCCATGGCTCATATCATATCATATCATATCATATCATATCATATCATATCATAATGGGTGCATGTATTTGTGATGGCTGCACCAGGCACAACGTGGTTTCGGGGAGACACATAACAACACAATAGCCATGGGCTAACTTGAGCAATGCTGGTACTGTGGTCAACATGCAAATATGACTACGGGTCAATCATCTTACCTCCATAAATAGTGAACAGCGTAAGAGCCCCTTTGAGCTCTCCTGAACAGCAGCCGGCTGCCCACCAGGATCTCCCCTTGAGCAGAGACATCACCCAGGGCTACTTCTCAAGATGCTGAGATTCCTTGCCACAACAGATCCTCCGTAAGTGACTAATAGCATACTAAACTTTGAAATCTTAGCTAAGTGATATAAAGGATTGATTGCACACATATAATCCTTTAGACATAAACCATTAACCAAATCTGGGACCAGGGTTGGATCCAGCTTCACCCAGACTCCTCTCTGAGAAGGAGTTTAGAAAGCAAGGGGGTCCTTTCTGAACCTCGTAACTCAACGGGAGGGTCTTCCTGACAGCTCTGTCTGACCCTGTCCTCTGTGCAGTAAATAACCAAGTGTGCCTCGTCATCTCGAATCTTGTTAAAACACTGTCACATTTACCATCAAACTTTCTTGAATCCCTCTTTTATATCAGTAAATATATTGCTGCTTCTCTCTACAAGTGAAGTGCATTTCTCTGTCCGTGACAAGCCCCACCATGCCAAGAATTATGGAGCAAGAACACAGAAACTCTGGAGGAAAATGGCCTTAAGCATGGGGACACAAGGCAGTTTATGCTCACAGGCATCTGTGAGCAATCAGAAAATGAAGATAAAATGCAGAGAACGAAGTGGTCTTTACTTTCTTTCCACAGATTGTAGAAATAGGATTCTCCTTTATCTCTTTCATTTGGAACAATAGTAGCTGCCCCAGTAGCTACTGCATTGAATATACCTGTGGAGAGTTCAAGTATGGGCAACATCTAGGGTAGCGAATGACTGGTACAATCCAAGAATTCATGAACATCAATAACTGGGCCAAGCTTCACCTCTTTAGGTGAAGGAATACATCTTTCAAACATATGCATCTCCTAAGTACTGTGAAGTCAGCATTCAGACAGACCAGAAATATTCTTATAGACACCACATAGCTATTTCCATATATCATCTTGCTGAAAGCTTGAAGGAAGCATCAAAAAGATGCCCAAAAAGCAATTTTGGAAGCATCCAAGATTAAGATGAGTGGGTCTTTCAGGAAATGATCTCATCCTTACACAAAGCATTTTAGCAGCAGGCAGGACCCAATACAAGAGATAGCCCTCTCCAGTTAATACATAAGCTATTCTACATTCACAGAAGAAAATAGCATACGTAAGTTGAAATGTTGGTTTGACACAGGTCATTTCTTAAACCACTTTTGCTCCTCTCAGATTAGGTTGTCACAAGCGAAGGACACAGCTGGACAGACAGGTAGGACTGATTAAACTGTCACATGCCAATAATAGATTAAGCTGCTTTGGCAGGGCAGGAGCAGCAGAGTGGCAAGGTTGCTGTCACTGGTGATGTTTCGCTATGTGTGGCCACAAATGAAGCCCCTGAGGATGTCAAGGAATAAACACGAGGACATAAAGCAGGGGGACATGTATTATGCATGCACAAGTAGGGGAAAACAGTCATTAGTCAAGGACTTAACTGCAGGGACACAAAGGATGGTACTACAGCCCTCTCCTCCCACAGGACCTAGTTCTCTGTCCCTTTGGTTTTTGAACAAATCGTTTGCTTTAAAGCAAAATGGATGCAAACCACATTCACAGAAGTCTGACAATCACCACCATAGACTCTGTCTTTAAAATCTCATTCGTACCAATTTTCCTGACTCTTGCTGAACAGGAGAATAAAATCAAGAACAGCCCTGGTGACTTCATTTCATATTTAGGGCAAAGATAAATAGAGGATAAAAGATCTGGAATTTAGGTTCAACTAAAATAAGCCTTTAGAAATGGAAACACTATAAAAATGACTTCTGAAAACAAAACAAAAAACAAAACAAAACAAACAATGTGCAGTAATTCTGCAAGATACTTTGAAAGTTCATACATAGATTTCTCAGAGAATTTCTTCCTTCCATCCTGATCCTACCCAGAAACAAAACCTATACTTGGCCAAATAAGTACATGCTATGCACATCTGTTTAATCAGTAATCATGGCCACAGTGCACCACTTCTCTGTTTCTCTTTTCACTTATACAGTAGAATGTGAGGGACAGAGGTGCCAGGCCCCATTCGCTTCTTCCTTAAATTATTTTTGTGCCAGCAGAAATTGTCTGATCCTGAGGATTCCCTCTTAACCGTCAGCACTGTAAGACCTCCAAACCTTATTTGAGTTCTTGCTTACAACAACCAGCATGAAAGCAAGGTCCTACCTCATTACTTACCTTCCATCTCTAAAACGTTTATCCCATTTGGGAGGAATCTTTTCAACATGGGTGACTAAAAGTCAGCAATACAAAACTGGAGCTATTGGAGCTGAGCAACATTTACAGTCAGGTGGTTTATTATTTTTATTATAACAGACATTTAAGGCATTCTTGTACTCACGTGTGCAACTGGTCCCACAGCTGTGCTTAGTCTGCCGTGATCCAGCCAGGCACGTGTCAACTGCGTCAACACGTTGTCCAAGCAAGGAGTGTTCACTTGCGATTTACATTTCCAATTTAGAACTTATTGTCAAAAAACAGGGATGAATCCTGGTTCTGGCTCCATTTAAAGCTAGACTTGTGCCAGTATCAGCACAGACATGTGCTGTGCCTGGGCATTTCCCTGGGCCTGAGCATTCAACTGCTTCTCATGATGGATCTAACAGAAATTAAACTTTGGTCTGACTTCACTGTGGAATTAATTCCTTCTCTGTGTGTGTCTAAGCACCCCCCACCATGGATCTGAACATCACCGTTTACGTTACCCTTTCTCCAGCTCATAAGCAGCCCAAACCAAAACCCTCAGAAGACTACGAAAGGATTCCCACTGGCTGCAGCAGACTGCAGGAAAGCTGTCTGTAGTATTCAAACACTTACTGGACTATATTCTTTAACTGACATTCCTTCCATTTTTTTGTTACTGTAAACATTATCTTCTGGCCCCTGTTATTTTAAATTTGCTTTGAACCTCTGGAGAACAAAAACCACAATGTGCTAATCTGGCTGGCCACCAGAATTCACACCCCCCAGATACAAGCTCTCCGAGTCCTGTGCTTGAAAGCTAGTAACTTTGGGTTTGTTCTGACTTACAGAGCAAAGGTTGAATGTGCAATTATTCCAGTTAGTTGCAGCCTGACATCTTTTTATACGCCGTTTCTTTGATCCTAGGACTCTCCAAGTTTTTATTTTAAACAAATAGCTTCTATAGGGCAAATAACTTCCCACGGCATCAGAAGAAAAAAGATGCTTTTATCCCATAACAGTAGGGAAGATGAAACGTGTATTCACAGCACCACAACACAGCACAACTGAATGAGGCTTACAGTTCCAGACCCCATCTAACGGCCACTTGATTTTTGCATTACTTAAAATAGAGAAACACAGAGCAATTTCCCGCCCTCCATCCGTCAGCTTTCTGTGATGTTAGACGTAAGGCTGCACTTTCTTTTGAGTTGGGAAACAAAGACAAGCAACAAGATGCTATATGCACCAAAGGATGCTTGTTTACACCAAACTACAAATGAACGCTATATTTCTGTACTGAGTTTAAAAAATATGGGGTCAGTAACTCATAGGGAAGAGAAACAGCTGACTCGTTGTTTCAAATAAATCTTCAGCAATCAATTAATTGCCTGATCAATGCGGCATGATCTAGGAAGCTTAATTGAAGAGAATTAGTACCTAAGAAGCACACATCTCCAGGGGGTTACCACTGCCAGTAAAGTTAACAGCCTTTGGAAATGCAGCTGCCTCATTTGATTTAGGAGGAAAAACGGTGTGAAACGAGATATAAGGGCATCACGGATAATTGACATCCCGAGTGATACCCTTCAACGGGGAAGCTTCAGACTGAGAATTTTTTGACACCCACAGGCCCTGGTGGCAAGAGTGCTAACACATACATGTTCCATTTGGAACCCAACAGCGGGAAGTCGTGAATTTTTTAACATGCCATCACAAAGTTGAAGCTGACTTTTCCTGAAAGGAACAATGCTCTTTTAAAGAATAAAGAACAGTCTCCCTATAGGTTATGGGACTTTTTTTAGTTATACTCTTGTTACAACTACCTGTTAGTAACCATGTGAAATTGGTTACATCAAATACTGTTTATATTAGGCAGAAGGGAGCAGAGGACTGGAGAAATTTTCATGTCACCAGGGCTACTGGAAACCTGATTTTCTCTTGTGTATATATGTCATACACTTTAGGAGGAATGAAGTAACTGTCTTTGAACCATAACAACCACCCAGCAAAATATCTCAAATAACACTGGCAGCAGAATACTCTGAAATTCTGGATTTTTTATTGTCTTTTCTCAGAGGTACACAACACCAATTGCTCCATGTGGATCCCATGTAAGACTTAGACACATGCAATGCAGCTGAGAGTCCAGTTTGAGCGGCTGGACCTGGAACCTAAATTTGATTCCTAAAGGATGCTACAGACCCCACGGTGGCTTTATGAACACCAGAGAAAAGCACTGAGGGTAGAGAGTTTATAAGCCTCAGAGAAGTCATCCCTACTCTTCAGACAAAGAAATGATCATTGCTGGTGAGTAGCCAATGCTGAGGAGAAGAAAGGGTCTGATCCAAGCTCTCTGTCTTTCTTGGTGTCTACAGTCATTGCTACCAAAAACTGAACAGCTTTTGCATCCATCTTTGAAATCATAGAATCATAGAATTGCCGAGGTTGGAAGGGACCTTTCAGATCACCTAGGCCAGTCACCAACCTAACTCAGCGCAAGGACATGGAACTGTTGGAGTGGGTTCAGAGGAGGTCACGAAGATGATCAGAGGGCTGGAGCATCTCTCCTATGAAGACAGGCTGAGACAGTTGGGATTGTTCAGCCTGGAGAAGAGAAGGCTCCAAGGAGACATAATTGCAGCCTTCCAGTATCTGAAGGGGGCCTACAAGAAAGCTGGGGAGGGACTTTTTACAAGGGCATGTAGTGATAGGACAAGGGGTAACAGTTTTAAACTGAAAGAAGGTAGATTTAGATTAGATATTAGGAAGAAATTCTTTACTCTGAGGGTGGGGAGACACTGGCATAGGTTCCCAGAGAAGCTGTGGATGCCCCATCCCTGGAAGTGTTCAAGGCCAGGCTGGACAGGGCTTTGAGCAACCTGGTCTAGTGGGAGGTGTCCCTGCCTATGGCTGGGGGGGTTGGAACTAGATCATCTTTAAGGTCCTTTCCAACCTAAACCATTCTGTGGTTCTATGATTCTTTTACACCTTGCTCTTTCTTAATCTGTCTGCAGCCCCAGGTCACATCTAAATTTATTACATATCATCCCTTTTAGGTATGTCAGGTACTTGTTCCTTTTTACCCCTAAAACCAGGTTCGACCAGCTCTGGGTCTGTATTTCATTTAACCGACCGCGGGTGAGACGTTTATAGCTGTTGGGTTTCCAGTGCCAGCCTGTGCCCCAGCTCTTACCATGCCCTGCCTGTGCTCCTCTATGCTGTGTCTTGTTTCTCCACTTCTCAGCTGTCCTACCAAGCTTGTGTTTTTCTACACTACATCACCACCTTAAAGGCATAAAACCATGGAGGTACAACAAAAAGACAAACAAAAGTAAACTAAATTAGCCGTAAACACCTGCTCAATTAGAAAAATTGCTGTTACAGCTACAGCAAGTAAAACAAAGCTCAGGTGGGTCATGAAGAGTTCAAACAAAGCAAACCTGACACGGCTCGGTCCTGCAGCCTTGCAAATTCAGCACAAAGCTTCTGGCCTGTTACTAGCAAAGGCAGTACCGTACTTGTCAGTGCCCCATGTAGGAAAGCAGTAAGCTCTAAACCGGGCACGTGTCAATTTAAGGCAATCTTCAACAGTATACAGCACTGGTGAGACTCATTTAGATGGATCACTTAGAAAAATCTGTTCTTCTAGTGGATTCAAGCCCCCTTTGATCATTGATAGCCACTTCTTATTGTCTCTAACTAAAGATATAAAGTGAGTCAAGTGAGAAAAGAATGAAGGGGAATGCACAGCTCACTTTGATTACCTTGCACATTTTTACCATGAAAGATTCGCTACGGAAGAAGGAAATCTGAAGTGCAAGAATTAATGGCTCCAGGATATTAATACCATCTAGTTTTCTTTCTGTGCCATTTCCAGTCAATGGCTTCAATCATGCAAGTACTTACCAAAGTACTTAGCATCATACATTCAAGTGGTCCTAAGTGTAGTCATGGATTCTTCAAGCAAAGCTAATGAAAATAGTGGGATAAGGGACTTCATTCCCAAAGGCTGGCTGATCCTCAGTTCCTATTGCAAGACGATGCCAGCGGGGAGCCTGATCCCTCCAGGCGGGTGCTGTGACAGCATTCCCTGCTCCCATAACTACTAACAGGATTGTGAGACATGACAGATCTTGTCATCCTGTTTCAGAAAAGGCATCTAGACTCAAGAGTTTGTGCCTGGACTGCGAGCCCTGGTGACAGAGCTGTGTGCTGGCTTGCTCAGGGCTACCACAAGCCCAGGCAGTCGCTAATGTGAACACATTTCCCCAGTATTCCTCTGCTCAGGCTGACTCCTCTCTCGCCATTTACGACATTTCCCGTGGTAAATAACGGGCTATTACACGGAGCGTGAGGTATTGACTGTCAGAGTAAATTAAAATTAAACGGGGCCCAATTAACACTTGTTGCTTTTGCTAGTTTCATTTCTGAACAAAGGTGCTAAAATGATGACAAACCTGTGCGTGCTGCTCGAGAAGAAATCAATACAGATACAGAAAATGCTGTTTCTGATTGAAATTGCAGTGATAGCTTTCTTTTCGAAAACTCATTGCTCCGAAAACCTTGCCCTTCAAACACAGCTTGCGAGCCGTTGTACCTGCCTGTGTATTCTTTTCCTAGGGACTTCTTAACCTCCTTGGTTAATACTTTAAAACATCGTAGTTAGTGCTTCCGCTGATCACTTCCGTCAAGTCAACATCAACATATTATCATGTCATCGTGACTATTGTA
Organism: Larus michahellis; assembly: GCF_964199755.1. NCBI lineage: Eukaryota > Metazoa > Chordata > Aves > Charadriiformes > Laridae > Larus > Larus michahellis. The sequence continues at coordinate 219,907,475 of NC_133896.1, forward strand.
CACCTGAGCCTTACACTTCATTACTAACCAACACCAACTTCAGCAAAGAAACCCAGGCATTAAAACTGAATTAAAATATCCTGTCTTCAATTTGCTTTTTAACCAATAACCGAGGTCACTTTAATCTTGCTGGAATGGGATACTTCTTTTTCTCAGCACCCCAACACTTTAATTCAAGCACATTTCTTTGGCTTAATGTTTTCCTGCCTGCATTTCTGCGTAATTAAAGCACTTCAATGTGGTCAACAAAGTTAATAATATCCATTTATCTTAGGCAAACTGGCAAATGTCCAGTAATCACCCACTTCTTTCTATCAGCAGTCCCTGTCTCTCCTTCCCTTCTGTTTTCTCACCAAATATGCTGGAAGTTGAGCCTGGATACTACAGCAGGTAGTAAAATAGTAATAAATATATTCTCAGAAAGCTGTGGCTGTAAGGACTCCATTGCCTACAAAGTCATTGTAAATTATGCATTGCTGTTTAGTATCCTTGACATTTTTAGTAAGTGCAATAAAACACCTTTATAGAGTTGGAAAGAACTGTATGTCAGCTCAAGGGAAAAACAGAACAAATGAAAGACATAATTGTTTTATCTGCAATAGATTTCTTCAGTAGATTATTACTGAAAAGTGCAGACTTTTTCCTTGTCGGCTAGGCAGGACTAAAACCTGGAAGGCTCCATATGTCACTCAGCCAGCCATTAGATTAGAAAATAAGGTGGAGAAAGGGAAACGAAAGAAAATTGCAACTGCTAAGTTCAGACCTACAGCAAGGAGTTACATTTGCCACCATTTTAAAAGCAAACGGGAGGATGAGCAGGTATCCATGAGCAGCTCTCCAGAGGTCAATCAGCATCACCTAAATCCTCAGAAACTTTTTTGTGCCAAAATCTGGGACTTAAAATTAGGCTTGGGGCAAGATAAAATATTACTTAGAGCCAGAAGCAGGAAACTAGCTAACAGACAGACCTTAGGTTTCTGCCAGCTCTAGAGCATAAGCAAGCTCTGCTCTGCCTTTCCTGGTGATCACAGTGCAAAGGACCTCTCGACTGTCACGGTCAGGGCTGCAATGAAGTCCTATAAAGCAGATTATCATTTTTGCAGGCAAGATGTAAGGTTGCATTTTCACACCTACTATTAAATACAGGCATCAATCTGACTGCATCATTTCCAGCCAGCTGATAACAAGAGCAAAGTAAGCAGATAGAAATCCAAATTGTTGCTTTTTCCTTGTATTTAGGGTCCTTTCAGTGGTGCTGGCATTAGAGTAAAAGAAATTATTACATTATTACATGTTAAATCAGTTCTCTATCCTTCCTGAGCTAACTATACGTTTACCGTATTTTTTATGTCAGCCAGAAACTCACTCTTTGGGGCCCCAAAACAAAGGTATAATAAGGTTCAAATTGTGAAACTGAACTTTAGCTGTACTATTAGAATTTATACCTTGAAGATGTTTCCCTGACTTCTCATACAAACATCCCTGCAGTATTTTTCTTCTGCTCCTGAGGAATACTTCTGGCCTGCACTCTTGTTCTGGTTTGGAGAACGCAGTCTTTGATGTAGAAGTCCGTCCTGCCAAAAAAAAAAATAATTTCTATATTGCTTTCCCCTCCTCAACACGATCTGTCTTCTGCTTAATAACAAATAAAACCTCCAGGCCTGAATGACACAGCACCACCCCCCTGAGTCTGTAGAAAAAGCAAAAGGAAAGGTTTCTGTTGCAGCAGAATTCTTTCTGGTACCTGGGTAACAGGAATCCCAATTCCTTCAAGAACAAGAACATCTTTTTATGGCGGTGCCCATTAAAACATGAACCTCCCTACATCCTACTCAAAAGAAGGTGCTCACTGAAATGCCATTATTTTCCTGCAATATTATGTTCAGTGGGAAGGATGTTGTGAAATGTCTTGTTGATCATCTGCTCCAAGAGCACTACCTCAGCACACCAGAAAGAATTCAGACGTGACCTGCAAACGTCTGCAAACGTCCGTCACTTGCTCATGCCACATTTACATCAATAAGAGGGACGTTTATACAACAGACAGACCTATTTCATGCTGCCCTCCGCCCCGCAAATCCATCAGGATATAAAAATGCCCCAAGCAAAATCCCCACTTGAATTTACTTCGAAAGTCAAGGTCTGAAGGAGAAGTACTGGATCTTCTTGAGCTCCTGCTGTATGCTGGTGACAACCTGTGTGGCTTTTGCAGACGTGCACTCACTGCCTCCTCCTCCCCAGGCCAGCAGGACCCCAGCAAGGTGCCACCAAGCCAGCCCGAGCCCCAGAGCAAGCAGGGAGCCTTCAAACAAGGGATGGCTGTGTCCCACTGAGGCAAAGTTGAAGCAGGCTCAGGTCTCCAGGAGGACAATGCCAGCTCCTAACCTGAGTAATGGCCATAGCAAGAAGTCAGTCCACATAGAATTTTGCGGCTGGACTCCAAACCAAGCTGGACACACCAGTTCCCATTCCAAAAATTTATATCCATCGTGGTGCTTGTCGTATCAAACTAATCACCCAGATGGTGAATCCGTGCTTGTTCACATCCTCCTGGCTTGGCATTCCAGTGGGATGGGTCCAGGCAGAGACCAGAGGAGCAGACTGAGCCTTGTCAGAGGCAGGGGTTAAGGGTCTGAGCGCTCCCTTCCTGCACCCCTCCACTCTGCAGATAACTGTCTGTAAGAATGTCGATACTGCCTTCACATTCACAAAACCAGACCATAATCCCCCACACACACACACAAGATTAAGGAAAAATGGCTCATCTATCATAGTTATTTTCAGAATCAAATAAATGTCAGGTGGTCCTAACAAATAGTCTGCATTAAGTAGTCAACCCTGGAACATTTAATGTCTTGTGTCACTCAGCAGTGGTTTTGTTTTGTTCCTGTATTTTTTCCCCTTGAAAAGGTGTTTTGGATGACCTGTGGATCTGCTTTCCTTGGATTAAGTGGATGCCCTTCATTTTAATTGTCATTTTCAATGGCTTTAAGTCTGTGTGTTGATAAAGGAGATAAAAACAAGGTATTATTTAAATCAGTTTTTACTTCAGAGAAACGTGTTTTGCCTTAAAATAAGCCATTTGAAATTATGAATATCTGTACTGAAGTCTAAAATAATATAATTAAACCATTTTCAATTAAAGTAAATGTGCACTGCTTAAATTTTTATAGAAATGCAAACTGCTGAATTGGTTGAAGGTACCACCTTTTTACCTGAAACCAGAATTTTCTCAAGTAATAAAACTATTTTTGACATTTGGACTCTCCTTTTCAGGTGCAAATATTAATTTTTCAAAGTAAGAAAAAATTAATTCTCATTTAATTAAGTATCAGTTCAGTAACTATTTATTTCAAAATATGGATAGAAAAAGTAGAACATTTTCTCTTCTTCCTCTGGTTTGGGACAAACGATACAATCAGAGCTGATGAGATCCAGTAGTTTTAAAATCTTAGAGGGCATGATGACAAAAAATAACAAGATTTGCTAACTAATTAATGATACTATTTCATTTGTTTATTAAAGGATGTTTTGAATGTGAAACATTTTTCATTAACTTTTTTCCCTGATAGATCTACCTCACTGAAGGTAGTTTTATTAAATTAATCATTAAATTGTTTCTGTACATATAATTGAATTTTATTCCCATTTAAATGTAATTTGACACAAATTGCACTTAAAACATTAATCATCTGGTGGAAAGGAAATGTATCATTCATCATCTTATATAGCAAAAATGTGAGATATAACGATCAGAATAAGTATAAATTAAGCTGTGTTACTACTTACGGACACACAAAATCACACACGCACACACACACACACACACATATATGGGTATAGAGGTATGTCTCTGCATCCACATGTGTGTGGTGTAGGTATACAAATATTGTCTTGGTTAGCAGAAAAATGCCAAATTTATTCTAAAGATCTATTAATTCCCAAATCAAGTTGTTTTAATGGTTATTCATCAGTAAGGATTAACCTGTCTTTGGTAAAATAATTATAATTATGAATTCAAAATGAGATTATAATAGATCATTTTAAATCAAGGCTCACCACTTACTTACTGATTTAAATTATTATTAGAATTGGCAATTTACATCATTTTGAATTAAAGTAATTCAGTCAGGCAAGGACATTTTTTGACATGAAAGTTTCTAAAAGATTTACAGAAAATTGAATTAGAATGCTATCTACTCAAAAATTCACAACAAAGTAAGTTATTTAGAATTATATGTATTTGTATTAAACATGTTGTGTAAAGAAGAATGACATTTTGGTTCAAGTTAGCATATTCCAGAGCCAGGAAGTGTGTTGCTCCTGAAGATCCCGTTTTCTGAATCCTCCTTTGCCCTATGCATGATGGATTATTTTCTATTTGAAACATTATTTAATATGTTATTTTCTGTTAAAGGATGGATCTAAGGCAAAATAGGAGAGTTTAGAAACAAGTTATGACCTGACTTTCCCCAGGCTGCAGGGTAATAGAATTATTCAAAATGAGAATAATCAATTGTGCCTGTATCCAAGCTCAGATCTGCAACAAGCAGTTGGGGCTTTAGCATCTCTCGGACCTTCATTTTGATATCTTGTTTCAGGAACTTTTCTGCTTAAAATTAAACCTCATGACCAGCATCTGACTAGACTTGGTACCCGGGTTGTGCAGGAAGGACCACCTGTAGGTCTTGGCTCAGGTGCAGCAGCAACTCCTTGGGATGACCAAATTGATTTTGGATGTCGGCCTCCCCACTGCCCCCACAGCTGTGGTCCCCATCGCATCTGGATTTTCAGCCTCTGAACAATGAAAGTTCTCACTACAAGCAAAAAAATGGCTTGTGGACCAAAAGGAGGACATATGCCATGCTGTTCATTGGCGGTCTTGCATTACTCACCACCACGAAAGACCTGGATGAAGGACAACAGAGTGTTTAATAAGAATATGACACTATGCTGGAAGGCAATGCCAGCAGGAGGAGGACAGGATTATTATTGAAAATCATCTTGAAAATTGGAGAAATGTGCTGGGAGGAAGAAAAACGTCTTAGAATCAAAGAATAGAATCATAGAATGTGTTGGGTTGGAAGGGACCTTTAAAGGTCATCTAGCCCAACCCCCTTGGGCAGGAGTAATCAACAGCGCTCACACAACCACTCGCACTGCGGTTTTGCAGAAAACATCTATACATTGTCGTGGGTCGGGGTCTGAAAATAGAGCAAGGTAAAGAGCAGTAGGAGACATAAGCAGGAATATACTCTCTTGAGAACACATCCCATGGTGATATTTTCTGCTGGTGTGTTCTCTCCAAGTGTTCACCTGGCAATTCAGGAAAGACATGGACTTTTGAAGAAAATGCGGAGGATAGCAATAAGAAGAACTCAAGTTCAAGAAAAAAAAAAAAAAAGAGTCAAGGGATATTTAGTCTGAAGACAAAGTAGGGTGGTAACCAGTTCACCTATCCATTTCTAAACCCATTCTGGGCTCAGCACCCTAGGAGATACTGACACCAGTCATTCTGTAACATCGGGTAATTCTAAGAAAACTACCAAGAAACTAAGGTAAGATTTACCTCATCAAATACAAATATTACAGTGCACGCATATTACAGACTCTTTTCATACTCAGCAGGGAATTCATTCCAGCCTAAGCAGAGATCCATGTTCATTCCTGAGACGCATGACCTACAAATGCACCTCATGACTATAAGGGGAACCCTGGGCATAAGTTCTTAAATGGCAGATATCTACGGAGTAGAGATGAATCCCACTCTGAGTTATTCAGAAGAACAGTAAAAGAAGAGACCCTCTTTAAAATTACAGCTTTTGCAGAATTAGGGATTATGTCTGTCAAAGGTACTATATTTTTCTGCCAGTATCTAAAAAGTGTATGTTCAGATGTGCTGCCACATAGAGCACTTTCCATTTTCAATACAGCTAATATCAGTAAAGAAACAGAAAGAAATGATGACTTACTGTGGTGGGTTGATCCTGGCTAGACACCAGGTTCCCACCAAAGCCACTCTGTCAGTCCTCTCCTCAGCTGGACAAGGGAGAGAAAATATAAGGAAAGGCTCATGGGTTGAGATAAGGATGGGGAGACACCACTCACTGATTACTGTCACGGGCAAAACAGACTCGACTTGGGGAAATTAATTTAATTTATTGCCAATCAAATCAGAGAAGGATAATGAGAAATAAAAATTAAATCTTCCCCCCATCCCTCCCTTCTTCCCAGGCTCAACTTCACTCCCAATTTCTCCACCTCCTCCCCCTGAGCAGTGCAGGGGGACGGGGAATGGGTGTTGAGGTCAGTTCATCACACGTTGTCTCTGCCAGTCCTTGCTCCTCAGGGGGAGGACTCCTCACACTCTTTCTCCAGCGTGGGGTCCCTCCCACAGGAGAGAGATCTCCATGAACTTCTCCAACATGAGTCCTTCTCCCGGGCCGCAGTTCTTCCTGAACTGCTCCAGTGTGGGTCCCTTCCATGGGGTGCAGTCCTTCAGGAACAGACTGCTCTAGCGTGGGTCTCCCACAGGGTCCCAAGTTCTGCCAGCAAACCTGCTCCAGTGTGGGCTCCTCTCTCCATGGGCCCACAGGTCCTGCCAGGAGCCTGCTCCAGCATGGCCTCTCCACAGGGTCACAGCCTCCTTTGGGCATCCTCCTGCTCCAGCATGGGGTCCTCCACGGGCTGCAGGTGGATCTCTGCTCCACCATGGACCTCCATGGGCTGCAGGGGGACAGCCTGCCTCACCATGGGCTTCACCACGGCCTGCAGGGGAATCTCTGCTCCAGAGCCTGCAGCGCCCGGACCACCTCCTCCCCTCCTTCTTCTCTGATCTAGGTGCCTGCAGAGTTGTTGCTCTCACATATTCTCACTCCTCTCTTCAGCTGCAGTTTTCTGTTGCAGTTTTTTTCCCCTTCTGAACTATGTTATCCCAGATGCGCTACCACCCTCGTTGATGGGCTCGGCCTTGGCTAGCGGTGGGTCTGTCTTGGCACCAGCTGGCATTGGCTCTAACAGACATGGGGGAAGCTTCTAGCAACTTCTCACAGAAGCCATCCCTGTAGCCCCCCTGCTACCAAAACCTTGCCATGCAAACCCAGTACACTTACTGGGATTCAAGAAAACACTAGGATGGAATACGCGTTTCATTTTCTGTTTAGTAGTATGAGATGTGCTAAAATGAATGTTAGCTTAAGTATCTTCCAAGTTAATAAGCTCCAGTGTTTCAGAGCAGAAAAGCCTGGTCTGCTGGGAGTTAAATGGCAGTGCTTCTTATCTGGGAGACATATTGCTAACTGGAACAAATAAGATGGTACATGCAAGAAAAGCCAAAAAGGATCTGAAGACGTTACAGAAATATTGGGCTTGCTGCTGAAGAAAACAAAGCATACTGTCCTTCAAACATATGAAATACAGCACAGAGTTTAACCTTTTGGACCATAAGGTAACTTCCAGAAATCAGCTCATCTGGAATATATAAATTAGTATCCCCTTCAGTCTTTCCTCTCTGACACTGACCAGGGCAGCCAGATGCTTACAGAAACCAAAAATCCAATGTTTACTTACCAAAGAGTTTCAAAATCGAGAGTCACTTTTCATTTCTTAACTATTGAAGTGATTACATCCCGAGGAAAACAACACAATTTAATAATCTCATGTGATGAATAAGAATACCCTGCAGCGTGTGCTTCCCTGTCCTTACTGAGGGTTAGAAAGAACGAGCCTGAAAAAGTGGATCAGATCCAATGACTGTAATAAGGGACAAGGGAGGATCTGTTTTGAATACATAGTGCTATTAAGAACCTCAGATGAGCGATAGAGGGTCATACCCATGATCTTTCACTGAAAGTAGTGCAGATAGATACTTAGAAATTACTTTAAGAAACAGGGAAAATCTCAGTTATCCTTCCCTAGCATGTCTTCTCCACTTTGGAATTCCTTACACTTTCAGTGAGATAGGGAATTCTTACAGCAGTGTGTACCTTTTGCAGTGTGCTGTTTAACAGCCATCGAAGGATCCATTTTCCATTAATTCCTTTATCTCTTTTCTAAATTCTTTACTTGGCATCTAAAATAAGTCAGGGCAATGACCTCCACATTTTACTTATGCACTTTGTGGAAAAGCACTCCTGGTGGTGTTTTTAAATCCAGAATTTGGAAAATGTATTGGGTGCCCCTTTAATTCTTGTGCTGCAGAAAGCAGAGGTTCATCATTCTCTAATCTTGTTCTCCTTTTCCTTCATTGTGGTATCCTCACTCCTTGAATACTCTTTTTTGTTCCTCAGCTATGGAAGAGACTACATCCATTCAATAGCTTTGACGTGCTTCCTACTCTTCTAGACAGCTTTTTTGACCCACTGCATCAGTGAAGAGAATGACCAGAACTAAAAGCATCACGGGTTTGTTTGGGGTCCTTTCTTCATGTTTTCTTTGACCTCATGTTCCTTATCTTCTATTTCCCTTTGTACTAACATTTGAACTGACATGCATTTTTTCAAACTTTCTCTCTTCTCTATTCATCTGTTTCAAGATGTCTATCTGCACCAAAAATTAAATTCAACTAATGAAAGTGACCTCAGCTAGGGATTCTCTTGTTCACTCTAAGGCTTTCAACATTTTTTCTTTGTGGTCCTGATAAAAAGTCCCTCTGCATCCTTCCCATAGGCCCCCGTTAGGTACTAGAAGGCCACTATAAGGTCTCCCTGGAGCCTTCTCTTCTCCAGGCTGAACAACCCCATCTCTCTCAGCCTGTCTTCATAGCATAGGTGCTCCAGCCCTCTGATCATCTTCCTGGCCCTCCGCTAGACCCACTCCAACAGGTCCACGTCCTTCTTGTGCTGAGGACTCCAGAGATGGACACAGTGCTCGAGGTGGGATCTCACCAGAGCAGAGTAGAGGGGGAGAATCACCTCCCTCGACCTGTTGGCCATGGTATCACCACTGTCTTGTATTCAAATGTGTTTTTAAAGATACCTTTAACCTGTGCATCTTTTTTTGAATTTGTCCAAAGCCACAGCAGTGGCAGAATCTAAGTATGCTGCTTAGCCGGGAGCAGAATGGTTTGCTACAATATAAAAAAAAAATCTCTGTTTCCTCTGCCTTGCCCATGGTGGTTAAAAATATCAACATCACAAGCTATTTTTTGAAAACGTGGTGCAGGAGCACCCCAGTGCAGAACTCACTGCCTCTGGAGATATCTTCTGAGCGTCCCCATTCACTAGATACAGCACAGCCTTACCAGGACACCTCCCAAAAGCAGCCGTTCAGCTCATACTGCTGAACAACCATCACAACAGCTCTCCTAATAGATAGCTTCGCAAGTGTACCCAGTGCCACACAATAGGTGAGCTGTGCAACACAAATTACACTGAGTTATGTTCTTCCTGCAGATGACTGTAAAATTATATAGGGCTCTCTACATAAAGGACTTAACTTGCCTTCTGCAAAGAACACAAATGTGTGGCATGAATCATGAGGACAAAGATGAAACTGATTCTTAACAGCTAATTGCTTCACAGGGGAGAGATCACCTTTGTGGGGAAAAAAGGGCCTGTAAATTTAATACAAAGTCAATGCCTCCTAAAGCCTTCATATAGAACTGAGGAGAGAATTATTTCCTAATACAGTATTCCGTGTCGTTTCTTCCTAATTTCTTGCATGTAAGCTAGCCAGCCATTTTCCAAGCTCAGGATATATTCCAACTCCGAGTTTCTTCCAGGACACAGTTTCATTCTGTGGTGCAACATAAAGTCAAACAGCTCCAAAATGTCATTTTTCTTCAGTATCTGTTCTTTTCCTGATTTCTTTTAGCCATTTTAGGGAAAACCTGGCCACCTCTCACTCAAGCTTGAGTGTTATTCATGGTTACCACTGGTGTGTCTGGCCATGTGAGAGGAGGGACAGCAGCAGAGCATGACCCAAGGGACTGTGACCATCATTTGAGACCTCTGTTGTCCCTCCCCATTCTGCAGTCCTGTGTGCAGAAGGTGGCCTTAGTCACAGACCAGGAGAAAGGTCACAGCACAAAAGAAGAGTCAACCATAATGTTAACTTCTACAGGTCTATCTAGACCAAGGCCTCCCTCTGAAGGTGGCAGGCTCCTGTCTTATCAGGACAAACTACAGAGGTTTTCCACACCTACCTTAGAGTGGTTACTGTTAAAAGCAACAGATTTTTCCCAGAAGGTCAGCCTGGGATGGTATAATGGAACCAGTTCCTTGCACGTCCTCCACCAGCATTGCAACACCAAGGCGGGTTAGCTTGGGCTTTGCTTTTTTTGTCCACTAAAGGAAATGGTGAGGCTGTCCTCCCTTTCAACCCTTTCTTTTGCACATACACACACACGCACAAATGCAACCTCTTGACCAGTTCATCCAGATCACACCCAAACATCCCACACACCAAAGCTGGTGCAGAGGGAGAACATAGACAGGAGGCAGAAAAGTCTTGACCCTGCCTTATCTTCGTCAGCCACTGCTGACATATGTAGAAGAGCGGATACTTTAGGAAGAGCTACAGTAGCTTTCTTCTTCTGGAAGAAAAAAGGACCCAGACAATGAGTCATACTTCTTTTCCCGTGTTCCTCTTGGCCTTACACTATTATAAGCCATGCCATTAAAGAGTAATGCATTTATCATTATTCTTCGAGCTCTGGATGTCTGGTTAAGTACAGCATGAAGATTCCCATGTCCTCAGAAAAATCAGCTGCTTCCTTACAAAAATCAATTATTTCCTTTAATGACACAAACAAAGGCCTGACCTGAATTGAATTGGTAAATCTATCAGACTTCTGAGAAATAAAAATAAATAACCTCAGATGTCAAGGAGTAGAGCAACTCCAAAATACCGTACTCAACTTTGAAATGACTTACCATCTGCTGTTGCCAAAGATTTTTATATTTAATGTTTCTGAATCAAAGGATATAGACTATGAGACCAGAGGAAGGAGCAAAAATTATACATTGGAGAAAGTGTTTCAGCAACTAATACCTTTCAATACCTTTTGGAGGAAACTGACACTGAACCCAAACTTTCCCTTTATTCTTCCCTTTAATAACAGCAAATGCTACAGTTTCAACTTTCCAAATGGCACAAGAGTGGGTATGTTGGCACAAATTTGGCTAATCATGGAAAATATCTTGTGTAATCAAGCCACATGAAGCACCTGACACTGTTTCAGATTGTAGAGTGCATTTCTGAGAGTGGACTTTTATGGGAATCATCGGCTGACAATTAAACTTCACAACTCCCTTTAACTGTAAGTGAAGAGGGACTATTCCCATCTCGGATGTGGAGGAGCTGGAGAAGGATTTCAGTATAATCTGAAGAATCAGGAATCAACATTTCTTGCTTCTCATACTGTTCCTTTCACTGAAGACAGCTCCTCAAAGATTTTTACTACTTGCCACCACTACCAACTCTTTGCTCAGTTTCCAGTTGATTATTTTCTTTCAAGGTTCCTGATGATTTAAAGTCATCTTACTCCTTTTTATTTTCACATAGCTGTTCCAGGAAGAAGACCATAAGCCTGTTCGCAGTATGAATCTGCCATATGTAGAAGCTTCTGTTTTGCATCTTGTGAATGGACTTTATTTTTTGTTCAACTCATTTTCTTAAGGTGAAGAACATTTCTGCCTAGTCTTGGATTCATCATGAAAAACTATATGATCTGCAATTCTCCTTCCGTTCACTTGTGCGAACATGATGCACTTCCTTAAAAGCGGTCTTTCTATATGCACCAGGTCAGGAAGCTCAGAATCAACCCATCATCTATTTAATCATATTTAAAGACTCTTTTCTGTCTGTCCTGGCATAGCTCTTTTCTGCTACTCTAATTTCTCCTTTACCACACACTGGTGGCAAGTCTTGTTGACATTATTGACGTCACTGAAGCTATTTCACGAGTACTTCCATTTTGGTATGACTACAGAGTGGCGAAGCTGGACGCAAGGGAATGGCACCAGACTTGATAATGGTCTCAAGAAATATTCCAGTAAAGCAGTAGCCCAACTTAATATTTTCCCTGGAAAAAGCATAAAACCCCATGACTTCAGTTCATTTGTATCTGTGCCCACCATTACATTTTAGCAGTAGCTTTAATTAAATGCAGAAACCCATAGAAATCTGCATAATCCTTACTATATCTGGATACAGTGTCTGCGTACAAAGGTGACCTCTTCCTAAAATTATTTCTCCGTTCGCTGTCTACAGTGCTATCCTTCATAATTCTGTTCTATTTCACTACCTGTGACTAGCAGAGAAGACCTCAAGAAAAACACCAAATTGACTGGAGAATAATCAGATCTACACTCTGAAAAAGAAATGAACATTTAACCATTGCTATTTCTTCCAGAAGATCGAATTCTTTGCAGACAGAAAATGTTGCAATACACAGCTATAGAGCTTGTTACTCATGAAAAGAATTATCTTACAAAGGAAACACTAAAGCAGCATTCACAAAGGAGAAGCTTCATTTTTAGGAAGGTCAGTTTGCTCAGGGCAAAGTCACAAGACACTCTTTTCCAGCTTTTGTAGGATGATATATCACCACATCAGTCATGCATAGAAAATGTACAGTTAGAGTTTATGTGCTGAGGGGAGATAATCTAGCCAAATCCCCATCGGCAAAACAAAACAAACTAGATAATAGCTCCAATATCTCCGCAAAGCCTACAACCCTGACTGCTTTTCAGAGCTCCATAAAACAGACAGAACAAGATCCTGTGACCAAAAAAAGAAAAATGGGGTATGTGTGTTTTCCTCTGCCAGAGAAGATCAAGAAAAGTATCTGCTGATGTAGCATTTCAGAAAGTAATTTCTATGTGCGGAGGCAGGGGACCAACCAGGGATTTAATGACAAAGAAGTACCTGTCTTCTTTTGTGTATCAGCCAGAGCTGTGGATGTTGGGGTAGGACCTGAGATGAGGATGCAGGTCCACAACGAATGATTTGTGTTTTCTTTCTAGTGCTCCCACTGTCTAGAAGCCATATGTCTTTCATTTACAAGCCATACGTCTTTCATTTACAAGCCATACGTCCATAGACTACCTGCAAACAAATACATTATTCATGTAGAAAGCGATCCTCATCCCTTGAATTGAGGACAATAGGCTCACCACAAGATCCTCCAATAGCTGTAGGATCTCCCATTTCTTGCGGTCCCCATGAACACAGAGCCCAAAATAAGAGGCTGCACACCGTTGGCTCAGTGTTGTTGCCTTTTGTACAGACAATTTGGGAACCACTGGCATAAATACTCGGAAAATGGAAAAAAAACCCCAGCTTTGGAAGGCACTTGAAATTCTAGATGAAAGTCCATATTTAATATTCTGTGCCTATTATTCCTACATGTACTGATCAGCTGCCTAATTTTGTGTGGACTCCACCACTTTCCATGCAAGCTCCATTAAGCCTATCTGCAAGTACGGTGATCAGATAGTTGGAGGCAATGCTTTGCCCTCAGAGCTTTCAAACCTATCCATGACGATGCAGGTACTGGCCTTGGCATCCTTGACAAAGCACTGTGAACACAGTAGGAATGAAACTCATCAATATTATTGCCCCTATAGCAAGAAGTTAGTGTTAATACTCTTTTTTGAGATGGACATGAACATAATGTGAGGTAAGTCCAACACATTGTTTTTATGTACAAAAACTCCATGGAAAGTCTTTCCAAAGTTGGAAACACACAGCCAAGGCAGAAGTACAAACCCCTCCTGAGGCTGTCACTTTTTGTGACAGACTTTGGGGGCTGACAGAGGCACAGACAGTGTGCTGTGGGTTCGCTAAAGTGTATTTGTCTTGTCAGTACCCCTGTGTGGGCTGAGAGCTTTCCAAGATGATCTTCCAAGCAGAAGCTGAGATGTTTGCTCTCCAAGCCAAGAAAGTCAAAACCTGTGATAATACTCAATTATAGTAGCTTTATTTCCGTTATGTCTAATGTAGATATAATTGATCTGTCTCCTCGATATTTATGCATGCAAAGGCACAGTTATTCAGTAGCTCCACTCTGCTTGGCTCAGAGAGTAAGCTTCTTGCAATATACGCCTTGGACGTTAGAAAGCATCTTTATTTGAAGAAATATTTTTAAGAAGGCAGGGATTATTTCTACATGTGTTTTTCAGAATCAGGTACTCCTTGCATTCTTATAGCACCAGCTCAGAGCATGCTACATTCTGCACAGAAAATACTCCCCAGAAGACAATACATTTGTCCAGATATTTCATAGATTACAGCTTGTCAGAAATTTCATAGACTACAGCTTGTCAGAAATGTCTCCAAAGTTTCCACAAAGGGTTTTGTCAGAAAAATACGAAGCATCAAAATCAAAACTTTTCACAACCACCTACCTGTTTTCATGAAACTTTTGGTCAGGAGAGGTTCCTCATCTGCCTGACTGAGGTTTTAGATGAAGAAAAGGCAAAATAACACGTGTTCTGCCTGACAAGGGGTTTTTAATATGTTCAAGGCCTAGAATGTCTTGAAACCAAATATCTTGTCAAACATGTTTAACAGATATTGGAATGTAGCACCAAATGGGACCAATGCATATTTGGTTATTCACATACAGTCAAGCAACTCCTGATGAAGATACTGCGGAGCAGGAGTTCAGAAGCCCACAAACAATAATGTTTTCTTGCTTGTTCCTCAAATGGGAGCCTGAAACATTTGGAGGAGTCATTACCATCTTTGTCTGAAGACAAGGTGTTGAGGTAACAAGAACGCCCAGATCTCATTCTTCACCCTTGAGCACATTGCTGAGTTCTTTGCCCCAAAAGTCATTCCCCGTTTGCATCCACAACACAATTTGGATGGAACCTCTCATGAGTTGCAGGTTAAATTAGTCACCCATGCACACTGCTTCACTTGAAATGCTTTTTTTCAAGCAACTGAGCTTGAAAAAACTGGAAGAGGAACTCAGAAGAGCCTAGTGCCTACAGCACACTTACAACACAGTATGGGTGGCCCCAGGTCTGCTCCTGTCCCATCCACCTTTGCTAAGATAACACCAGGCAGAAATGAAGTCTTTCCTTTCAGAGATGCCAGAATATTTCGTAGGAGGGCCTTGGGTTGTCTGTTACAAGGGCAGAAAATATTGACAGCCACTCAGAAATCGGGTTGAGGCAAGCTGCCCGTGCAGAAACCAATGCTGTGGCTTATAAGTGGTGTAGGAGTCAGGGAGCTACAAGAGGTATTGCATGCAAAAAGAAGGGCAGGATAAAAACACAGATGCTTTATATGGCCTGGGGGGTTGGCTGTGGTAACTCCACTAAAGCCTGCGAGGAAGTCACCCAGCCCAACCAATGTCTTCCACAGCTGTGGACTTCACCACTAATCTTGTTCTCAGGCCGTTTTTTCACGGCTCACTTGCATCCCAAGTGGCATTAAGACATTCGAGAATATTTCTGCTTTGGAGAGGACAAACACGAGGACAGCACTACAATTGACCTTCCTCATTTTTTTTTTCCCAGAGTATTTTCCTAGGTGTTTTTCCACCATGTAAATGTGGTATTCACCACTTCCCCTACATATAGCTGGTGTTTAAAAGGGGCAGGTAGAAAATGAACAGCCAGCAGATCCTTCCGACTACGCTAGCTATGCTTTCTAAATTGTCCTCTGCTATTTCCTAGCCATGCTCCAACTGTGGCACAGGGCAGAATGTTCTGTACAGATACAGTGCCAAAAATTGCTCAGAACCTATCTTCATATTCAAAGACCTGTTTTCCTTTAATTTAGCAATTGTGAATGGCCTCCAGTCACTTGAAGATGTAGAAAAGCACCACAAATGTAAAGAATTATAGCATTTGCTTTAACCATAGAAGCAATTAACTCTCCAGCAGTGTGGAAAACAGCTTTTGAGCTGTATTTATTGATGCATAGATTTCACTGTAGTGTGATATTTGAAGACAAATTGCTGTGCCCATAATTAAGACCGTTGAGGAATTGGCAAGTGAAATATAATGATGAAACACCAGCTCAAAGGGCAAGTGAGTTAGATTGGTCAGGATGATACAATCTATATGACCTCAGTGCCCTATTCCTGCTCATTGATTTCCCAATTAAATATAACTTTTTATTCAATCAGTTAGAATATACTGCAGGTTATTGATGCACTGCTAGTAGGAAAAAGCAATGAAGTAAAGATAAAACAGTGGGTGAGCACTGCCTCATTTTAACATTTTATTAACCTTAATGGTGTCATGATGAAGATGATGTTATGTACTTGGATCTTTTTGTCCTTTTTTAATTTCTTTTTTTTTTTCTTTTAGTTTAAAGTGAATTTATTCTGACCAACCTGGGGCAGACAAAGCCGAGTCCTGGTAAGTGTAACGCCGTTTTGCTCTCCTTTATTTGAACAATGCTAAAATTCCATCATCAGTACTGCGCCTTCACCCCCTCTCAGCTAGAGAGAAGAAATGCACAGAGACAATGAGGGAGGTAGAATAGCTTCTGTACCAGGAGAAATCAAATAGACTAGGACTTAAGCTTGGACAAAAGTCAGAAGAATGAGACAATGATAACAGCCTATGAAATGAAAAATTAAAAGGAGAAGGTGAATAGTGCCGTTCAGCCCTGCTGAACTTAAGGCATCATCTGCAGAAGGGACCTGGAAGGATGGGAGAAAAAGATTTCCAGAAAGAGTATGCCTGTATTTGGGATAATTTGGCTGGCCCAGAATGTTGCCAGAGGTTTGTGAGAAAAATGCTTTTGATTAGCTTCCATTTAAACTATTATCAGGTTTGCATGACAACTTGTTTCTGGTTTATGCCGCTATTTTGAATCAGACCCTTGTGTGACTGACCCATCGTTATTTTTTCCAGGACTGAGGTGGCAGCTTTTATTTTTTCTTGCATCGTAATATATCTCTACCTGTTATAATACAAATTCAACGGTATTCCTATTAAGGAAAACTAGAATATGCTAAATCCTTCAGAGGTTTGCGGGTCAGATAATAGTAGATATATTAAAATAGCAGTTACTCACTTTCACACTTTTCTCCAAACACAATAGTTCACCCACGAGCTGGGAAGACACTTAACTGAATACTATCATCTTGTTTTTATTCTGGTGTATGCCAGCTTGAAGGTGAGGGAACACCTTCTTTGTAGCCAAAATTCATTCCCTTCCAGATAGCAACATTTTCAGAAGATCATGAATATTGACAGAATATGAATAAATTCCAGTGTAACACACAAATGAATCACTCTGTGCAAATTGCTATGTCCTAAGGACCCGGTCTGTCATGAGATTACATTTGTGCATCAGGAATAACAGTCTTGGGGTCAAGGGGATTGCATATAACAGATGAGATATGGAGTGGAGACAAGCCAGGCCTCAGGGCAGTGATTTATTTTGTGTCCAGGCAACACGTAGACCCAGCTCTTCTGTTCAGGAAATGTGGATTGTGAGATCCTTTGAGTTTGTTGTCTATTGAAAAGCTGCAAAAGTAGACAAGGAGGAACCCTCTTTCCCAGTGTTCCCGTCCCCTTTCTCATGACAACACACACAGCTCTCTAATATATCTGTGGGAACCAAAGAAAGTTCTACATGCCTTGAAGAACAGACACACACAGAGAGAGCAAGTCAATACAAAACATATTGCCTTCAAGCTTCACTGAGAAGTAGCAGATCAACTGTTTGGAGCATGGGCAGGTGCCTCTTCACCTGATAATGCAAATGCAATTTCCAGGCTCTTCCATCACGGAAAATGCCCTCTACCAAAGCTAACTCACTGTCTAGCAATGATAATTCCATAAGACTCCATTTTCACAATAACTAAGAAACCTACCGTGCATTTATCCTGACAGCTACTTGCTGAGGTGCAGAAATAGCGTTACTCCCAACTTCACAGGGACAGAAAGGTAGAATGAGGCTGAATAATCTGATTTAAGTCTTAAAGAAAATGAATGAGAAATGGGATTTTGACAGAAGCGGGTTTGTTCAGCCTTAGGAAGGAAGGCAAATGGGAGACGTTATTGCTGTCTACACCTATTGCTGTCTACACCTACTGCTGTCTACACCTACCTTACGGAAAAGTGTAGAGATGCTGGAGGCAGACTTTCCTTGTAGGTGCACAGTGATAAGACAAGAGTCAATGGACCCAAGTAGAAACGTGAAAAATTCCTATCAGGTACAAGGAAAATCGTTTCACCAGGCAGGGTCAAACACTGGGATAGGGGGCCAAAGAAGTTGCTGAATCTCCATCCTCCATTTTGAGATTCAAGTCACAAAATGGAAAAAGCCCTGAGCAACCTGACATGGCTGAGAAAGAGTTTGGACCAGGTCACCTCCAGAGGTCCCCTCCAACCTACTTGATTCTGAGAGCAGCAGAGCAAGGATGGAGATCCAGCAATCCTGTGTTACAGACCAATAGTGTCCGTAACCCACCAGGCATCACTTCACTGCACAGAGGGACCAGGAAGCTTCCTGAAAGAACATTAGTAGTCATTATTTCTAAGGGTATTTCACTAACCAGTTATTAATGGATTAGTGCAATATTTGAGATGTTTCTAGGGTTAAATTCAACTTGTAAACCTACACCAAAACCCCTAAAGTCATGTAGGTCAAGATTTGAACTGCATAATGTGAGAAAGAAGAGATATACTGAAATAATAAGAAATGACTATTTAGCACTTTAAAGAAATAAGCACAGAAATGCTACGTCACATGGTTTTAGGAAATGCTTGCCATTCATCATAATTTGGATGTCAAATTTCTTAAGATAAATGGTTGTCTTACGTGTGAAGTGTATTTACCCACACAGTCAGCTTGCTCTTTGCTTTGTATTGCTGAACTTCCACACGCAGCTCCCTGCTGAAATATATGTATTTCCCTTAGCTACCATCACAGTTTATAAGTCCAAATTTGGACCAGCTTCTCAAGATCTACAGGGAACTTCACCTGAGAAGCAATTCTGCTATGCTCAGTAGAAACAATCTCAGTTGGCTCCTCTGTGGGATGGGCACTCCATTTAGATAGGCTTGTATGTAATCCCTACAAGTCTCTGAAACCTCATACAGTATATAAAATGATGTTTTTCCCAGTAATTTTCAAAGGAAAATAGGTAATTTTAAATTAAAAAAAAAAAAAAAAAGGATTTTATGGCATTTCGCTAGTCCCCAGACAAATTGCAATTGTTGCCCACATCTATAAAAAAGCAAATATTAGAAGCATCAGGCGGCAGAGAACAGTTTCGCGTGACTGAAACTGCATAACTCTCTTGACTCCAACTGACCTGTGCCACTTCGTATCAGGAGGGATCAGCCTCCAAATATAGAATCATACAATCATAGAATGCTTTGGGTTGGAAGGGACCTTAAAGATGATCTAGTTCAACCCCCCTGCCCTGGGCAGAGACACCTCCCACTAGACCAAGTTGCTCAAAGCCCCGTCCAGCTTGAACACTTCCAGGGATGGGGCATCCACAACTTCTCTGGGCAACCTGAGCCAGTGTCTCACCACCCTGACAATAAAGAATTTCTTCCTAATGCCTAATCTAAGTCTCCCCTCTTTCAGTTTAAAACATCTACCCCTCATCCTATTAGTAAACTCCTGATAAAGAGTCCCTCTTCATCTTCCCTGTAGGCCCCCTTTAGGTACTGGAAGGGGGTCTAAGGTCTCCCCGGAGCCTTCTCTTCTCCAGGCTGAACAACCCCAACTCTCTCAGCCTGTCCTTATAGCAGAGGTGCTCCAGTCCTCGAATCACCTTCACGGCCCTCCTGTGGACTCGCTCCAACAGGTGCACATCCGTCTTATGTTGGGGGCCCCAGAGTTGGATGCAGTACTCCAGGGGAGTACTGCAGCCTGACAGAAAGCTCACTGCAGTCAATTGAAATCCTTTTGTATCTCACTTTTCCATTTGCGAAATGAAGATAATAGCTCAGATTTATCTCATTGATAGTCTTACCTGTGTAAACTCGTCAAAGACCATAAGGAGATAAGAACCAACAATTGCACAAATAAAATTAGTTATAGAGACCTGCATATTCATACTATCCTATAGAACCAATGAATCAAAAGCTGCATAGAAGGGGAACAGTTTTCGTAAGGAAAAAAAATCTACTCAGGGAACAAATCACAGTAACTTTTCACACAAAACTTTTCACACACAGGACAGCATTCCACCAATGCCCTTATCAAAATAATGGGGAACTATCTACCCAAGTTTTCTATTGCAAAAAAAGCACCCAGTATAGCAGATCCACAAGGACACTGGAGAGAAGCACTGAAGTTAAAATGAATAGCTTAATTACCTGCCATAATTTATTGGACATAGACAACTGATTCCATGGATCTCTGAAATTAATTCATGATGACCTTGAAATGAAGAAACTGTGTGAAGGACTCTCAGACTTTCTTCTTTTTTTTTTCCATAGATAAATTTCCAAAAGTTTTCAGGATTTGTTAAATATTTTTCTATGATAGAAGAGGAGATAATCCTTCCAGAAGCCTCCAGACATCCTGATCTGAAGCCCATCTGTTTAGAAAAGCACAGGATCCCTGACCCTTTTATCCCCCTTTGAGGATCACAATTAAAATATATAAGTTCACTATATAAAAGGTATTAAAAGACACTTGGTTTTCAGCCTAATTCACTTAGCTGTAGATGTCTACTGTTTAGATCTCTATACCTGAGCTAGTCATCCTGGGTTAGCTTTGTAATAGGTGGAAAGAAACAGACACTTTATCTTTGGAGGGTATCACATCCTAAGGCAAATATCTGGAACAGCTCAGACGAAAGCACATATTTCCTTCCATTCGCTGTAAAGGCAGTCCAGTTGACAGAGTCCAGTGACTCATAGACGTCTACATTCGGTAGCCGTAGTGGATCCTGTGCAACTGCCCCAGGATTCACAGATGTCTCTGACAGATCAGGTAATGAACTCACCCCCCTGCACCCACTTATGTTATGTTATCTCATTACTAACTTCAGAAGAGGAAACGCTGGTGACTCCCATGACATTTCAAGATACTGTGCTTTCCTACCAAAGCAAAGTCGCTTCCCTTTTGAAATAGATGGGGAATCCCAGAGGCAGAAAATTCCACAGAAGAAACACCGTGACAGAGACAAATCTTTTGGGAAGACATTACAGAGATACACATCTACAAAGTGGGCTCTGGAGGAGACCTAGTCCTTCTGAATTCTTTTTTCTTTTTACTCTAGTCTGTTGTCCGAGAGGAATTTTAACTAGGGTGTCCTCAATTCAGAGCTTGGCAGTATGAGAAAATTGTCCAGGAAAGCTGCTCTGGAGCACAGGGCCAGGGCAGCCACATCACTAAGGGGGCGGAAAGAAACAGTGCCAGTACTGCATTTTGTTGCAGAGTTTTCTGACCCTCTATAAATACAGGCAAGTCAAAATACACAGGTGGATGATTGCTCTTCTGTAGTATCTTCCCTTGTGGACCCCTTATTCCAAAAGAAAATTTTCCGTTCATGAAAACCGATTCTGTTCTGGGAGCAAACTACATATCTGCAATGAAATAATTTTCACTCTGAAACAGGAGTATCCCCGCAGTGATCTGTTCCAGGATTACTCCAGTGGGAGAACTGTTCGGCTCAGGTTCCCCATTCATCCATTTTCCACCGTGTCTGTGCTGAAAAACCCACCCTCCTTCCAATGAAAGCTGAGCCCAGGATTCTCTGATTGCTGTCTAAATCTTGCTCTTTCCGCAGTGATTCTGCTGGCAAGAAAAATGAGTAAATGGTCTGTGATTATATTGCTCACACTTTTCATATTTTTTGTACCTGTCCTCATTATTTGGGGAGAAAAGTGGTTCATATGCAGCCTTCTCAGAGGTGCAGCATCCTTCTCATCTGTTAAAGATTTTCCCTTGATGCCAATGGAGCTTTAGCGATTTGCATCACTTAAGAATCTGCCTATTTGTACTCTGCATGGGTCAAAATAATGAGAGAATAAGTCTGAAATAAGTCGGTATTTTTCTTTCCCGTACTCAAGTGAGGTCATGTGAAAACTCCCCTGGCTGTGGGCTCACTGAGGTCTGAGCAGTTCCTCTTGCAATGGATAAACACTCTTTCAGGGGAATCGTCTCTCTGAGGGGATCCTTGCTTAAATTATTTCTGGCCGTTCTTAATAGCTCAGCCATGTCACAGCATTTGCCTGCGCTGATTTGAGTGTGTCACGTCCATGCAGGGATCAGCGTGATCGCTCAGTCTGGGCTCCAGCATAATGATCATCTGCCGAAGAAGTTTCTTCAGTGAGTCCAGTATTCATGGCCGAGCTGCAGCACTGCCTGCAGAGAAGTAAAAAATCTTGCTTTATAGACTTCCATACAAATGATCTACCACAGCCCCTAGCAAGGTATTCCAGCAGCTAAGCGGTAAAAATATGTGCCTGATTTCTCCAAAATACTGCTTATGCAATCTTTGGCTGCGTTGGGTAGAGACCATGATCAAAGCACAAACAAATGAGCTTTACACTGCTACATGGTGTTCTGACTTTCCCTACAGAAGTTTCCTCATACGAATATCAATTTTTCGCTAAATCCCCTGTATCAGCATTCCTAGAATTGGCTTAGCTTTACATTTCTCTCCCAACCCCTTGCTATAAATAGCTGAGTCTCATATATCATTTAAGGAGAATAAAACATTACTCCTTGCATTCATTTATTTGATTTTACAGCCTTGCTTGTATGTTAATCAAACGCATAAAGTGCTGAGGTGCATAGGTGCCAAGTAAAAGTCAATATTTTACTGTGAACCTCATTTATCTACATTAGCCTGAAACAAGGTAGATCTGTAAATTTGGACATTATTGAATTTAATGACAAAGATCAATTACAACATCTTTGACACGACACAACATCTGACACGACATTTGTCAGATGAGGGGGAAAAAGCATTACTTCTTCCTAAGGGAGGTTATAAATGCTGGCTGGTTGGGACTGTCCATCTCTTCCAGTGGACAGATGCATGCGAAGGCTTAAATAATATTAGTTGTATTTGAAATACAGACCCACAGTTTTAGAAGAGTTTAAAACAGAGATAAGGTATAGTGAGCTCTCTGAGGGATTGCTCAGCAGGATTGGCTGGAGTACAAGAAAAAAGAAGCAGAAAGTGTCTTCGTGGGAGAGATCCACAATTTGGCTGCAAAACTGAAAGCAATTCTGAACTCAAGCCACTTCTTTCTGTGTCCAGTACACAAATACCAACTGTAACTGCTTCATGAGCACTGTGGTAGTGCAGACTGTTAATTACAAAGCTCCACGGAAGAACAAGCACTGCTTTTCTGAAGGAAGCTTGTGAGAACATGGACAACAACCTGCCACATTTCACTGAAGTCACCATCTAGAGACACATAACACTTCCTACCCATCCTTCAGCCCTATGCCCTTTCTCCAGCATTGGGTAGGAAGCGTCAGTCTGTCCAAGTTCCTGATACACCATCCATCTAGTAAGATAGTGTTTGCCAGCAGCCACTTACAGCTTGGCCTGACTGGAAGGCAGGTAAGGTTTCCCAAAGGAAAAAGCAATTTTTTTTCCACTTATTTTCCAGACTTCCATACAAGGGTTGCTGGGTACTATCACAGCCTTTGAACTTACCAGGAAATGAACAACTTTAACACATCTGGGGACTGGCCATGTATCTCAATAGGTTTTTCCGAATCACAGAATCATAGAATGGTTTGGGTTGCTAGGGACCATAAAGATCATCTAGTTCCGACCCCCTGCCACAGGCAAGGACACGTTCCACTAGACCAGGTTGCTCAAAGCCCCATCCAGCCTGGCCTTTAACACTTCCAGGGATGGGGCAGCCACAGCTTCTCCGCGCAACCTGTTCCAGTGTCTCACCACCCTGACAATAATTTCTTCCTAATATCTAATCTAAATCTACCCTCTTTCAGTTTAAAACTATTACCCCTTCTCTGTGTTCAGTTTTGGGCCCTCACTACAAGAAAGACATTGAGATGCTGGAGAAGATGTCCAAAGAAGGGCAACAAAGCTGGTGAGGGGTCTGGAGCACAAGTCTTATGAGGAGCAGCTGAGGGACCTGGGAGTGTTCAGCCTGGAGAAAAGGAGGCTGAGGGGAGACCTTCTCGCTCACTCCATCTACCTGAAAGGAGGGTGTAGAAAGGTGGGAGTCAGTCTCTTCTCCCAAGTAACAAGTGATAGGACCAGAAGAAATGGCCTAAGTTGCACCAGGGGAGGTTTAGGATGGGTATTAGGAGAAATTTTGTCACTGAAAGGGATGTCAAGCACTGGAACAGGCTGCCCAGTGAAGTGGTTGAGTCACCATATCTGGAGGTATTTAAAAGATGGGTAGGTGTGGCACTTATGGACATGGTTTAGTGATCATTTTTGTCAGTGTTATCAGTTGGACTTGATCTTAAAAGTCTTTTCAAACCTAAACGACTTATGATCTATGAAAAAGCTTTGACAGGAGGAGTGATGAACATCTATGGTTGGGCAGAAGATAAAAACCTGTGAAGCCGGCACAGCTGGAGCTAGAAAAGTATGTTTGGACAATACCTTTTGTTGTCACCCATCAAAAAAGTCCAGAGAATGTGTGTCTCGCTTATGCTATAAATTAATCCAAACTTTTTCCCTAAGCAGTTGTATCCTAGTTTTTATTCATGTTTACAGGAAGGAGACAGAGCAACTTTAGATGAAACAGAATGAAACTCAGATTAATAACTTTAGGGAAGCCAGACTTAGCAGTTTAAGAAAAGCCATGCTTGCAGAGATACTCAGACAGTGTAGGTCTCAAATGGGGTTGTGTAACTTAGGGGATTTTACATAACCAAATAGAGATGTCTTCAAAAGAAAAAAAAAAACTTATACAGTGATCTACAAAAAAAAAAAAAGAATTTTGCTGTGAAGTTGATTTTAAATTCGAAATGCACGTGGAAACTTAGGCCACACTCAGAAAAGGTTGGCTTGCTTGTGACCCAGACCTTGGGATGGGGGGGTACTTGTATCTCTGTGGGTGTGCGGCAAGGGAACGACTCAAACTTCTTGGGGTAAGTTGGAGAAAGGTGTCTGGAGCTTTAGTAATATTCTGTAAAGGTTCTAGCACTGCAGTTTCTCTGTTGTGTCACCAGTTTTGATCATGAATGTATAGTTCACTGGTTGCCAGTTAACTGCATATCATTAATACATTTATAAACTGTTTCATCCCGATTATGGTTTAAACTGAATTGAGCAGGTTTTCCCCTGAGATACAGTCAGAGCCAGTCTCAAATTTTGACACTAGCAGCTGGTTTTTAATAGGCCAAACCCTGGTGTTTTACCACCATCTGCTGGCGACAACCTGTCATTCGCTTTAAAGTGTAATTTCAGCCTCAGCCCTAAAGCTTTTGACTTCATGGACAAAATAATCCATACTTCTCTATAAAGATTCAAAGATCTTAAAGGCAGCAAGGACGTGTGAGACCTCCTTGGAACTCAGGTCCTAAAAAGTCATCAGAGGAACAGACAGAAATTGCACAATCTCCTACATTCTTCTACAATTAATCTGCTCTGTCATTGATATATTTTTCACTGAACCATAGTCAGGTGCTGTCAGATATCCCTGCCATGACAAAAGCTTCAAGGTTGTTGGTAAGTGAAATAAAATTCACAGCGCAGACACCTATTTCCTCTGTCACTGGAAAATAAAAGATCAGCCAAGGACAGTAAGCCAGGCATTTTTTTACCGCTGTAAGACCAGTAATCATCTCTTTCAGTTGCCCAGAGGGTCTTAAAACTGTTTCGCAAGCCTCAAAAAGGCAGCGCTACTAAAAAATAAACTATATTCTCCCTCCTTCCTGCCCCTTGCTGCAACCTAATGGCCTTATGGCTCTCCCCAGTCTCTCTATTCCTTCTTTCCTCTCTTGTACCTCCTGTCACACCTAAACACCACCACTGAGACCTGCAGAAACATCTGGATTCATCCCACTAAAACTCCAATGTAACTGGGGCTCCTCAGTTAGAAGGCTGTACTGCCAAGATGTCTTCTGTAGTTACTGGCAGCAAAGATGCTCTTCCAGAGGACAATTTCTGTCTTAGAGGAGCCACTCTACAGCCACTTTCTATCTAGAGAGAACAGAAAGAAACCATGTTTTTAATTTAGGTACTTCCTTCAGGTTATTGAGTTAGGTGAGAAGTCCTCGGTACTCCCTTCTTGGCTTGGTGCTCAACCTAGAGGCAGCTGCAGAGGAACTTCTGCAGTTCCCAGTGAGACCTGTTCAGCATGGATGGAATCTGTGGTGTTATGGTCCTGGTTCTAAATTTCTCCTGAGCATGTACAAACTGAGATTCTTCAAATATTTCATACACAGATACAAGTGAGCTTATTTTCATGGCAACATTTCTGACTCAAGGCTACCTGCCACCAAACTGCAAGTCCCTCCTTTACAACCTGAGGGAATTAGGGCTTCTGAAAGAACAGGTCATCCAATTTTTTTAATTATTTTTTTTTAGCTTGAGCAAAACAGTGTGACCCGTATCTTGGAAACAACTGAAATATTCCAGTTGAAACTTTCACATATATATAAAAAAGAAAAACCTCTAAGGCATGCACTTAGCAAAAAGAACTTTAGCCCTACAGGTTAAAAGTTTGGATAAGTTGAGAAGCAGACAAGGAAAGGTTATGATAAGGGCAAATTATAATACAAATTAAAAACTTTGAATATAAAACAATGCCACCAGTTGCACCTGTGTTCGCTGTCTCTGGATTTTGATTGCTTTACACAGTTACTTGAACACACCCAAAAGAACATAGCTAGTCTGTGGTTAAGTTGGGCGCTTTGGCTCTTTTTTCCAGTCTCCAAGTAAGTATTCAATCTCTGCAGATTTCCCTGGCAATTTTGCCTGATCGCTATCTCTGTAAATGTTCACTGGCTCCTAAAGGGTGAAAATTAATACCACTTGGTCAACAGCACCGAGGAAAGCAGCAACGCAACAAATACAGGCCACTGCCCAGCAGAAAGACAATTGAAATCTCTTTCTGAAATGACCTTAGAGTCACCGACCTTGAACCACTCAATGTCGTGTTCCCATGTGCTCCATTTAGCCTTGTTCCTCCTCTATCCCATGAGGCAGCTCCTTCTTCAACACTACCTTCCTTCCTACCACATATTTCCATTACCCCAAACGCCCCCAGCTGTATTACATGCTGGCACCAAGGTGTTTCTACGCAACCTCATCCAAGCTCTCAAGAAGCAGAGCTCTGAGATACCTCAGCTATACAGAGGAATCAATTCTTGAAACAACCCAGGCCTGTTAATTCAGGGGAACAGGTCAAGAGTCTATTCTTCAATATGATCTGATCTCGAGCTTTGTCTGGTCGACAAAGAGAGCTTTACCACCTTCCCGAAACAGGAGAGATACCCACCTGTGGGCAGATCTGGCTAGTGCTTCTCTGACTGCTGACAGAATCATAGAATCATAGAATCTTCATGGTTGGAAAGGACCTTTGAGATCATCGAGTCCAACCACACACACCCCAAAAAAAAAAACCAAGAAACCAACAAACAAACAAACAAACAACCTACAATCTCTGCCACTAGAGCATACCCTGAAGTGACACATCTAGACGTTTCTTAAACACCTCTAGGGATGGTGACTCAACCCCCTCCCTGGGCAGGCTGTTCCAGTGCCTGACCACTCTTGCAGTCAAGTAATTCTTCCTAATATCTAATCTAAAACTCCCCTGCCACAACTTCAGACCATTTCCTCTGGTCCTGTCATTATTCACCTGGGAGAAGAGGCCAACAGCCACCTCTCTCCACCCTCCTTTCAGGGAGTTGTAGAGGGCAATGAGGTCTCCCCTCAGCCTCCTCTTCTCCAAGCTAAAGATGCCCAGCTCCCTCAGCCTCTCCTCATATGACTTGGGCTGGGAAATGGACCGGCTGGGAAATCGACCATGGGCAGCTTGCTCAGCCTAGATCTTGCAGAGACATGGTTGGGCAGTCGCAGGCTGCCTGAAACACTGTGAACATCAATAAGAAATTCTCCCCAGTCCCTTCCACACTTGTACAGCAGCAGAGGGGAAAAAAACCCTCTGTTCCTGGAAAAGCAGATGCAAAGCCCCAACTTCCTTGTGATCAAGAAATGACAAAACCAATGGAAAATATGAAACAACTTCTGAACTATAAATGACTACGTAGGCTAGGACTCTTCAGGCTGGAAAAGAAGCAAGTGAAGAGGGACGTGACATAGGCTCGTGAACTCATTAATGGCCTGGAGACTAGACAGATGGCAGAAAAATACACCAAGAGAAAAAACCATTTAGAGAAGGAGGAAAGGAGAACAACAAAAAAGCCTACATCACCAGTCTTTTACAAGGTATTGTCACTTTTGCGACTGTGACTAATTTGAATAGACCAAGCTCATAGTACAAGAAAATTTCTCTTTATTCAGGAAAAAAAAGTTACTGCTCACGGTTTTTGTTCATCGAGGCTCACTGCACCCGTGTTCAGATATCCGTAGATGCTGCTGGTCTGTGTGTTCAGGTGGGATCCCAGTACGTATTCTGGCACACCACTCCCCACTGTATGAGTGAAGTTTTGTACCAGTCTGGACTCGACTTGCCCGGGCTTTCTTCCTCTTATTCACCTCACCCAGGAACAGCTGCCGCCTTAGAAGGTTCTCTACACATAACTGCTTCCCGTGTTGTGCTGCTATCTGTTAATATTGAATGGGAAATACTTTCACTTATTGCACACAGGGTACATGCCTGCTCCATATGACCTTCTTTTACCTAAATGGCGCAAAGCCACAGATCTTAGTAGGGGCTCAAGTGCAGATCAAAGCGTCATGAGTACATCCTAGGGCATCACCACAGCCACACTGAGATTAGCTTTTGGAAGGGGAACAGCAATAGCTCTGCTGCTCTCCTCACATGGAAAGCTCGACAAGTTTTAGGCAAATACTAAAGAATTAGGTTTAAATAAAAAAAAAATAAAATAAAAAAAACCCAAAAAACCAACAACAAAAACTCAAACAAACCTCATGCCTCAGCAAGAACACATGAGAGGCCTGCTGAGCTCAGGCCTGCAAGGTGGGGTTGCCCTGTGCCTTTTAGGCACAGTATAATCTCAGAGGTCTGTAGCAAATTGGCAATGTGAGATGAGCTCTTGCCTAATTAGCAGATTTCTCATTGTGCCTCAGTGACTGCGCTGCAGAGCTTGGCCACCCTCCACTAATTTGCAACATCTCAAGCTTTAAAACACTTCCTTGCATTCCAGTTCATCACAGCCAGCTGGAAAAGCACCTGCCAAGTGGAGAACTCACTTGCGAAGGTTCACATCCAAAATGAGGTCTGGGACTCGGGCAGTTCTGCACCAGCGCCTCAACGCTTCTCCCACCTGGGCTTCTTCCTAAATCCAAGAGGTGAATCAGGCAGAAATACTTATTCCATTATGCCCATACAAATAACAGTGGGCTAGCACCAGGATTTTTAATAGATCTTGCTCTCATAATTCCCATACATGAAGACATTGCAAGGCACAGGTTGGTTACTCCATCTGGTAGCAGGCACCAGGGTCTTTATTTTGTCTTTTTTAAGTTTTTAGCGTTTGGAAAGGCAGTGTCATCCTTTGCTAACAACTCCACTACTGCAAAGTGGACAACAAAAGCAACCCTGGGAGCTGCGCCAACGATAAGCCTCTACCATGAGCCACAGGTGCAGTGTCCTGGGCCTAGCAAGGCTGTGGTGGGATGGCTGGGGACCCTGCCCAACAGAGGAAGCCAGGCTGCAGGAAAGACTACAACATTTCCGACAGAGATGGCTCTAACCACAAATTTCAGAGCCCAGAGAGGCACACTGGCACAGAAAAAAGAGGGAAGTTTTACAGACATTTGTAACAGAAACACTAAAGCAAGTGTGATTTAAGATTGAAGCATAAATGAAAATACCTGTGTGAACAGCAGACCAAGATTTAAAAGAATGGCTTCTATAGAAAGTGCAGAACACTCCTCCCAGTCAAATTGAGGAATGATTTTTTTCCATCTTGCCCAGGCAGCCTGTGCTCTGATACCCGGGAGAGGATGAGCAACGAAGCATAGGAGCTTCCTGGGAGTCCTGGTGGACAACTGGATGACCATGAGCCAGCAATGTGCCCTTGTGACCAGGAAGGCCAATGCATCAAGAAGAGTGTGGCCAGCAGGTGGAGGGAGGTCATCCTCCCCCTCTGCTCTGCCTTGGTGAGGCCGCACCTGGAGCACTGTGTCCAGTTCTGGGCTCCCTGGTTCAAGAAGGACAGGGAACTGCTGGAGAGGGGACAGCAAAGGGCTACCAAGATGATGAGGGGACTGGAACACCTCTCCTATGAAGAAAGGCTGAGGGACTTGGGTCTCTTCAGTCTGGAAAAAAGAAGACTGAGGGGGGATCTTATCAACACTTATAAATACTTCAAGGGTGGGTGTCAGGAGGATGGGGCCAGGCTCTTTTCAGTGGTTCCCAGACACAGGACAAGAGGTAACGGGCACAAACTTGAGCATAGGCAGTTCCACCTAAACATGAAGAGGAATTTCTTTCCTTTGAGGGTGGCAGAGCCCTGGCACAGGCTGCCCAGAGAGGTGGTGGAGTCTCCGTCTCTGGAGACATTCAAAACACGCCTGGACGCGTTCCTGTGCCACCTGCTCTGGGTGACGCTGCTCTGGCACGGGATTGGACTAGACGATCTCCAGAGGTCCCTGCCAACCCTATGATTCTATGATTCTATGATTCCCTGGAACAAAAGACCATGCTTGCAGCTTAACAATTACTGCACTAACTTGGGAGAAAAGTGCCCCATAAACAGAGACTGAAACTCAACGCCTGTGTCCTGAGCTGTTCTTTCTCACAGCTCCAAAGCTTACACTCTGCTCATGCAGTATTTTATTTCCTGTCAAGAAAAGGTGGATATCAATCCAAAACTTGAAAATTGTTTTATTTAAATATAATTATCATGCAAATACTACAAAATATATGCCTATACAAAAATCTCATTGCCAGTCAGCAGTGATAACTAGCAATAAGGCATATTACTGATCATATTATTACAGCATTACAAATTCCAAGAATGAACTAATTCCTTGCAGGTGAAAATGTAAGAGGTGATGTGCAGGATCTAGGAGTCTACCTAGCATCTCAAATTACATTCTTCACTTCAGTTTCACAGAATCACAGAATGGCCGGGGTTGGAAGGGACCTCTGGAAATCACCTTCTCGCTGCCACACCGGGATTCCTGCCCCAATACCTTCTTGCTGCCACGCCATGACTCCTGCGTCAATACCAGCTAGCTGCCATGCAGTGACTCCTGCCCTGGTACCTCCTCACTGCCACGCTGGGATTCCTGCCCCATTGTCTGCTGGCTGCCACGCCGAGACTCCCGCCCTGGTACATCCTCGCCACCACTTCCTTGCCACCACTCCTGCTGTGGTACCTTCACACTGCCACACCGTGACTCCTTCCCTGGTACTGTCTCACTGCCTTGCTGTGATGCCTGCATTGTTGGCTGACTTATTGTTTCAGGGCATTTATCTGAAATTTCCTTTTCTGCTCCTTTTACCGATCTCTTTTCTGTATCGATGTTGCTCTGAGATTTCGGAGCAGGGGACTTCAATATTTCTGCCAGAGCCTTCTGGCTCCAAACTTGACTGCTTTGCTGGCTTCTGTTGGTTACTTTTCTGGTTGTTCTCCAGATGACCCCCTCCTCCGGGCTGTAGGCTGCCCTCTGAGCTAGCTCTGCTCGGTCCCTGGAGTCCATGCTGAGCTGGGACTCCTGCCGCTGGGGATGCCAGTTGCTCTGCCATAGCTCATCCCGCAGGCAGGACTCTGGCCTCAGGGACCACCAGCTTCCCCCACTGGAGACCCGCTGCCAGCTGTGACAGGAGTCCTGCCTTAGAGAAACACTCACGGCACTGCTGGGCTGCTGAACCGTGCCACCCATCTTAGTGCGCGAACCACCGCTCCCCTGGCTTTCTTCTGCCCCCAGTTCTCGGGCATCACCTCCTGGTGATGGTCCCATGGTGTTGGCTGCTGCGCTGGTGCTCTTGTCCCCATGTCTGCTGGCTGCTGCTCCGCGATGCCTGACCCTCTGCTGTAGCCATTTCAGGAAACAAAGCTGAAATATCCTCTTCTGTCCTCTTCACTAGTTTATTCTCTGTATTGATGCTGATGCAGGGGACTTCGAGCTTTCTTCCAGAGCCGTCTTAGAATCATAGAATCACAGAATCATTTAGGTTGGAAAAGACCCTTGGGATCATCGAGTCCAACCATCAACACCACTCTACAAAGTTCTCCCCTACACCATATCCCCTAACACCACATCTAAACGAGTCTTAAACGCATTCGGGGATGGTGACTCCACCACCTCCCTGGGCAGCCTATTCCAGTGTCTCACCACTCTTTCTGTGAAGAATTTTTTCCTCATGTCCAGCCTAAACCTCCCCTGCTGCAGCTTGAACCCATTCCCTCTTGTTCTATCGCTAATTACCTGTGAGAAGAGACCAGCACCAACCTCTCTACAATGTCCTTTCAAGTAGTTGTAGAAAGTGATGAGGTCTCCCTTCAGCCTCCTCTTTCTCAAACTAAACAGTCCCAGCTCATTCAATCACTCCTCATAAGATTTATTCTGCAGGCCCTTCACCGGCTTCGTTGCCCTCCTCTGCACTCGCTCCAGCACCTCGATATCTCTCTCGTATTTAGGTGCCCAAAAATGGACACAATACTCAAGGTGCGGCCTCACCAGTGCTGAGTACAGGGGGACAATCACCTCCCTCCTCCTGCTGGTCACACTATTTCTAATACAAGCCAGGATGCCGTGGCTCCATCGGTGGCTCCTTGCTGGCCTGAGGGCTGATGCCGGCAGGACGGGGTCCCTTGCGTCTCTGAGGGTCTCTGGGTCAGGGAGCTCTGGCTGCTCACGCACTCTCCCCCCAGCAGGTCTCTGCCTGGGGCACGGCGGCTGGCATCTCTCCATGGCAGGGGCTCGCCAGGCAGCTGGTGGTGGTGTGGGGCAGGGTGGTGGTGTTGGTGTGGGGCAGGAGGGTTCCTCTGCCTTCTGCCCACCCCTGACCTCCGGAAGCCCCCACCACTGGGAGGTCACCAACCAGACCCACTGTTGCCTGGCGTGTCTGTCCCCCAGCCCCATGACTACCCACAGACTGTGCCCACAGCCCCACAGCTGCCCCTGCTGGTCCCCCCTATGCTGCTCTGCATCTGCGCCAGCCTGTCCCCACCACGGCCACACAACTGCCTCTAGCCTGAATTCTAAATCAGCACACGTATGGAGAGCTATACTGCATCCACTGGTTAAAAAAAGGTTTTTTCGTGAATTAACAATGTAAGGACACTAAATTACTGACAAGAAAAATGCCCAAGGAAGCAAAGGAAAACTTTAGAGGTAAAGACTTCCAGGGATGGGGCAGCCACAACTTCTCTGGGCAACCTGGGCCAGTGTCTCACCACCCTTACAGCAAAGAATTTCTTCCTGAGATCTCATCTAAATCTCCCTTCTTTCAATGTAAAACCCCAGGGCCTCCCCTGGCCCCGCTCCAACAGCTCTGTGTCCTTCTGCTGTTGGGGGCTCCAGAGCTGGAGGCAGCACTGCAGGGGGGTCTCCCCAGAGTGGAGCAGAGGGGCAGAATCCCCCCCTCGCCCTGCTGGCCATGACTAAATGCTTATGTATAACAGCCACTTTTTCTGGAGTTTACTTCTGTCCCATATGCCACCAAGGCTGTGGAGCCACCTTACACAGGATGAAAAGATGTTTGTAGGAATGTGGGGTTTGTCATTGGTAATTTTCTTCCAACCCTCACAATATTCGTTGGCTTTTTGAATTTTCTCACAGCAAATTCTATTGCTTTCCAATGTTTTACAGTAAAGATGCAGTCACATTTGGGTGTGCAGGAGGTCATCCAGCAGCACCCCAGTGGATACGGTAAATCTGTTCAGTGCAACAGCATCAACCTGCTTGAAGGGCCAAGGCAATTGCAATACCAGTCCTGTGGCTTTATACCGCTTGAAAGGGAGCATATAGAAGATAAAACGCATATAGAAGATAAAATGTTTCCCAAAATGCTGCTGGAGAAAAATGTGCCGTTTTCTCCTTCCTTTGCAAGACTCTAGAACTCCCTGGGGAACCTGAACTTTTGTGAAGGATTGACCATGGAGTGAAGGACATGGCCGACATTCTACTGCTCTCAGAAGAGCCACAGAAAAGTCACAATCTGCAGATATTCCCTGTGGACTTGTCA
This sequence comes from Larus michahellis, assembly GCF_964199755.1. NCBI lineage: Eukaryota > Metazoa > Chordata > Aves > Charadriiformes > Laridae > Larus > Larus michahellis. Next base: position 219,941,662 of record NC_133896.1, read on the forward strand.
AGCCTTCCCAAGGAAAATTCCCAAGTGACTTCATTGTGCTGCTGCGTGTGGTGCTGTATAAAACGGCTCTTTGCAAGTCCCAGCTGGACCTGAATCACTGACAGCGAGGGCAGGCCCTCGATTTCGGTGGGCTTTTCTCCATCTTTGGTTGGCTGCATTCATCTGCTGGCTGGTTGTTCCGTCTTCCAAGTGACGGCACGCAGTGTGGACCAGCCGGCTTTGAGCAGAGATGGGACCTGCCAGCACAGAGGAGGCTGGAGCCATGTTGTGTTTGGGGGGCAAGGAGGGGAAGGAGCCTGGGGTGCCTTTCTAAAATCCAGGCTTCAAAGGAGGGCATTGCCTGGGTGTGTGGCAACACGAGGGGTGAGAATTGTCCACCAAGACCTGGTGCTGGTGTCACTAACACTGAGTGGAGCTCAGTAGATGTGGGAGACCTCTCTTGGTCCTGTGCATTGGGCTGACTTTGCCTGCTTTCATAAAAGTCCATATTGTAGGGTGTTGTGCGTTATTCTGCTGCTCAGCTGGGCTCGACCACCCAACAGCACGGCATGCCAGGCAGAGTCAGCAGCACTGCCTACCAGACTTCAGGGACCGTGACATCCGACTGGGAAGCAGCAGTGACTTTGGACCTCAGTTGTTTCACCAAAGCCAACAAGATGCTGCACAGAGACAATCACCAGCCAGACAGGGCTGCAAGGAGATCTCCTTCCTCCACCACCCCCCTGCCCAAGGCACTCTGGTGATGGGAGAGCGGTTACACCAGCCAAGGCTAGACTGGGAGCTGAGCTGCCTTCTCACCATACCTCTCTGATGCTTCTCTCCCCTCCCTAGCTGCCAGGACCCAGCTGTCCCAGGGATACCACCTGTCCTTAGACATAGGCCCATCATCCCCACCACCACCGTCTCTGTGAGCCTCCAGACATCCCTGCTTCCCACAGCAAGCTCAGTAGACGATGTGGCATCGCAATGTTTTCCAGCGTTGTGCCAGGCCAGCTTGTCCGCGCCACCACCGTCGTCCTTCCACTCACAGCTCTGTCAGCCTCCCACGCACCCCACCCTTTTGGGGGTGCTGGGACTCTGTCTGCGTGTGCCTGTGTGTCATATGTGTTAGCGCCTGCTGCCCTCTTTGTATTCACGCCAAGCGATGTAACATGAAACACATGTGTCCAAGTGAAATACTCCAATTAAAAAGCATCAAGGGGTTGGTGGGAGGCTGTTCTGCACTGCACGGTTGTGGTGGTGTCCGCACAGGGAAGGGTGGGATCAGGGCTCCCAGGTCCTTGTTGGGGACAGGACATCTCCTTGCAGAGTGGGACTCTCTGGTGAGAGTATCCAGCAGCGGGGAGCAAATCATCAGTGTGCCCGAACTGGAAATTAAGAGAAATCTTTTCTTTTTTAGCTAAAAAACACTGGTGCTTAGGGAGTCTCCATTGCTCATTCTCTAAGACAAGGGCTGGTTCCTCCACAAAGGCCAGTTTTGAGCTGAATCCCTGGATGTTGGAAGGACTGAGTGAAAAGTTTCCCTGTGGGAGTCAGACTACCAGCCACGGGCGTAATGACATTGCCAGGCACTGCTAGCTGTGAAGGAGAAAATTTACGAGCGGAGATGTGACAGGGCGTAAGGCACTGCAGGCCACCACAGCCCTCAATGGCCAGGCTCTGCCTGGACCAGGCTGATGAGGAGGAGGAAGGTGAAGAAGGGGCAGCAGGAAGGTTCTGCTCTCCAGTCCTCATTGAGATGGCAGGTCCACATCCCATCCCTGCCTGTGTCAGGCCATGATGGCAGGCGTGTGGCTGAGCTCTGGAAAAGAAGACACACAGTGAGCTACCGAAATATCTGCAGTTCTTTTGCCAGCCATCACGAGCAAACAGAACCGGGCTGAAAACACGGGCAGCCCAGGTTGTGTCATTCTGTCTGGATGACAGAGCTCCATGGGGGCAGAAACGTGGTGCACGGGAGGGTCCCCAGCCGATCCCACCCTGCCTTGCAGACCCAAGAGGCCTCGGCACCTCCGGGCTCTCTTTTCACAGCATCACAGAGCAATGCGTGTTGGAGGGGACGTCTGGAGGTCTCTGCCCCAACCTCTGCTTGAAGCAGGGCTAATTACATCAGGATGCTCAGGGCTTCAAACATCTCTGAGGGCAGATATTCCCCACTCGGGCCCCTCTTCCCGTATCTGACCACCCTCATGGGCAAGATTTCTTTTTCTCTCCTTATGGCCACCCAAAGTTTCCAAGGTTACAGCTTGTGCTGTTGCTACTGCACATCCGAGAGACATCTGACTCTGTCTTCTCTACCCTCTCCCATTAGATGGTTGCAGAGACAGCGATAAGACGCCCCTTGACCTTCTCTTTCACTGTGCAAATCCAGATTTCAAACGTCTCGTCCTCCAGCTCAGCGGCCCCATTGACCTCACTCCCGTTTGTCACAATCTGCTTGGTGCTGGGCAGTGGGAACCGGACCCAGTGCCTAGATATGGCCTCACCGGTGCTGCACAGAGAGGAGAAATCACTGCCACCTGAGACTGAGACAACCCAAGATGCAGCCGTCCTTCACCACAGCATGGGCACCCATCACCAACCCATCCATCAGGACCCTGGTGCCTCCACGGAGATGGCCTAAGCAGGATGTGGCTCCTGGCTCTCCTTGCCCTACTCACCTGCCCTCAACCTGTTGTAGGTGCCGCTCTCCAGCACCGGGCCACCATCATGGGCACAGCAGGAGAAACTCCGCTCTCGCCACCTGCGCGGGGCAAAGCACCTGGGTCAGGCCACCGCTTGCTGTGCTTCCCCTCGCAGCTCCCCGCTGCCCTGGACACCTTTTTTCTATTTTTTCGAGGCAGGGTCTCCCCTGGTATTTGGGGATTTGCTCAGGTCCTTACCGAGAAGGGACTCCAGTGCATGACTAGACTATGCATGAGCTTCACTATGCCAGTTCAGAGACAGAGAGAGCTCATGGGACTAAAACCAGACCAACAGCGCTATCGCCTTCCGGTGTATCAGCCACCCCTCACAGCTTTGTATTGTCAGCAAACCTGCTGAGGTTGCAAGTCCCTTCATCCAGGTCCAGTATAGTGGATAGTGTGGATGCTGATGTCTTCCCCCTGGGACAGCTCCTTGTCACTGCTGTCTTTGCACTTCTCCTGCTCCTCGGCCAAGGCCCCTGGCTTTTCCTCCGGGCTGTCCTGCTGCCGCTGCAGGGTGGCATTGCTGAGTTGGACTAGACTTTGCCTGGTGCGGGCCAGGCAGCTCCTCTCCAGCTCCTCCAGGGACTCTGTCTTGATGGGCAGGATGGCCGGATCCTCTGCAAAAGCCTTGCCTCCATTGGCCGCTAACACCTTGTCTGATGTTGGTGTCACGGCCTCAGCCCTTCCCCGTGGTGCTGCTGGCTGCTGGCTGGGTCCATGGCTTGCAGGGAAGACTTTGCACAGGACTTTGTGATGTCCCGGGCGGCATCCTTCCCTGCTGTGCTGTAGGCTGGAGGGAGCTGCCGGGCAGGCCTGAAGCTCCTCACCCTCGCAGGTCTGCCCCGCTCACCGTTGATGCCCTGAGGAGGTGGGACTGGCCATAGGCAGCCGCTGGCTGCGGTGCTGCTGGCTGTTTCCCAGCCCACGGCAGGAGAGGTCGAGGGTGCTGGTGGCAGAGGCGGCAGCTTGCAGCAGCTGCTGGCACGTCTTGATGGACGAGTGGCGGTTGCGTTCCCGGCTGTCGCTGCCTGCCTGTGCTGTGTCTTCCTGCAGCACCACCACCCGTGGCAGGGCAGTGCCTTGCTGCGCACCACGCTGTCTGACTGCAAGAGAAGCCGAGGAGAGAGGCTGCGGGACTGGAAGAGGTCCTGCAGCCGGGCTCCCCCGCCAATCCCCCAGACAGTGCTCGTCCCCGCAGGCGGCTGCTGCCAGTCCCAGAGCCAGCTGGGAGAGGACTGGTCCCCTCGCAGCCCATGGTGACTCCCGGGAGCGTCCCTGGCATGCCCAGGCGCCCTGCTGGGCATGGCACGGTGGGCCCAGCTTGTGACGGGGGCCGAGCCCGCCTGTCCCCTCCTGCATATCCCGCCTGCCCATCGGCAGCTCCCGGGGTTGGGAAGACGTTTGGCCCCGTCTCCCGCGGGCTCCCTACCTGTGCGCGGCGGCTCCCAGCGGCCTGCAAAGTCTCTGGGCAGGGGAGCCGTGGCAGCCTGTCCCCATGCAGGGGGGGCTTATCATCTAGCTGGACTTACGCAAAGCGTTTGACACTGTCCCGCACGACATCCTGGTCTCTACATTGGAAAAGCATGGATTTGATGGATGGAGCACTCGGTGGATAAGGAACTGGCTAGATGGGCCCACTCAAAGGCTTGCAGTGAATGGCTCAATGTCCACACGGAAACCAGTGAGGAGTGGTGTTCCTCAGGGGTCAGTACAGGGACCAGTGCTGTTTAACATCTTTGTCAGTGCCATGGACAGTGGGACTGAGTGCACCCTCAGCACGTTTGCTGACGACACCAAGCTGTGTGGCACGGTCGACACACTGGAGGGAAGGGACGCCATCCAGAGGGACCTGGAGAGGCTTGAGAGGTGGGCCTCTGTGAACCTCATGAAGTTCAACCAGGCCGAGTGCAAGAGCCTGCGCCTGGGTGATGGCAATCCCAGGCACAAATACAGGTTGGGCGGAGAATGGCTTGAGAGCAGCCCTGAGGAGAAGGACTTGCGGGTGCTGGTGGATGAGAAGCTCAACGTGAGCAGGCAATGCGCGCTCGCAGCCCAGAAAGCCAACCGCATCCTGGGCTGCATCAAAAGAAGCGTGGCCAGCAGGTCGAGGGAGGTGATTCTGCCCCTCTACTCCACTCCCGTGAGACCCCACCTGGAGTCCTGCGTCCAGCTCTGGAGTCCTCAGCACAAGAAGGACGTGGACTTGTTGGAAGGGGTCCAGCGGAGGGCCACGAAGATGATCCGAGGGCTGGAGCACCTCTGCTATGAGGACAGGCGGAGAGAGTTGGGGATGTTCAGCCTGGAGAAGAGAAGGCTCCGGGGAGACCTTAGAGCAGCCTTCCAGTCCCTAAAGGGGCCCTAGAGGAAGGATGGGGAGGGACTCTTTATCAGGGAGTGTAATGACAGGGCACGGGGTAACGGCTTCAAACTGAAAGAGGGTAGATTTAGATTGGATATCAGGTAGAATTTCTTTCTTGTGTATTAAGGGTGGTGAGGCACTGGAACAGGTTGCCCAGGGAAGCTGTCAATGCCCCATCCCTGGAAGTGTTCAAGGCCAGGCTGGATGAGGCTTTGAGCAGCCTGGTGTAGTGGGAGGTGTCCCTGCCGAGAGCCTGGGTGCTTTGGGCCAGGTTGTGCTGGATGACAACCAGAGCGCTGACCACAGCCTTTGTCACCATGCACAGGGCCACGTCCTGCAGAGCCTGGTAGGCTGTGGTCCTGCAATTGTGTCACAACAACCCCATGCAGCGCTCCAGGCCTGGGGAAGAGTGGCTGGAGAGCTGCCTGGTGGAAAAGGACCTGGGGTTGTTGGTCACTAGCTGTCTTTCTCCTGCGACGGACCAGGTACAGACGAGCACTGGGGTAAAATCATCATCTTTTATTGGCCTCAGAAAACGTCCACAGCCGAGCGGAGGCTGGCAGCACGCTGTCCTGAGGCCAGCTGAATGCCTGGGGTGACGTCCATGCACCCATCCCTTGCTTGCCTGCCCGTGCCGCTCCCTCTGGACGCTGCGCAGGCTCAGGGCCAGGCGCCATCTCCGGGGACCCGCCGGGCACTGGCAGCAGGACGCTACTGCTCCTTCTCTCCCGTGATGCAGGAGCAGCGGAAGGCCCTGCGCAGAGCCTTGAGCGCCCTCCTGAAGAGGGAGGGCCGTCGCCGTCGAGCTGGGGCATGCTGTGGGGTGGCGATGCCTGTGAGGGAAGGAGAGCCATAGGCGAGGGGCTGGGTGGGCACGGGGCCAGCTCCTGCCAGCCCCTGGCCACCGAGGGCTGTTGGGGTGAGAGGGACTGTGTTGCCCTCTCCCTGAGGCTCTCCAGCCAAGGCAGACTCGGTGTCCCAAGGTTCTGCAGGTGGTGCTGCTGCCATGGTGTCCACGCGTTGTGCCCGGTCGTGCTGGGTGACAAGCACAGCCTTGCCCACGACCTCCGTCACGATGTACAGGGCTGTGTCGTGCAGAGCCTCGTCGGAGGCTGTGGGGCCGTGTGGGGCAGGTGCCTGGCTCTCGGTGTCCTGAGCTGCTGCTGGTGTTGCTGCCGCCTTGCTTTGGGCCAGGTTGTGCTGGATGACAACCAGAGCGCTGACCACAGCTTTTGTCACCATGCACAGGGCCATGTCCTGCAGAGCCTGGTAGGCTGTGGGGCTGTGCGGGGCAGGTGCCTGGCTCTCTGCATGTGCTGCTGGGGCAAAGTGCAGAGCACCAGCTTCTGCCAGAGGGATTTCAGGCACTGAAGCAGCCGCTTCATCCTCATATGGTGCTGGGAAGATAGCGGCTGTGCTGGTCCCACCGTCGTGGTGTTCAGACATGGGAGAAGCCATGTTTTCTCCATGCTCACGTGCCGATGGGATGAGAGGGGCTGTGCTGGCCTCTCCCCGAGGCTCTCCAGCCAAGGCAGACTCGGTGCCCTGTGGCGCTGCAGGTGGTGATGCTGCTGTTGCCGCATCCATAGTTTGTGCCTGCAAGTGCTGCCTCACAAGCACAGAATTGATGAGAGCCCCTCTCACCATGCTCAGGGCTGTGTCCTGCAGAGCCTCGTCCTCGTAGGCTGGGGGGGTGTATGGGGCAGGTGCCCGGCTCTCTACTTCTGCTGCAGGGGCCTGCTGGCTGGGGATGGGAGAAGCGGTTGCCTTTGCCTCCTCTTGTGCCGTGGGAGCCAGAGGTGTGCGGTGCCCCTCTTGCTCAGGAGTTCCAGCCAGGACACAAGCTGCCGGCTCAGCGTCTGTGGGACCAGGCAGGGCAGGAGACGTGCTCTGCAGGTCACCAGCTATGTCACCTGCCAGCTCTGTGCCCAGGTTGCTGGGCCGGCCTTGTCTCGATGGGAACTCTGTCTTGATGGGCAGGAAGGCCGGATCCTCTGGAAAAGCCTTGCCTCCATTGGCCACTAACACCTTGTCTGAAGTTGGTGTCACGGCCTCAGCCCTTCCCCGTGGTGCTGCTGGCTGTTGGCTGGGTGCCCCGCTTCCGAGGAAAACCTTAGCCAGGACCTCACTTGTGAGGCACCGGGCTGTGTCCTTTATAGCTCCTCTGTCTATTATTTCAGTCATGGCGGCAGCCTTGCAATGTGCACGGTCCCGCGGTGCTGCTGGCTGCTGGCTGGTTGCCCTGCTTCCAAGGGAAACCTTGGCCAGGACCTCTCTCGTGAGGCACCGGGCTATGTCCTTTATAACTACTCTGTCTATTATTTCAGTTATGGCCACAGCCCTGCGATGTGCACGGTCCCGCGGTGCTGCTGGCTGCTGGCTGGGTCCATGGCTTGCAGTGAAAACTTTGCACAGGACCTTGTTTGCTATGTCCCGGGCGGCGTCCTTCCCTGCTGCGCTGTAGGCTGGAGGGAGCTGCTGGGCAGGCCTGAAGCTCCTCACCCTCGCAGGTGTGCCCTGCTCACCGTTGATGCCTCGAGGAGGTGGGACTGGCTGTAGGCAGCCGCTGGCTGCAGTGCTGCTGGCTGTTTCCCAGCCCGCGGCAGGAGAGGTCGAGGGTGCTGGTGGCAGAGGCGGCAGCTTGCAGCAGCTGCTGGCGCGTCTTGATGGCCGAGCGGCGGTTGCGTGCCCGGCTGTCGCTGCCTGCCTGTGCTGAGTGTCTTCCTGCAGCACCACCACCCTGTTGCAGGGCAGTGCCTTGCTGCACACCACGCTGTCCGACTGCAAGAGAAGTCGAGGAGAGAGGCTGCGTGACTATGGCCCTGGTCCCCACGGCTTGGCTGGAAGAGGTCCTGCAGCCGGGCTCCCCCACCAGTCCCCCGGGCAGCGCTCGTCCCCGCAGGCGGCTGCTGCCAGTCCCAGAGCCAGCTGGGAGAGGACTGGTCCCCTCGCAGCCCACGGTGACTCCCGGGAGCGCCCCTGGCATGCCCGGGCGGCCTGCTGGGCATGGCACGGTGGGCCCAGCTTGTGATGGGGGCCGAACCCGCCTGTCCCCTCCTGCATGTCCCGCCTGCCCATCGGCAGCTCCCGGGGTTGGGAACACGTTTGACCCCGTCTCCCGCGGGCTCCCTACCTGCGCGCGGTGGCTCCCAGCGGCCTGCAAAGTCTCTGGGCAGAGGAGCCGTGGCAGCCTGTCCCCATGGAGGGACAAGGCCCGGCTCTGCCTGTCCTTCGGCGCTACCTCTGGTTGCCTGTGGGCCACCTGTGGGCAGGAGGAGGAGAAGGCCTTGGGTGGAGGTGGCTGCCTTGGCACAGCGGCCCCCACAGAATCACAGAATGATAGGGGTTGGAAGGGACCTCTCGATCAGCTAGTCCAACCCCCTGCCAGAGCAGGGTCACCCAGAGCAGGTTGCACAGGAACGCGTCCAGGTGGGTTTTGGATGTCTCTAGAGACGGAGACTCCACCAGCTCTCGGGGCAGCCCATTCCAGTGCTCTGTCACCCTCCATGAGGAAGTTCCTCCTCATGTTTAGATGGAGCTTCCTCTCTTCAAGTTGCTGCCCGTTTGTGCGCGGTCCTGTCACTGGGCACCACTGAAAAGAGCCTGGCCCCATCCTCCTGACACCTACCCTTTAAGTATTTCTAAGCACTGATAAGGTCCCCCCTCAGTCTTCTTTTTTCCAGACTGAAAAGACCCAAGTCCCTCAGCCTTTCTTCCTAAGAGAGCTGTTCCAGTCCCCTCATCGTCTCGGTAGCCCTTTGCTGTACCCTCTCCAGCAGTTCCCTGTCCTTGAACCGGGGAGCCCAGAACTGGACACAGTACTGCAGATGTGGCCTCAGCAGGGCAGAGTGGAGGGGGAGGAGGACCTCCCTCGACCTGCTTGCCACGCTCTTCTTGGTGCACCCCAGGATGCCATTGACCTTCTTGGCCACAAAGGCACATTGGCCGGCTCACGGTCATCCTGTTGCCCACCAGGACTCCCAGGTCTCTCTTGGCAGAGCTGCTCTCCAGCAGGTCAGCCCCCAACCTGGACGACTGCATGGGGTTATTCCTCCCCAGGCGCAGCACCCTACCCTTTTCCCCTCATTGAATTTCATAAGGTTTCTCTCTGCCCAACTCTCCAGCCTCTCTAGGTCTCGCTGTGCGGCGGCACAGCCTTCCGGTGTATCAGCCACCCCTCCCAACTTTGTAGCGTCAGCAAACCTGCTGAGGGTGCGAGTCCCTTCATCCAGGTCCTTGATGAATATATTGAACAGGACTGGACCCCGTACTGACCTCTGGGGAACACCACTCGTCACTGACCTCCAACTAGACTCTGTGCCCCTGATCACGGCCCTCTGAGCTCTACCGTTCAACCAGTTTTCAATCCCTCCCACTCTCCATTCCCTTAAGCCACACTTCCTAAGCTTCCCTGTGAGGATGCTGTGGGAGAGCGTATCGAAAGCCTTGCTGAAGCCAAGGTAGACAACATCCACTGCCCTCCCCTCATCTCTCCATCCAGTCATGCTATCCTACAAGTCAGTCATGCCAGCAAGCCCGGCCCTGGCAGCAAGGCAGCTCCGTGCGGCCCCGTCCCACCACCGTCCTCTCCCTCCTGCCCCGTCCCTCACCTGGCGCCTCTTCTGCAGGCTCGGCAGCCCCTTGTCGGGCTGGGAGTGGCTGTTCGCCTCCTCTTCCATTGGCGTCTTCGGCGTCCTCAGCCGTCGATCTGCTATGGTCACCCAGGGGAGATGCTACCTCTTGAGGGAGCTGCTCTCCTGGGAGTGGGTACCCCCGGGCTCTCGCTCCTTAAATGCCCCCACGGTCACCGGCGTCACAATGGCTTCGGTATGATGCGGCGACCGCGTCACAGAGCCCTGGTGGTCGCCATGGAGATGCCCACACCTGGGACCGGCTGGGACCAGCTGTGCCGTGGCTCTGAACCAGCTGGGACCGGCCGGGACCAGCCGTGCCCGGCACAGGGCAGCCCCTGCTCTCCCCTGGCGGGGGCCCTGCCAGGCCCGAGCCAACAGCTCCCACCCAGCCCGGTGGCAGCGGCCTCTGCAGAGCTCCCTCCTGGGGGCGCTCAGCAGCTCGGGGTGCCCCCGCCCTGGGCCTTGTCCCCAGGCATTGCTCCTGTATCTGGCTCCTCCAGGTGTGCCAGGGTTCCTGTGGGACACGGAGGTGTCCCCAGGTGCGCCGGTGGCTGCTCTGTCCCTGCCCTTCTCCAGCGGTGCTCCTCAAGGAGCCCAAGCGCAAGGCCTTCACCACGGCACCTGGTGCCAACTCTTGTCGCACCCGTCTCGCCGTCCTTGGCAACGTCAGCCTGCACGGACACCAGGCGGGCAGGGGGTTTCTCTCCTGCTGTTGGGGGCTGCTGGCTGAAGCAAAGAGGCCTTGGTGTCCTCTGCAGGCAGCTGCCTTCCCACCCAGTGACGCTCCAGTGCCACCATCAGTTCTGGCTCCGTGCTTGCCATTCTACCTGCTCTGGCTGGCCCCTCTGGGAAGGGGAAGCATCCATGACTTTAGGAATGGGGATGTTTTCAAGAAGCAGCCCTGTGGTTTTTGAAACCTTCTGAGAGCTGGGGGCTGCACGGTGCTCGGATCTGGGTGGGACCTGAGCAGCTGCTCTGACTGAGACTGCCCTCCCCGCAGGGCCTCTGCTCTCTGGCCATCCCCGTGGGCTCTTTGGTCCAGGGAGGAAAGGGGTGGTGTGGACGAGGGAAAGGCTGTGGACGTTGCCTACCTAGACGTTACCAAAGCCTTTGGCACAGCTTCCCACAGCATTCTCCTGGAGAAACTGGCTGCCCGTGGCTTGGATGGACATATACTTTGCTGGGTGAAGAACCGCCTGGCTGGCCGGGCGCAAAGAGTGCTGTGGTGAATGGCGTTCAATCCAGTTGGCGCCCGGTCACAGTGGTCTGCAGGGCTCGGTGCTGGGGCCAGTTCTGTTTAATGTCTTTATCAACGATGTGGAGGAGGGGATCGAGGGGATTTAATGGAATCCATAGTGGTGTTGAAATACACAAGTCTCACTGTGAGTGTTCTTGATACGCAAGCAGGCAGAAGGATTTTGGATTTACTCGCTTCCTGGTGCGGAGTAGATGTAACTTAGTGTCTTCTCTGCATAGATTAAAGCCATTTTATTTGCAGCAGCTTTTGGCCTTGGGTTTTTTCCTAGGTGTGAGAACTTGCAGAGACGTCTGACAAAGAACCCTCTCTTCTGGAAAACGTGAGCTTAAATTATGTCATTTGAAGCGCTTTCTAAACAGTGTTTTATCCCGTGTTTCGTCATTTAAGGAATGGAAACACAGTCATCATTACTACTGAAAACTGGTTTCCAGAAGAACCAGGAAGATGTGGAATGATTTGTTAAAAAAAAAAAAAAAAAAAAAAAATTGAGGCCGCGTCCTTGGGTGGAAGAGGTTAGGGATGGCTTATTAAGGTGTTGATCTGTAGGATCCCCCTGAAGAATGCTTAGGCCCTTGGTCCCATTTTTAGTTGGCACTTAGTTCTCAGCAGACAGATGACATCCGAGAAGAGCTTGCCATCACCACTGTGATGGTACCAAACTGAGCAAGAAGACAAAGAACAGGCTGAGCCGCTTCCTCGCTTTTTTGCTTAAAAAGTGAACTCTCGCCTCCTAATTATGGGAGCGTTTGCTGTTGCTGAAGCCTGTTGCAAAGCAGCTCCTAGCATAAGGCAGCTGTGTTGCTGTCTCTTTTGGGTGGAATTCATCAGTTCTGAATTTAGCCATGGGCAGGTTAGGGATTTAATGTAAGCTGATCATCTAGGCTCCATCTACAGTCGAGAGAGAGAGATCTTCCATCATAAAGCAAGAAGGAGTGGATCACCTCTGGAAATTCCTGTCTTCCTCCAGTGATTAGAGAAGGAGCCCTGAGGGCTGACTTAGTTGGGCCCCCGACTCTTAAGATCAGGCTTGCCATACAGAAAAGCCAGTCGATAGCGCTGTTGGTCTGGTTTTAGTCCCATGAGCTCTCTCTGTCTCTGAACTGGCATAGTGAAGCTCATGCATAGTCTAGTCATGCACTGGAGTCCCTTCTCGGTAAGGACCTGAGCAAATCCCCAAATACCAGGGGAGACCCTGCCTCGAAAAAATAGAAAAAAGGTGTCCAGGGCAGCGGGGAGCTGCGAGGGGAAGCACAGCAAGCGGTGGCCTGACCCAGGTGCTTTGCCCCGCGCAGGTGGCGAGAGCGGAGTTTCTCCTGCTGTGCCCATGATGGTGGCCCGGTGCTGGAGAGCGGCACCTACAACAGGTTGAGGGCAGGTGAGTAGGGCAAGGAGAGCCAGGAGCCACATCCTGCTTGGGTCATCTCCGTGGAGGCACCAGCGTCCTGATGGATGGGTTGGTGATGGGTGCCCATGCTGTGGTGAAGGACGGCTGCATCTTGGGTTGTCTCAGGTGGCAGTGATTTCTCCTCTCTGTGCAGCACCGGTGAGGCCATATCTAGGCACTGGGTCCGGTTCCCACTGCCCAGCACCAAGCAGATTGTGACAAACGGGAGTGAGGTCAATGGGGCCGCTGAGCTGGAGGACGAGACGTTTGAAATCTGGATTTGCACAGTGAAAGAGAAGGTCAAGGGGCGTCTTATCGCTGTCTCTGCAACCATCTAATGGGAGAGGGTAGAGAAGACAGAGTCAGATGTCTCTCGGATGTGCAGTAGCAACAGCACAAGCTGTAACCTTGGAAACTTTGGGTGGCCATAAGGAGAGAAAAAGAAATCTTGCCCATGAGGGTGGTCAGATACGGGAAGAGGGGCCCGAGTGGGGAATATCTGCCCTCAGAGATGTTTGAAGCCCTGAGCATCCTGATGTAATTAGCCCTGCTTCAAGCAGAGGTTGGGGCAGAGACCTCCAGACGTCCCCTCCAACACGCATTGCTCTGTGATGCTGTGAAAAGAGAGCCCGGAGGTGCCGAGGCCTCTTGGGTCTGCAAGGCAGGGTGGGATCGGCTGGGGACCCTCCCGTGCACCATGTTTCTGCCCCCATGGAGCTCTGTCATCCAGAGAGAATGACGCAACCTGGGCTGCCTGTGTTTTCAGCCCGGTTCTGTTTGCTCATGATGGCTGGCAAAAGAACTGCAGATATTTCGGTAGCTCACTGTGTGTCTTCTTTTCCAGAGCTCAGCGACACGCCTGCCATCATGGCCTGACACGGGCAGGGATGGGATGTGGACCTGCCATCTGAATGGGGACTGGAGAGCAGAACCTCCCCTGCTGCCCCTTCCTGCAAGGCAAACCCCAGCCTGCCGAGGGGGCCAGCTGGGAGGGCTCAGATCCGCCTGGTGAGGAAGAGCCGTTTGCCTCCATGACCCCGCCGGAGATGAGCACCGAGCTTCCTCTCCTACGGTTTTCCTTGCAATCCCGTGCCTGGCAGGGATCCCTGGGGTGTAGGGCAGCACAGATGGAGTTGCAGCCGTGAAGCAGCTGTGCACCGTGATGAGATGCAGCAACTGCATGGGAGCCACCATTTCCCTCCGAGACCACTGTCACCCCACAGGACAGTCACCCTGGGATCCCTCCTGCCGTGTGTAAGCCCTCTGTTTCCACAGCTGTGTTTTACACATGCTGCAAACACCTGAGCATCCTCCAGTCCTCCTTGTTCTCAGCTGCCCACGTTTCTCCCGTCAGACCAGCCTCTTCTCCACACAGTCTTCTCCATCTCTCCGCAGGTCTTCTCCATCCCTGAGAGTGCACCAGCCCCACCACAATGGTTGAGTGCTGCTGGCTGGGTCACTAGGGTCCGTACCTTCTTATAACGCAGGCAGAGGCAGCTTAGGTTTTCCTTCTCCCCACTCTTGCCCCGCCATAACATAGGCCCTAACAGGACAGTCTCTTCCCCTTGGCTGTGGGTACGGGCATCTCTTCTCACGTGTGCTGAAGGACTTTCTGGTGCCTTGGCCATGTAGCTACTGGAACTATGAGTAGGAGCACACCACTTTTCTTCAGAAGGATTGAGCTGCATGTGGATTGGTCCCACCAAGTGTCCTGTTTGCTTTTCCCTTGGAAAGGTCTGTATACGTGCTCTGCACCCTGGGATTTATTCTGGTTTTAATTTCTCCCCGTGGCTGCTGGCGTACAGGGAGAAGGGGGTCTGTGCCCTGCTCTGCAAGGCAGATGTGAACATCTCCCCGGTTTAAGCCATAGTCCCAGCTGGACCTGAACCACTGACAGCGAGGGCAGGCCCTTGATTTCGGTGGGCTTTTCTCCATCTTTGGTTGGCTGTATTCGTCGGCTGGCTGGTTGTTCCGTCTTCCGCGTGACGGCACGCAGTGTGGACCAGCCGGCTTTGAGCAGAGATGGGACCTGCCAGCACAGAGGAGGCTGGAGCCATGTTGTGTTTAGGGGGTGTGAAATGTGCTTAACTGATTCGTGTCAGTGTGGAACAGTGTTAGGGCCACAGGGTGAAGTGTGACCTTTGGTTGTTTTGTCTGTATGGCCGCAGACGAGACGGTGTGTCTATCGTGTCTGTGTTTTGCAGGAGCCAGCTGGCGAACATTCTAGAATACCAACTTAAGCCGGTCCTGTTGTTATCTGCATAGTGACCTGTAAGAGGGGGCATACACCCATTTTTGGCAAGGGCCAACCATTTTAGAGGCAGTTATGAATATGTATTAGTATAGGAGATATAAACCAAAAATGGGGGCTGTAAGGCGTGTGTCTTGGTTGGGCAGAGACTCCCGGCACACCCAGCGCTGTTTGCTTGCCTTTATTCCTTTAATAAATTATAAATTCTAATTGGAATCCTGTTTGCAATTAAATCGTTTATCACAATTTGGGGGCTCGTCCGGGATTGTCTTAGTTCCTGAATTCTGACTTGATCTAGGAGGGGTGCCCCACCATTAGGTGGCTCCTGATCAGGTCAGGTCAGGACTAACACCATCCTGAACCTGAGTAAAGGCAAGCAAAGAAAAGATTTTGATTTTTATTTTTATGAGCTCCCGTGCCGGCTGCAGCAGTTTATTTTACCCGTAATTCTGCGCGCGAAGATCCGAACGAAGATGACGGAGTCGTAAGTATTTAAAGTGTATACCGTTCGGTTGGGTGGGATTCGGTTGCCTGTGTGTAAGAGTGTGATTGAGACGGAACCTGGTTCCGAAGTGATTGCGGAGGTCTTCTAACCGCGGTTCCAGTCTCCCGCGAGGGACTTGGCCGGTGAAGGACCGAAGCAATTCCTATAGGATTCGTGGGTGGGTGATTGGTCCTAAACCCCCTGCAAGACACTCTTACTGGTAACCAAGGGCTGTAGGAATTGCCACAGTAAAATTCCTAGATGGGTCAGACAAAATCGAAGACCCAGGACCAGAGGAAAGGGAGCAAATTACCAGATATACCATTGGAAAGTCCATTAGGAATAATGATTAGGAATTGGAATGAAAGGGGCCCCAGAAAAGGAAAAAGTAAATTAAAATTAGTTCACTATTGTATGATTGAATGGCCGAAGAAACTTTTAAAACCACATGTCTTTTGGCCTGTTTTTGGATCCTTTGAAGACTGGATTTGCCAGGCCTTAAATCTATATGTTAATTCAAAGGAACCTTTTAGTCAGGAGGAAAGTGATTACGCAGGATTATGGATCAGGACTTCACGTCCTTTTCCGGCTTCAATACTTACATTAAAAACGGATGAAAAGTCTGAGAAAGAAGAAGGAAACAAAGACGAAAAAGGGAAGGAAAAAGATGATAAAGGGGAACCACTGGATAACTTACCACCTCCATATCCTAACAATCCTCCGCTATATCTTTTGGGGACTTCAACAGAGCCCTTGATAAAATTATTAATAGGTCCCCATAAGGAGGAGGTTTTATTTTTAGTGGATACGGAAGCTGAAAAATCAACCATTCAGAAACTTCCAAAAGGAATAGAGATAGGGAAGAACTATATGTCAGTAGTCGGGGCAAAAGGAGAACCTTTGAAAGTCCCTATCTTGAAAGATGTAGAAGTAGAAACAGAAACGAAAATTTGTCTTAATGATTTACTTTTGCTCCCTGAAGCGGAATACAATTTACTAGGAAGGGATCTGATTTTGAAGTTAAACTTGAGCATTCAGAGTGAGGGGAACAAACTGCAGATCAAATTATATACTTTAACACAGGAGGATGAAGAAGCTATTAACCCCTCGGTGTGGTATAAAGAAGGGGAAACTGGAAAAATAAAAATGGACCCCATAAGCGTTCAAATAATAGATCCACATCGTTCGATTAGAATCAAGCAATACCCTATACCCATGGAGGGTCGAAAAGGATTAAAACCTGTAGTTGACAGACTTTTGGAAAAAGGAACCTTGGAACCATGTATGTCACCTCATAATACACCCATCCTCCCTGTAAAGAAACCGGACGGGTCATACAGAATGGTACAGGATTTCAGAGCTGTAAATCAGCGAACGATTACTAAATTCCCTGTAGTGGCAAATCCCTATACTTTATTAAGTCATATTTCTCCCAGACATACTTGGTATAGTGTGATAGATTTGCAAGATGCTTTTTGGGCCTGTCCTCTGGACGAGGGATCTAGAGATTATTTTGCTTTCGAGTGGGAGGACCCCGAAACGGGACGGAAACAGCAATTAAGATGGACGGTATTACCACAGGGGTTTACGGAGTCACCAAATTTATTTGGGCAAACTTTAGAGAAAATCTTACAGGATTTTACATTACCCCAGGAGATAAAATTATTGCAATATGTAGATGATTTCTTAGTAGCAGGAGAAACTGAAGAGGGGACCCGAGAAGCTACTATTAAATTGTTAAATTTTCTAGGGGAGAAGGGATTGAAAGTGTCCCGATCAAAACTACAGTTTGTAGAACAGGAAGTAAAATACTTAGGACATTGGCTAAGTAAGGGAAAGAAGAAACTAGCTTCTGGTAGGGTATCTGGGATTCTATCTTTAAGACCCCCACAAACTAAAAAGGAGGTTCGGCAAATATTGGGATTATTAGGATATTGTAGATCATGGCTTGAAAATTATAGTGACAAGGTAAAATTTCTATATGAAAAATTAACTAGTAACCAACTTAAGTGGCTTACAGAAGATGACCAGAAATTCAAGGAAATAAAAAAGGCATTAATACAAGCACCTGTACCGAGCCTCCCAGATTTAGAAAAACCTTTCCATCTTTTTGTGAATACATCAAATCAGACAGCATAAGGAGTTCTTACTCGAGACTGGGCAGGAATAAAAAAACCTGTGGGGTACTGTTCTAAATTACTTGATCCAGTAAGTAGAGGATGGCCTGCTTGTCTCCAAGCTTTGGTAGCTACCGCATTATTAATAGAGGAAGTTCGGAAAATTACCTTTAGTGCTCCTTTAAAAGTGTATACCCCACACAATGTCAGGAGTGTTTTACAACAAAAGGCAGAAAAATGCTGAACGGACAGCCGGATCTTGAAATATGAAGCAATATTAATAGACTCCCCCGATTTAGAACTGAGGGTGACTTCTGCTCAGAGTCCAGCACAGTTTTTGTTTGGAGAGCCATCAAAGGAAGTACAACATAATTGTTTAGAGGTAATTGAGACCCAGACTAAGGTGAGGCCAGACTTAAGAGATACTGAGTTAGAAAATGCAGAAGTGTTATTTGTAGATGGCTCCTCCCGTGTGGTGGAAGGGAGGAGAAAATCAGGGTATGCCGTAATTAATAAAAATTTAGAACTTACAGAATCAGGACCTCTGAGTCCATCATGGTCAGCTGAAGCTTGCGAGCTGTATGCCCTTTGTAGAGCCCTGGAATTATTACAAGGAAAAAGCGGGACCATATTTACGGATTCTAAATATGCGTATGGAGTAGTCCACACTTTTGGAAAAATTTGGGAGGAAAGAGGTTTAATTAATACCCAAGGAAGGAATCTAATACATCAAGAACTAATAGTGAAAATTTTAAAGGCGTTAAGAAAACCAAAGGACATAGCAGTGGTACATGTGAGAGGACACCAAAAGGGGATTAGATTATCGAACCAGAGGGAATAACCTAGCCGATAGAGAGGCCCAGGAAGCAGCCCTGAGGACTCAGGTCGCTAAAATTAATGTAGTACAAGCACAAGGAGACATTAGTGAAAAAGAACTAGAGGAGAAAGAAAAGAAATTTACCCCTGAGGAACAGGCAAAATTAGAGAAAATAGGAGCTAAGTTAGAACAGGGAAAATGGATGCTGCCCAACGGGCGAGAGATGTTGCCAAAAGCTTATGCCAGGCAAATATTAGAACGATTACACACACAAACACATTGGGGTACAAAGGCGGTAAGTGATCATTTCCTTAAACAATTTGGCTGTATTGAGATTTTTGAAATAGCAAAGCAAATCACGCGAGGATGTTTAACTTGTCAAAAAGTAAACAAGAAAGTGTTTCGACAAGCAGCCACGGGAGGAAGGAAAACAGCTTATAGACCTTTTGAAAGAATACAAGTCGATTTTACTGAATTGCCTAAGGTAGGGAGAACAAAATATTTACTAGTAATAGTAGATCATTTAACACAATGGGTAGAAGCTTACCCTGTAGCACGAGCTACGGCACAGATGGTAGTAAAAATCTTATTAGAACACTTAATACCTAGATATGGGATAATCCAGTATATTGATTCTGATCAGGGCACACATTTTACTTCTAAAATAATAAAATTATTATGTCAGTCATTAGGTATTCAATGGGAATACCACACTCCGTGGCACCCACAAAGCTCAGGGAAAGTAGAAAGAACGAATCAAACAATAAAACAGCAACTGGCTAAATTAATGATTGAGACACAGATGTCCTGGACGAAATGCCTACCATTGGCACTATTAAACATAAGAACTAAGCCACACAGTGAGACTGGATTATCGCCATATGAAATGTTATATGGAATGCCTTACTCCCAAGGGATGCCCCTGGGGAATAATGTAGCTGAAGATTATAGTATCCAAAAATATATAATATCCATTGGAAAAAGGTTAAAAGAACTACGAGAGATTGCGATGGTGGCTCAAACACCACCATTAGGATTTGACACATGTGTCGCGAGTGAAAGGTCCAGTGAAGGAGTGGAGAGTCACATCTGAGCCCGGAGAAGCCAAGCTAACCATCAGACGAACTTAAAGAGACCTTCATCAAGAAGCATAAGCTAAGTTGCTGTGGGAATTTCATTGTAACTACTCCTGTAGAATTAGTGGACAGGGATAGATACCTATTAGGAAAGGTGATTTAGTCCATTGTGTAAACGGTGGTGTTTATTTTTAAGGGCAAAGTGTTCTACATGTTTTAAAATATATCATTTTCCAAAAAAGAAGTCAAGGATCTAGGAAACAGTTTAGAATTTTTGTGCATTCGCTGTGGGGCCACCACTCCCCTATATAACCTACCGTGGGTTAGGCTTTATTGTTGTCAATTTAATCAAAGAGTGTTTCTTGATTGAAGGTTACCCCTTAAAAGATTAAGGAAGAGCGCGAGACCGGAGGGGAACGAGTGGTGCGGCTTGAAAGGTCTGCCAAGGGCTGCAACCCCTTCGGGCTGTGACCGCCGATCACTATGGCCCTGACCGGACCTCTTCTGGTCCTATTTCGGGTAAGCTCCTTGACTCTGGTTATGGCAAACTGCAGCCAGTGCGTAGTAACTACTAGGAGGGGACGGGTAAGTTCCCAGACTTTGGTTTATAATAGCGAAATAAAAGAATAAGGGAATCGGTACAGCACAGACTACTATTTAACTCATTTTATCATGAAATAGAAACAGGAGTGGAATATGAAATTCCCACAGTTGCTAAAAATCTATTTGTAAATCGTGCTGAAAACATTGCTAAGTCATTAAATGTAACTAATTGTTATGTTTGTGGTGGAACAAACCAAGGTGAACGATGGCCATGGGAGGCTATGGAGAGCAACATTAGTAATCCTCAAATATGGAACACAATGGGAAAGAGTAACAGGAAACAACAGTGGGTACTTCAAACGAGTATAACTGGAAGGAGTTGTTGGCAAAATTTAAAAGAGAATGGAAAACAAGTAGGTAATCTAGAGTGTGAAGGAGGTTACCTATGGAACGAAACTCAGAATAAATGGGATAAGTGGGGGAGTCCATGGGAAATGAGTGATCAATTTAAAAACTGGACCAATGGAACAAACATACCAAATGGATGGCGCACTCCTGAAGGACGTTACTGGATTTGTGGTAAACTAGCTTATGCGTTTTTGCCACAAAATTGGACGGGATCCTGTGTATTGGGAATTATAAGGCCCAGGTTTTTTTCCTGTTACCTATAAATCGAGGAGAGCGATTGGGAGTCCAAGTGTATGCTGAAGCTGGTGAATTAAGAAAAAGGCACTATAAACGGAGTCTACAAATTGGACATTGGAAAGATAAAGATTGGCCTCCCGAAAGAGTCATTGCCTACTATGGTCCAGCCACATGGGCAGAAGATGGATCCTGGGGCTATAGAACTCCAATATATATGCTAAATAGAATAATTAGATTACAAGCTGTATTAGAAATAATTGTAAATACAACTGGAGATGCCCTTGGACGAATTGCGAGACAAAATACCAAGATGAGAACTGCTTTGTATCAAAATCACTTAGCCTTGGATTATTTGCTAGCACAAGAGGGAGGTGTTTGTGGGAAGTTTAACCTTAGTAATTGTTGTTTAGAAATTGATGATGAAGGGGAAGCTGTAAATGAACTTGTAAAAGAAATGAAGAAAATTGCACATGTCCCAGTTCAGACTTGGACTGGAGACGACCTAGAAGGATTCTGGGAAAACTTTACGGGAGGTGATTGGCTTACTAAAATCGGGATTGTTATATTGGGGGCATTTGCAGGATTGTTAATAATTCCATGTTTTACACCTTGTTTTATTAGACTAATACACTCAGTTATACAAGGAATGCAGATAGCTACAGTACCTGTTGATTCAGAATGAGGGAAAGAGAAAACTCTTTCCCTGATGATACTAAAGACAAAAGAAGATTCGAAACTAATACCCATTCGGCAAGTATTAACTCGGTTGGAAACAAAAACACGAATCAATGCCATAGAAAAAGAAAATGGGGGATTGTGAAATGTGCTTAACTGATTCGTGTCAGTGTGGAACAGTGTTAGG
The DNA here is from genome assembly GCF_964199755.1 of Larus michahellis. Lineage (NCBI taxonomy): Eukaryota > Metazoa > Chordata > Aves > Charadriiformes > Laridae > Larus > Larus michahellis. Next base: position 219,962,779 of record NC_133896.1, read on the forward strand.
GCCACAGGGTGAAGTGTGACCTTTGGTTGTTTTGTCTGTATGGCCGCAGACGAGACGGTGTGTCTATCGTGTCTGTGTTTTGCAGGAGCCAGCTGGCGAACATTCTAGAATACCAACTTAAGCCGGTCCTGTTGTTATCTGCATAGTGACCTGTAAGAGGGGGCATACACCCATTTTTGGCAAGGGCCAACCATTTTAGAGGCAGTTATGAATATGTATTAGTATAGGAGATATAAACCAAAAATGGGGGCTGTAAGGCGTGTGTCTTGGTTGGGCAGAGACTCCTGGGACACCCAGCGCTGTTTGCTTGCCTTTATTCCTTTAATAAATTATAAATTCTAATTGGAATCCCGTTTGCGATTAAATCATTTATCACAGGGGGCAAGGAGGGGAAGGAGCCTGGGGTGCCTTTCTAAAATCCAGGCTTCAAAGGAGGGCATTGCCTGGGTGTGTGGCAACACGAGGGGTGAGAATTGTCCACCAAGACCTGGTGCTGGTGTCACTAACACTGGGTGGAGCTCAGTAGATGTGGGAGACCTCTCTTGGTCCCTCGCCGAGACAAAGAGCTCCAGTGCCGGCACGTCGGCAGCGGAGCCGGGCGATGGCGGCGAAAAGGGGCTTTTCCCGCGTTTTTCTGAGGCCGGGACAAGCCCGGGCAGCGGCAGGGACCCCGCAGCTCGGCGGGAGCGGCTGAGGCGGCCGGGGCGGAGCCAGCGGCGGCAGATTAAAACGAGGCGTAACCGCCAGCAACGGCCCCTCGCCGAGACAGAGAGCTCCGGAGCCGGGCGATGGCGGCGAAAAGGGGCTTTTCCCCCGCTTTTCTGAGGCGGGGACAAGCCCGGGCAGCGGCAGGGACCCGCAGGGCGCCCGCAGCTCGGCGGGAGCGGCTGAGGCGGCCGGGGCGGAGCCCGCAGCGGCAGATTAAAACGAGGCGTAACCGCCAGCAACGGCCCCTCGCCGAGACAAAGAGCTCCGGAGCCGGGCGATGGCGGCGAAAAGGGGCTTTTCCCCCGCTTTTCTGAGGCCGGGACAAGCCCGGGCAGCGGCAGGGACGGGAGCGGCTGAGGCGGCCCGTGCGGAGCCCGCAGCGGCAGCAGCCAGCTCCCATCCCCTCAGAAGGCGGCCCTAGGGAGCGCGGCGCAGCAGTTTGCACGGGAAGGGCTCGGGAGGGAAGCTCAGCCACGGTCTCTATCCGAAAGATGCAGCCTCTGGAGTCGTCTGCACTTGCCAGAGCAGACGTGGCCGTACAAACTGAGCTCCCCTGGAAGCACGCAGCCACCCAGGTCGCTGGCTGCAGGGAGTGCCTTCACCTCTCAGGGCTAGTGGATGGTAGAAGAGGTGACAGCTGCGTGAGGTGTGGCCAGGTAGATGATGTCCTCAGCCTGGTAGCAGAGCTAAAAGAGGAAGTAGAACGGCTGCGGAGCATCAGGGAGAGTGAGAAAGAAATTGATTGTTGGACTCAGACTCTGACCTCCCCGAGTAAAAAACCAGAAAAGCCACCAAAAAGACCCCGAGCTGAAGGAGATCTGGTACCTTGCCCCTGCCAGACTGAAGGCAGTGGACAAAAGGAGGCTAGTGAATGGAGGGTAGTCCGTAATAGGGGAGGCAAGCGAACTCCCGCCTTGCCCACATCCCCTAACCAGGTGCCTCTGCACAACAGGTACGAGGCTCTTGGGGAGGTAGGCCAACCCATGGATGGCATGGAAGATGGTTTGGCTACCCCAGAAGAGATGCCGGGAGCAGTAAGGCCTACCCCCGGTTTAAAACCTGCCTCTACAAGGAAGAAGAGGCAGGTTATAGTAGTAGGAGACTCCCTTCTGAGGAGAACAGAAGGCCCAATGTGCTGGGCAGACCCTCTTGACAGGGAGGTATGCTGCCTCCCCGGGGCCCAGGTTAGGGACGTCACTCAGAAACTTCCCCGCCTGCTTCGGCCCTCGGACTACTACCCGCTGTTGCTCCTTCACGTGGGTGGTGACGAGGTGGCAACACATGGCCCAAGAGCAATCCAGAGAGACTTGAGGGCCTTGGGAAAGTTAATGAGGCAGTCTGGGGTGCAGGGTGTCTGTTCTTCTGTTCTCCCAGTTACAGGCAGGGACACTGTAAGGAACAGACGTGTGCAATCTGTCAACACGTGGCTCCGTGGCTGGTGTCACCGCCACAGTTTTGGGTTTTTTGACAATGGGATGGCCTACGTGGCACCAGGCTCGTTGGCATCGAACGGGGCTCATCTCTCTGAAAAGGGGAAGTGGGTCTTTGCTCGTGAGCTAGCGGGGCTCGTTGACCGGGCTTTAAACTAGGCTTGTTGGGAGAGGGGGATGCCACATGGAGCTCCACCTGGGCATGGATGAAGACCCAGCAGAGAGCTTATGGGTCAAGATTAAAGGGAACGCAGGGGCAGGGGACATTACAGTAGGGGTCTGCTACAGGCCATGTGACCAGGACGACAGAGCGAATGAGGCCCTGCACAGACAGATAGGAGCAGCATCGCGTTCGCAGAGCCTGGTCATCATGGGGGACTTCAACCACCCCGATACCTGTTGGAGGGACAACACAGCAGGGCACAAGAAATCCAGGCAGTTCTTGGAATGTGTCAATGACACATTTTTTCTTCCTCAAATGGTAGAGGAGCCAACAAGGAGAGGAACTATGCTGGACCTTGTCCTTAGCAACAAGGAGGGGCTGGTGGCGAGTGTCAAGCTCAAGGGTAGCCTCGGCTGCAGGGATCGTGAAATGGTAGAATTCAAGATCCTCGGGGCAGCGAGGAGAGCACGCAGCAAGCTCACTACCTGGACTCCAAGAGAGCAGACTTTGGCCTCTTGAGGGACCTGCTTGGCAGGGTAACATGGGAAAAAGTACTGGAGGGCAGAGGGGCCCAAGAGAGCTGGTTACTATTCAAGGATCACCTCCTCCAAGCTCAGCTCAGGAACGGTGCATGCCAAGAATGAGGAAGTCAGGCAAAAATGCCAGGAGGCCTGCGTGGAGTAACAAAGAGCTCCTGGACAAGCTCCAAAGCAAAAAGGAGGCCTACAGAGGGTGGAAGCAAGGACGGGTTGACTGGGTGGAATACAGAGAAACTGTCTGAGTGACCAGGAACCAGATTAGGCAAGCTAAAGCCCAGATAGAATTAAATCTGGCTAGGGGCAGCAAGGATAACAAGAAAAGCTTCTCTAAGTACGTCAGGGGTAAAGGCAAGACTAGGGAAGAGGTGGGCCCTCTCAGGAAGGAGGCAGGAGACGTGGTCACCCAGGATATGGAGAAGGCTGAGGTGCTGAATGACTTTTTTGCCTCGGTCTTCACCGGCAAGGGCTCCAACCACACCACCCAAGTAGCAGAATGCAAAGGCAGGGTCTATGAAAATGAAAACCCGCCCACTGTAGGAGAAGATCAGGTTCGGGACCATCTGAGGAACCTGAAGGTGCGTAAGTCCATGGGACCAGATGAAATCCATCCACGGGTCCTGAGGGAGCTGGCAGATGAAGTGGCCAAGCCGCTTTCCATTCTATTTGAAAAGTCGTGGCAGTCTGGTGAAGTTCCCGCTGATTGGAAAAGGGGACAGGTAACCTCCGTTTTCAAAAAGGCAAAAAAGGATGAGCCAGCGAACGACAGACCGGTCAGTCTCACCTCTGTGCCCGGCAAGGTCATGGAGCAGATGCTCCTGGAATCTCTGCTAAGGCACATGGAAAATAAGAAGGTGACTGGTGATAGCCAACATGGCTTCATCGAAGGCAGATCGTGCCTGACGGATTTAGTGGCCTTTTATGATGTTGCCACAGCATTGGCGGATACATCATGTACCAGCTCCTGACAGCCCCTGGCCACCGAGGGCTGTTGGGGTGAGAGGGGCTGTGTTGCCCTCTCCCTGAGGCTCTCCAGCCAAGGCAGACTCGGTGTCCCAAGGTTCTGCAGGTGGTGCTGCTGCCATGGTGTCCACGCGTTGTGCCCGGTCGTGCTGGGTGACAGTCACAGCCTTGCCCACAACCTCCGTCACGGTGTACAGGGCTGTGTGGTGCAGAGCCTCGTCGGAGGCTGTGGGGCCGTGTGGGGCAGGTGCCTGGCTCTCGGTGTCCTGAGCTGCTGCTGCTGGTGTTGCTGCCGCCTTGTTTTGGGCCAGGTTGTGCTGGATAACAACCAGAGCGCTGACCACAGCCTTTGTCACCATGCACAGGGCCGTGTCCTGCAGAGCCTGGTAGGCTGTGGGGCTGCGCGGGGCAGGTGCCTGGCTCTCTGCCTGTGCTGCTGGGGCAAAGTGCGGAGCGCCAGCTTCTGCCAGAGGGATTTCAGGCACTGAAGCAGCCGCTTCATCCTCGTATGGTGCTGGGAAGATAGCGGCTGTGCTGGTCCCACCGTAGTGGTGTTCAGACATGGGAGAAGCCATGTTTTCTCCATGCTCACGTGCCGATGGGATGAGAGGGGCTGAGCTGGCCTCTCCCCGAGGCTCTCCAGCCAAGGCAGACTCGCTGTCCTGTGGCGCTGCAGGTGGATCTTGCTGCTGCTGCTGCAGCCTTGCTTTTTGCCAGTTTTCCCTGGCTCAGAAGGAGAGAATTTATAAGAGCCTCTCTGACCACGCTCAGGACTGTGTCTTGACGATCTTCGTCCTTGTAGTCTGGGGGGGTGGTGTATGGGGCAGGTGCCTGCCCCTCTGCCTCTGCTGCAGCCAAGGCAGACTCGGTGCCCTGTGGCGCTGCAGGTGGTGATGCTGCTGTTGCCGAATCCGTACTTTGTGCCTGCAAGCGCTGCCTCACAAGCACAGAATTGATGAGGGCCTCTCTCACCATGCTCAGGGCTGTGTCCTGCAGAGCCTCGTCCTCGTAGGCTGGGGGGGTGTATGGGGCAGGTGCCCGGCTCTCTACTTCTGCTGCAGGGGCCTGCTGGCTGGGGATGGGAGAAGCGGTTGCCTTTGCCTCCTCTTGTGCCGTGGGAGCCAGAGGTGTGCGGTGCCCCTCTTGCTCAGGAGTTCCGGCCAGGGCACAAGCTGCTGGCTCAGCATCTGTGGGACCAGGCAGGGCAGGAGACGCGCTCTGCAGGTCACCAGCTATGTCACCTGCCAGCTCTGTGCCCAGGCTGCTGGGCCGGCCGCACTCCTCCTGGGGACCATCGTGGGTGTCCTGGAAGAGCTCCGGGACCGAGGCGTTGACCCAGATAGTGTGGATGCTGATGTCTTCCCCTTGGGACAGCTCCTTGTCACTGCTGTCTTTGCACTTCTCCTGCTCCTCGGCCAAGGCCCCTGGCTTTTCCTCCGGGCTGTCCTGCTGCCGCTGCAGGGTGGCATTGCTGAGTTGGGCCAGGCTGCGCCTGGTGCGGGCCAGGCAGCTCCTCTCCAGCTCCTCCAGGGACTCTGTCTTGATGGGCAGGATGGCCGGATCCTCTGCAAAAGCCTTGCCTCCACTGGCCGCTCCCACCTCGTCTGCTGTTGGAAAACTTTGCACAGGACCTTGTTTGTGATGTCCCGGGCGGCGTCCTTCCCTGCTGCGCTGTAGGCTGGAGGGAGCTGCCGGGCAGGCCTGAAGCTCCTCACCCTCGCAGGTCTGCCCCGCTCACCGTTGATGCCCCGAGCAGGTGGGACCAGCCCTAGGCAGCCGCTGGCTGCGGTGCTGCTGGCCGTTTGCCAGCCCGTGGCAGGAGAGGTCGAGGGTGCTGGTGTGTCCTGCAGAACCTTGTCCTCATAGTCCCGGGGTCTGTATGGGGCAGGTGCCTGCCTCTCTGCCTGTGCTGTAGGGGCGTGCTTGCTGAAGACGGGGGGAGCAAGTGGATCTTGCTGTGCCGCTTGTCCTTGGTGTCCTGGCCCCGCATGCCTGCCCAGGGAAGCTGGTGCAGGGGCCCTGCTGGCAGCACCAGTGGCCCCCTGTGCCCCCCTGAGTTTGGGATAAGCTGCGGGGACCTTGCTGCTGTTGGCTGCCAACACCTTGTCTATTGTTTGAGTCATGGCCACAGCTCTGCGATGCGCACGGTCCCGCGGTGCAGCTGGCTGCTGGCTGGGTCTATGAAAATGGAAAGCCGCCCACTGTAGGAGAAGATCAGGTTCGGGACCATCTGAGGAACCTGAAGGTGCATAAGTCCATGGGACCAGATGAAATCCATCCACGGGTCCTGAGGGAGCTGGCAGATGAAGTGGCCAAGCCGCTTTCCATTCTATTTGAAAAGTCGTGGCAGTCTGGTGAAGTTCCCGCTGATTGGAAAAGGGGACAGGTAACCTCCGTTTTCAAAAAGGCAAAAAAGGATGAGCCAGCGAACGACAGACCGGTCAGTCTCACCTCTGTGCCCGGCAAGGTCATGGAGCAGATGCTCCTGGAATCTCTGCTAAGGCACATGGAAAATAAGAAGGTGACTGGTGATAGCCAACATGGCTTCATCGAAGGCAGATCGTGCCTGACAGATTTAGTGGCCTTTTATGATGTTGCCACAGCATTGGCGGATACATCATGTACCAGCTCCTGCCAGCCCCTGGCCACCGAGGGCTGTTGGGGTGAGAGGGGCTGTGTTGCCCTCTCCCTGAGGCTCTCCAGCCAAGGCAGACTCGGTGTCCCAAGGTTCTGCAGGTGGTGCTGCTGCCATGGTGTCCACGCGTTGTGCCCGGTCGTGCTGGGTGACAGTCACAGCCTTGCCCACGACCTCCGTCACGGTGTACAGGGCTGTGTGGTGCAGAGCCTCGTCGGAGGCTGTGGGGCCGTGTGGGGCAGGTGCCTGGCTCTCGGTGTCCTGAGCTGCTGCTGGTGGTGTTGCTGCCGCCTTGCTTTGGGCCAGGTTGTGCTGGATGACAACCAGAGCGCTGACCACAGCCTTTGTCACCATGCACAGGGCCGTGTCCTGCAGAGCCTGGTAGGCTGTGGGGCTGCGCGGGGCAGGTGCCTGGCTCTCTGCCTGTGCTGCTGGGGCAAAGTGCGGAGCGCCAGCTTCTGCCAGAGGGATTTCAGGCACTGAAGCAGCCGCTTCATCCTCGTATGGTGCTGGGAAGATAGCGGCTGTGCTGGTCCCACCGTAGTGGTGTTCAGACATGGGAGAAGCCATGTTTTCTCCATGCTCACGTGCCGATGGGATGAGAGGGGCTGAGCTGGCCTCTCCCCGAGGCTCTCCAGCCAAGGCAGACTCGCTGTCCTGTGGCGCTGCAGGTGGATCTTGCTGCTGCTGCTGCAGCCTTGCTTTTTGCCAGTTTTCCCTGGCTCAGAAGGAGAGAATTTATAAGAGCCTCTCTGACCATGCTCAGGACTGTGTCTTGACGATCTTCGTCCTTGTAGTCTGGGGGGGTGGTGTATGGGGGAGGTGCCTGCCCCTCTGCCTCTGCTGCAGCCAAGGCAGACTCGGTGCCCTGTGGCGCTGCAGGTGGTGATGCTGCTGTTGCCGAATCCGTACTTTGTGCCTGCAAGCGCTGCCTCACAAGCACAGAATTGATGAGGGCCTCTCTCACCATGCTCAGGGCTGTGTCCTGCAGAGCCTCGTCCTCGTAGGCTGGGGGGGTGTATGGGGCAGGTGCCCGGCTCTCTACTTCTGCTGCAGGGGCCTGCTGGCTGGGGATGGGAGAAGCGGTTGCCTTTGCCTCCTCTTGTGCCGTGGGAGCCAGAGGTGTGCGGTGCCCCTCTTGCTCAGGAGTTCCGGCCACGGCACAAGCTGCCGGCTCAGCATCTGTGGGACCAGGCAGGGCAGGAGACACGCTCTGCAGGTCACCAGCTATGTCACCTGCCAGCTCTGTGCCCAGGCTGCTGGGCCGGCCGCACTCCTCCTGGGGACCATCGTGGGTGTCCTGGAAGAGCTCCGGGACCGAGGCGTTGACCCAGATAGTGTGGATGCTGATGTCTTCCCCCTGGGACAGCTCCTTGTCACTGCTGTCTTTGCACTTCTCCTGCTCCTCGGCCAAGGCCCCTGGCTTTTCCTCCGGGCTGTCCTGCTGCCGCTGCAGGGTGGCATTGCTGAGTTGGGCCAGGCTGCGCCTGGTGCGGGCCAGGCAGCTCCTCTCCAGCTCCTCCAGGGACTCTGTCTTGATGGGCAGGATGGCCGGATCCTCTGCAAAAGCCTTGCCTCCACTGGCCGCTCCCACCTCGTCTGCTGTTGGAAAACTTTGCACAGGACCTTGTTTGTGATGTCCCGGGCGGCGTCCTTCCCTGCTGCGCTGTAGGCTGGAGGGAGCTGCCGGGCAGGCCTGAAGCTCCTCACCCTCGCAGGTCTGCCCCGCTCACCGTTGATGCCCCGAGCAGGTGGGACCAGCCCTAGGCAGCCGCTGGCTGCGGTGCTGCTGGCCGTTTGCCAGCCCGTGGCAGGAGAGGTCGAGGGTGCTGGTGTGTCCTGCAGAACCTTGTCCTCATAGTCCCGGGGTCTGTATGGGGCAGGTGCCTGCCTCTCTGCCTGTGCTGTAGGGGCGTGCTTGCTGAAGACGGGGGGAGCAAGTGGATCTTGCTGTGCCGCTTGTCCTTGGTGTCCTGGCCCCGCATGCCTGCCCAGGGAAGCTGGTGCAGGGGCCCTGCTGGCAGCACCAGTGGCCCCCTGTGCCCCCCTGAGTTTGGGATAAGCTGCGGGGACCTTGCTGCTGTTGGCTGCCAACACCTTGTCTATTGTTTGAGTCATGGCCACAGCTCTGCGATGCGCACGGTCCCGCGGTGCAGCTGGCTGCTGGCTGGGTCTATGAAAATGGAAAGCCGCCCACTGTAGGAGAAGATCAGGTTCGGGACCATCTGAGGAACCTGAAGGTGCATAAGTCCATGGGACCAGATGAAATCCATCCACGGGTCCTGAGGGAGCTGGCAGATGAAGTGGCCAAGCCGCTTTCCATTCTATTTGAAAAGTCGTGGCAGTCTGGTGAAGTTCCCGCTGATTGGAAAAGGGGACAGGTAACCTCCGTTTTCAAAAAGGCAAAAAAGGATGAGCCAGCGAACGACAGACCGGTCAGTCTCACCTCTGTGCCCGGCAAGGTCATGGAGCAGATGCTCCTGGAATCTCTGCTAAGGCACATGGAAAATAAGAAGGTGACTGGTGATAGCCAACATGGCTTCATCGAAGGCAGATCGTGCCTGACAGATTTAGTGGCCTTTTATGATGTTGCCACAGCATTGGCGGATACATCATGTACCAGCTCCTGCCAGCCCCTGGCCACCGAGGGCTGTTGGGGTGAGAGGGGCTGTGTTGCCCTCTCCCTGAGGCTCTCCAGCCAAGGCAGACTCGGTGTCCCAAGGTTCTGCAGGTGGTGCTGCTGCCATGGTGTCCACGCGTTGTGCCCGGTCGTGCTGGGTGACAGTCACAGCCTTGCCCACGACCTCCGTCACGGTGTACAGGGCTGTGTGGTGCAGAGCCTCGTCGGAGGCTGTGGGGCCGTGTGGGGCAGGTGCCTGGCTCTCGGTGTCCTGAGCTGCTGCTGGTGGTGTTGCTGCCGCCTTGCTTTGGGCCAGGTTGTGCTGGATGACAACCAGAGCGCTGACCACAGCCTTTGTCACCATGCACAGGGCCGTGTCCTGCAGAGCCTGGTAGGCTGTGGGGCTGCGCGGGGCAGGTGCCTGGCTCTCTGCCTGTGCTGCTGGGGCAAAGTGCGGAGCGCCAGCTTCTGCCAGAGGGATTTCAGGCACTGAAGCAGCCGCTTCATCCTCGTATGGTGCTGGGAAGATAGCGGCTGTGCTGGTCCCACCGTAGTGGTGTTCAGACATGGGAGAAGCCATGTTTTCTCCATGCTCACGTGCCGATGGGATGAGAGGGGCTGAGCTGGCCTCTCCCCGAGGCTCTCCAGCCAAGGCAGACTCGCTGTCCTGTGGCGCTGCAGGTGGATCTTGCTGCTGCTGCTGCAGCCTTGCTTTTTGCCAGTTTTCCCTGGCTCAGAAGGAGAGAATTTATAAGAGCCTCTCTGACCATGCTCAGGACTGTGTCTTGACGATCTTCGTCCTTGTAGTCTGGGGGGGTGGTGTATGGGGCAGGTGCCTGCCCCTCTGCCTCTGCTGCAGCCAAGGCAGACTCGGTGCCCTGTGGCGCTGCAGGTGGTGATGCTGCTGTTGCCGAATCCGTACTTTGTGCCTGCAAGCGCTGCCTCACAAGCACAGAATTGATGAGGGCCTCTCTCACCATGCTCAGGGCTGTGTCCTGCAGAGCCTCGTCCTCGTAGGCTGGGGGGGTGTATGGGGCAGGTGCCCGGCTCTCTACTTCTGCTGCAGGGGCCTGCTGGCTGGGGATGGGAGAAGCGGTTGCCTTTGCCTCCTCTTGTGCCGTGGGAGCCAGAGGTGTGCGGTGCCCCTCTTGCTCAGGAGTTCCGGCCAGGGCACAAGCTGCCGGCTCAGCGTCTGTGGGACCAGCCAGGGCAGGAGACGCGCTCTGCAGGTCACCAGCTATGTCACCTGCCAGCTCTGTGCCCAGGCTGCTGGGCCGGCCGCACTCCTCCTGGGGACCATCGTGGGTGTCCTGGAAGAGCTCCGGGACCGAGGCGTTGACCCAGATAGTGTGGATGCTGATGTCTTCCCCCTGGGACAGCTCCTTGTCACTGCTGTCTTTGCACTTCTCCTGCTCCTCGGCCAAGGCCCCTGGCTTTTCCTCCGGGCTGTCCTGCTGCCGCTGCAGGGTGGCATTGCTGAGTTGGGCCAGGCTGCGCCTGGTGCGGGCCAGGCAGCTCCTCTCCAGCTCCTCCAGGGACTCTGTCTTGATGGGCAGGATGGCCGGATCCTCTGCAAAAGCCTTGCCTCCACTGGCCGCTCCCACCTCGTCTGCTGTTGGAAAACTTTGCACAGGACCTTGTTTGTGATGTCCCGGGCGGCGTCCTTCCCTGCTGCGCTGTAGGCTGGAGGGAGCTGCCGGGCAGGCCTGAAGCTCCTCACCCTCGCAGGTCTGCCCCGCTCACCGTTGATGCCCCGAGCAGGTGGGACCAGCCCTAGGCAGCCGCTGGCTGCGGTGCTGCTGGCCGTTTGCCAGCCCGTGGCAGGAGAGGTCGAGGGTGCTGGTGTGTCCTGCAGAACCTTGTCCTCATAGTCCCGGGGTCTGTATGGGGCAGGTGCCTGCCTCTCTGCCTGTGCTGTAGGGGCGTGCTTGCTGAAGACGGGGGGAGCAAGTGGATCTTGCTGTGCCGCTTGTCCTTGGTGTCCTGGCCCCGCATGCCTGCCCAGGGAAGCTGGTGCAGGGGCCCTGCTGGCAGCACCAGTGGCCCCCTGTGCCCCCCTGAGTTTGGGATAAGCTGCGGGGACCTTGCTGCTGTTGGCTGCCAACACCTTGTCTATTGTTTGAGTCATGGCCACAGCTCTGCGATGCGCACGGTCCCGCGGTGCAGCTGGCTGCTGGCTGGGTCTATGAAAATGGAAAGCCGCCCACTGTAGGAGAAGATCAGGTTCGGGACCATCTGAGGAACCTGAAGGTGCATAAGTCCATGGGACCAGATGAAATCCATCCACGGGTCCTGAGGGAGCTGGCAGATGAAGTGGCCAAGCCGCTTTCCATTCTATTTGAAAAGTTGTGGCAGTCTGGTGAAGTTCCCGCTGATTGGAAAAGGGGACAGGTAACCTCCGTTTTCAAAAAGGCAAAAAAGGATGAGCCAGCGAACGACAGACCGGTCAGTCTCACCTCTGTGCCCGGCAAGGTCATGGAGCAGATGCTCCTGGAATCTCTGCTAAGGCACATGGAAAATAAGAAGGTGACTGGTGATAGCCAACATGGCTTCATCGAAGGCAGATCGTGCCTGACAGATTTAGTGGCCTTTTATGATGTTGCCGCAGCATTGGCGGATACATCATGTACCAGCTCCTGCCAGCCCCTGGCCACCGAGGGCTGTTGGGGTGAGAGGGGCTGTGTTGCCCTCTCCCTGAGGCTCTCCAGCCAAGGCAGACTCGGTGTCCCAAGGTTCTGCAGGTGGTGCTGCTGCCATGGTGTCCACGCGTTGTGCCCGGTCGTGCTGGGTGACAGTCACAGCCTTGCCCACGACCTCCGTCACGGTGTACAGGGCTGTGTGGTGCAGAGCCTCGTCGGAGGCTGTGGGGCCGTGTGGGGCAGGTGCCTGGCTCTCGGTGTCCTGAGCTGCTGCTGGTGGTGTTGCTGCCGCCTTGCTTTGGGCCAGGTTGTGCTGGATGACAACCAGAGCGCTGACCACAGCTTTTGTCACCATGCACAGGGCCGTGTCCTGCAGAGCCTGGTAGGCTGTGGGGCTGCGCGGGGCAGGTGCCTGGCTCTCTGCCTGTGCTGCTGGGGCAAAGTGCGGAGCGCCAGCTTCTGCCAGAGGGATTTCAGGCACTGAAGCAGCCGCTTCATCCTCGTATGGTGCTGGGAAGATAGCGGCTGTGCTGGTCCCACCGTAGTGGTGTTCAGACATGGGAGAAGCCATGTTTTCTCCATGCTCACGTGCCGATGGGATGAGAGGGGCTGAGCTGGCCTCTCCCCGAGGCTCTCCAGCCAAGGCAGACTCGCTGTCCTGTGGCGCTGCAGGTGGATCTTGCTGCTGCTGCTGCAGCCTTGCTTTTTGCCAGTTTTCCCTGGCTCAGAAGGAGAGAATTTATAAGAGCCTCTCTGACCATGCTCAGGACTGTGTCTTGACGATCTTCGTCCTTGTAGTCTGGGGGGGTGGTGTATGGGGCAGGTGCCTGCCCCTCTGCCTCTGCTGCAGCCAAGGCAGACTCGGTGCCCTGTGGCGCTGCAGGTGGTGATGCTGCTGTTGCCGAATCCGTACTTTGTGCCTGCAAGCGCTGCCTCACAAGCACAGAATTGATGAGGGCCTCTCTCACCATGCTCAGGGCTGTGTCCTGCAGAGCCTCGTCCTCGTAGGCTGGGGGGGTGTATGGGGCAGGTGCCCGGCTCTCTACTTCTGCTGCAGGGGCCTGCTGGCTGGGGATGGGAGAAGCGGTTGCCTTTGCCTCCTCTTGTGCCGTGGGAGCCAGAGGTGTGCGGTGCCCCTCTTGCTCAGGAGTTCCGGCCACGGCACAAGCTGCCGGCTCAGCATCTGTGGGACCAGGCAGGGCAGGAGACGCACTCTGCAGGTCACCAGCTATGTCACCTGCCAGCTCTGTGCCCAGGCTGCTGGGCCGGCCGCACTCCTCCTGGGGACCATCGTGGGTGTCCTGGAAGAGCTCCGGGACCGAGGCGTTGACCCAGATAGTGTGGATGCTGATGTCTTCCCCCTGGGACAGCTTCTTGTCACTGCTGTCTTTGCACTTCTCCTGCTCCTCGGCCAAGGCCCCTGGCTTTTCCTCCGGGCTGTCCTGCTGCCGCTGCAGGGTGGCATGGCTGAGTTGGGCCAGGCTGCGCCTGGTGCGGGCCAGGCAGCTCCTCTCCAGCTGCTCCAGGGACTCTTGTCTTGATGGGCAGGATGGCCGGATCCTCTGCAAAAGCCTTGCCTCCATTGGCCGCTCCCACCTCGTCTGCTGTTGGAAAACTTTGCACAGGACCTTGTTTGTGATGTCCCGGGCGGCGTCCTTCCCTGCTGCGCTGTAGGCTGGAGGGAGCTGCCGGGCAGGCCTGAAGCTCCTCACCCTCGCAGGTCTGCCCCGCTCACCGTTGATGCCCCGAGCAGGTGGGACCAGCCCTAGGCAGCCGCTGGCTGCGGTGCTGCTGGCCGTTTGCCAGCCCGTGGCAGGAGAGGTCGAGGGTGCTGGTGTGTCCTGCAGAACCTTGTCCTCATAGTCCCGGGGTCTGTATGGGGCAGGTGCCTGCCTCTCTGCCTGTGCTGTAGGGGCGTGCTTGCTGAAGACGGGGGGAGCAAGTGGATCTTGCTGTGCCGCTTGTCCTTGGTGTCCTGGCCCCGCATGCCTGCCCAGGGAAGCTGGTGCAGGGGCCCTGCTGGCAGCACCAGTGGCCCCCTGTGCCCCCCTGAGTTTGGGATAAGCTGCGGGGACCTTGCTGCTGTTGGCTGCCAACACCTTGTCTATTGTTTGAGTCATGGCCACAGCTCTGCGATGCGCACGGTCCCGCGGTGCAGCTGGCTGCTGGCTGGGTCTATGAAAATGGAAAGCCGCCCACTGTAGGAGAAGATCAGGTTCGGGACCATCTGAGGAACCTGAAGGTGCATAAGTCCATGGGACCAGATGAAATCCATCCACGGGTCCTGAGGGAGCTGGCAGATGAAGTGGCCAAGCCGCTTTCCATTCTATTTGAAAAGTCGTGGCAGTCTGGTGAAGTTCCCGCTGATTGGAAAAGGGGACAGGTAACCTCCGTTTTCAAAAAGGCAAAAAAGGATGAGCCAGCGAACGACAGACCGGTCAGTCTCACCTCTGTGCCCGGCAAGGTCATGGAGCAGATGCTCCTGGAATCTCTGCTAAGGCACATGGAAAATAAGAAGGTGACTGGTGATATCCAACATGGCTTCATCGAAGGCAGATCGTGCCTGACAGATTTAGTGGCCTTTTAGGATGTTGCCACAGCATTGGCGGATACATCGTGTACCAGCTCCTGCCAGCCCCTGGCCACCGAGGGCTGTTGGGGTGAGAGGGGCTGTGTTGCCCTCTCCCTGAGGCTCTCCAGCCAAGGCAGACTCGGTGTCCCAAGGTTCTGCAGGTGGTGCTGCTGCCATGGTGTCCACGCGTTGTGCCCGGTCGTGCTGGGTGACAGTCACAGCCTTGCCCACGACCTCCGTCACGGTGTACAGGGCTGTGTGGTGCAGAGCCTCGTCGGAGGCTGTGGGGCCGTGTGGGGCAGGTGCCTGGCTCTCGGTGTCCTGAGCTGCTGCTGGTGGTGTTGCTGCCGCCTTGCTTTGGGCCAGGTTGTGCTGGATGACAACCAGAGTGCTGACCACAGCTTTTGTCACCATGCACAGGGCCGTGTCCTGCAGAGCCTGGTAGGCTGTGGGGCTGCGCGGGGCAGGTGCCTGGCTCTCTGCCTGTGCTGCTGGGGCAAAGTGCGGAGCGCCAGCTTCTGCCAGAGGGATTTCAGGCACTGAAGCAGCCGCTTCATCCTCGTATGGTGCTGGGAAGATAGCGGCTGTGCTGGTCCCACCGTAGTGGTGTTCAGACATGGGAGAAGCCATGTTTTCTCCATGCTCACATGCCGATGGGATGAGAGGGGCTGAGCTGGCCTCTCCCCGAGGCTCTCCAGCCAAGGCAGACTCGCTGTCCTGTGGCGCTGCAGGTGGATCTTGCTGCTGCTGCTGCAGCCTTGCTTTTTGCCAGTTTTCCCTGGCTCAGAAGGAGAGAATTTATAAGAGCCTCTCTGACCATGCTCAGGACTGTGTCTTGACGATCTTCGTCCTTGTAGTCTGGGGGGGTGGTGTATGGGGCAGGTGCCTGCCCCTCTGCCTCTGCTGCAGCCAAGGCAGACTCGGTGCCCTGTGGCGCTGCAGGTGGTGATGCTGCTGTTGCCGAATCCGTACTTTGTGCCTGCAAGCGCTGCCTCACAAGCACAGAATTGATGAGGGCCTCTCTCACCACGCTCAGGGCTGTGTCCTGCAGAGCCTCGTCCTCGTAGGCTGGGGGGGTGTATGGGGCAGGTGCCCGGCTCTCTACTTCTGCTGCAGGGGCCTGCTGGCTGGGGATGGGAGAAGCGGTTGCCTTTGCCTCCTCTTGTGCCGTGGGAGCCAGAGGTGTGCGGTGCCCCTCTTGCTCAGGAGTTCCGGCCAGGGCACAAGCTGCCAGCTCAGCATCTGTGGGACCAGGCAGGGCAGGAGACGCGCTCTGCAGGTCACCAGCTATGTCACCTGCCAGCTCTGTGCCCAGGCTGCTGGGCCGGCCGCACTCCTCCTGGGGACCATCGTGGGTGTCCTGGAAGAGCTCCGGGACCGAGGCGTTGACCCAGATAGTGTGGATGCTGATGTCTTCCCCCTGGGACAGCTTCTTGTCACTGCTGTCTTTGCACTTCTCCTGCTCCTCGGCCAAGGCCCCTGGCTTTTCCTCCGGGCTGTCCTGCTGCCGCTGCAGGGTGGCATGGCTGAGTTGGGCCAGGCTGCACCTGGTGCGGGCCAGGCAGCTCCTCTCCAGCTCCTCCAGGGACTCTGTCTTGATGGGCAGGATGGCCGGATCCTCTGCAAAAGCCTTGCCTCCACTGGCCGCTCCCACCTCGTCTGCTGTTGGAAAACTTTGCACAGGACCTTGTTTGTGATGTCCCGGGCGGCGTCCTTCCCTGCTGCGCTGTAGGCTGGAGGGAGCTGCCGGGCAGGCCTGAAGCTCCTCACCCTCGCAGGTCTGCCCCGCTCACCGTTGATGCCCCGAGCAGGTGGGACCAGCCCTAGGCAGCCGCTGGCTGCGGTGCTGCTGGCCGTTTGCCAGCCCGTGGCAGGAGAGGTCGAGGGTGCTGGTGTGTCCTGCAGAACCTTGTCCTCATAGTCCCGGGGTCTGTATGGGGCAGGTGCCTGCCTCTCTGCCTGTGCTGTAGGGGCGTGCTTGCTGAAGACGGGAGGAGCAAGTGGATCTTGCTGTGCCGCTTGTCCTTGGTGTCCTGGCCCCGCATGCCTGCCCAGGGAAGCTGGTGCAGGGGCCCTGCTGGCAGCACCAGTGGCCCCCTGTGCCCCCCTGAGTTTGGGATAAGCTGCGGGGACCTTGCTGCTGTTGGCTGCCAACACCTTGCCTATTGTTTGAGTCATGGCCACAGCTCTGCGATGCGCACGGTCCCGCGGTGCAGCTGGCTGCTGGCTGGGTCTATGAAAATGGAAAGCCGCCCACTGTAGGAGAAGATCAGGTTCGGGACCATCTGAGGAACCTGAAGGTGCATAAGTCCATGGGACCAGATGAAATCCATCCACGGGTCCTGAGGGAGCTGGCAGATGAAGTGGCCAAGCCGCTTTCCATTCTATTTGAAAAGTCGTGGCAGTCTGGTGAAGTTCCCGCTGATTGGAAAAGGGGACAGGTAACCTCCGTTTTCAAAAAGGCAAAAAAGGATGAGCCAGCGAACGACAGACCGGTCAGTCTCACCTCTGTGCCCGGCAAGGTCATGGAGCAGATGCTCCTGGAATCTCTGCTAAGGCACATGGAAAATAAGAAGGTGACTGGTGATAGCCAACATGGCTTCATCGAAGGCAGATCGTGCCTGACAGATTTAGTGGCCTTTTATGATGTTGCCACAGCATTGGCGGATACATCATGTACCAGCTCCTGCCAGCCCCTGGCCACCGAGGGCTGTTGGGGTGAGAGGGGCTGTGTTGCCCTCTCCCTGAGGCTCTCCAGCCAAGGCAGACTCGGTGTCCCAAGGTTCTGCAGGTGGTGCTGCTGCCATGGTGTCCACGCGTTGTGCCCGGTCGTGCTGGGTGACAGTCACAGCCTTGCCCACGACCTCCGTCACGGTGTACAGGGCTGTGTGGTGCAGAGCCTCGTCGGAGGCTGTGGGGCCGTGTGGGGCAGGTGCCTGGCTCTCGGTGTCCTGAGCTGCTGCTGGTGGTGTTGCTGCCGCCTTGCTTTGGGCCAGGTTGTGCTGGATGACAACCAGAGCGCTGACCACAGCCTTTGTCACCATGCACAGGGCCGTGTCCTGCAGAGCCTGGTAGGCTGTGGGGCTGCGCGGGGCAGGTGCCTGGCTCTCTGCCTGTGCTGCTGGGGCAAAGTGCGGAGCGCCAGCTTCTGCCAGAGGGATTTCAGGCACTGAAGCAGCCGCTTCATCCTCGTATGGTGCTGGGAAGATAGCGGCTGTGCTGGTCCCACCGTAGTGGTGTTCAGACATGGGAGAAGCCATGTTTTCTCCATGCTCACGTGCCGATGGGATGAGAGGGGCTGAGCTGGCCTCTCCCCGAGGCTCTCCAGCCAAGGCAGACTCGCTGTCCTGTGGCGCTGCAGGTGGATCTTGCTGCTGCTGCTGCAGCCTTGCTTTTTGCCAGTTTTCCCTGGCTCAGAAGGAGAGAATTTATGAGAGCCTCTCTGACCATGCTCAGGACTGTGTCTTGACGATCTTCGTCCTTGTAGTCTGGGGGGGTGGTGTATGGGGCAGGTGCCTGCCCCTCTGCCTCTGCTGCAGCCAAGGCAGACTCGGTGCCCTGTGGCGCTGCAGGTGGTGATGCTGCTGTTGCCGAATCCGTACTTTGTGCCTGCAAGCGCTGCCTCACAAGCACAGAATTGATGAGGGCCTCTCTCACCATGCTCAGGGCTGTGTCCTGCAGAGCCTCGTCCTCGTAGGCTGGGGGGGTGTATGGGGCAGGTGCCCGGCTCTCTACTTCTGCTGCAGGGGCCTGCTGGCTGGGGATGGGAGAAGCGGTTGCCTTTGCCTCCTCTTGTGCCGTGGGAGCCAGAGGTGTGCGGTGCCCCTCTTGCTCAGGAGTTCCGGCCAGGGCACAAGCTGCCGGCTCAGCATCTGTGGGACCAGGCAGGGCAGGAGACGCGCTCTGCAGGTCACCAGCTTTGTCACCTGCCAGCTCTGTGCCCAGGCTGCTGGGCCGGCCGCACTCCTCCTGGGGACCATCGTGGGTGTCCTGGAAGAGCTCCGGGACCGAGGCGTTGACCCAGATAGTGTGGATGCTGATGTCTTCCCCCTGGGACAGCTCCTTGTCACTGCTGTCTTTGCACTTCTCCTGCTCCTCGGCCAAGGCCCCTGGCTTTTCCTCCGGGCTGTCCTGCTGCCGCTGCAGGGTGGCATTGCTGAGTTGGGCCAGGCTGCGCCTGGTGCGGGCCAGGCAGCTCCTCTCCAGCTGCTCCAGGGACTCTTGTCTTGATGGGCAGGATGGCCGGATCCTCTGCAAAAGCCTTGCCTCCATTGGCCGCTAACACCTTGTCTGATGTTGGTGTCACGGCCTCAGCCCTTCCCCGTGGTGCTGCTGGCTGCTGGCTGGGTCCATGGCTTGCAGTGAAAACTTTACACAAAACCTTGTTTGTGATGTCCCGGGCGGCGTCCTTCCCTGCTGCGCTGTAGGCTGGAGGGAGCTGCTGGGCAGGCCTGAAGCTCCTCACCCTCGCAGGTCTGCCCCGCTCACCGTTGATGCCCCGAGCAGGTGGGACCGGCCATAGGCAGCCGCTGGCTGCGGTGCTGCTGGCCGTTTGCCAGCCCGTGGCAGGAGAGTTCGAGGGTGCTGGTGGCAGCTTGCAGCAGCTGCTGGCACGTCTTGATGGCCGAGCGGCGGTTGCGTGCCCGGCTGTCGCTGCCTGCCTGTGCTGTGTCTTCCTGCAGCACCACCACCCTGTGGCAGGGCAGTGCCTTGCTGCGCACCACGCTGTCCGACTGCAAGAGAAGCCAAGGAGACAGGCTGCGTGACTGTGGCCCTGGTCCCCACGGCTTGGCTGGA